>NW_026623451.1:775815-777105 GCF_030028575.1 Malurus melanocephalus
TATCTCTTTGCAGGAGAGAATCTGGAGGAGGGGAGAGGAGAGTGATGCGGTKGTTTCACCTGCTGGCCCCTCCTCGCTGTCCAGGCACCAGGGAGAGGGAGAATTCCCAGCTCTTCTGGCCCCTCCGCTTGGCTGGAGAAGTTTGGTGTCTGTGTTAACCTCATCTTGGGAGGAGAAGGTGCTGCTGGAGCTTCTCCCCGTGTTCCTTTGTTCTTCATCCCACCAGGAGTTCCCCACTTCCAGGGGGACGGGGTTGGGGATCTCCCACGGCCTCAACKGCGGTTGTTGCTGTGCCCTGTGCCAAAGCAATTGACTTTTGGATGTGACCCAAGCTCTTTGGAGAGCTGGGAAACAACCCTCTGCTCCCTTYCCCGGCCTCCGAGGGCTGCCGGCTGTTTTCCTGCAGGGCAACCATTCCGTGCGGATTTCGGGAGCCGCGGTGACCCCCTCCCTCCCCAGCCCCTCGCCGCCTCCTGCCTCCCCCTCGGCCCAACCTCTTCTCTTTTTCACCCCACCTTCCCCCAGGGGCATCCAGCCAGTGCAAACGGTCCCTCGGCAGCAATGATGAAGATGGATGTCTGATTGATTCTCTCTCCTCTGTGCAGCCCCCTCTGCAGCCCCCCCGTTCCCCTCTCCCCTCCTCTCCATGCCCTTCTGGCAGAAAATTAAAAGGCTATTTGTTAAAGGGCGAAAGCCCTCAGGTGCAGCCCCCGGCTGGACAATTTGTCTCCATGAAAAGGATGCTATTATGAGAGCGGCTGGATCCAGGAGGAGGGGGAGAGTTTGCCAGGAAGAGAAGGGAGAGGTGGGGAGGGGGAAGGAGGCATCTCCCGGGGACAATGAGGTTGGGCTGGGGGGACGGGAGATTGTCGGGGCTTGCCGGCTGGGCTGCCGTTCAACGGGGAGCGCGGAGGGGCGGGAGAGCCGTGTGCCGGAGGGAGGGAGGGAAGGAGGGAGGGGAGCCAATGCTCTTGTTCTCGGGCTGCCGCAGAGCGCGAGTGCCGACCTGCCAAATCCTCTCCGCGCTGCCCCGCTTCAAAGCGAACAGACGCTCGGGCCGGCCGGGCGCCCCACGGAGCGCTGGGACCCTCCCCTGTCCTCCCCCGGCTGCTGCCTCCTGTCCCCGGTCACGGCCGGGCTGCCCTGCGCGGCCCYGGGGCTGGCTGTCCCCTCCTCTGCTCCGGGGAGGAGGAAAAGGAGGAAATAATGCACTGCTGTGCCTCTGGTCTATTGGATCCGTCAGTCAAGTGTGTGCCTGCACCTCATCCCGCGGGACCCTTCGCTCCCTCC
>NW_026623451.1:778100-789258 GCF_030028575.1 Malurus melanocephalus
ACCATCGTCCTCTCCTTGAGGGCTTTCTCTGCTTTCATCCTATTGGCAAGAGAATAAACAGGAATGAAAACAACATTTAACAATCCAGCAGATTCCCCAGGACTGGGTTGTTCTGGGGGATTTTGCCCAACATCTTCTGGAAATTCGCTTCTCCCGATAAGGAGGGAGAAAAAAGGCAGGGAAAGGGCAGGTGCTGTGTCCCAGGGCTGAGTTTCCCTTCTCACTCCCCCACCAGCGCAGATCAGATGCATTTATGGGATGTGGAATGGGGAGGGTGAGTGCTTGTCAGAAGCCTCAGTGCCCTGCCTGGTGTCCCACCCATGGTGAGGGAGCAGGGTCACCCCTGCCCGTGTTGGAGAAGCAGGATTACACTAAGTGGGGGCTCACACTCAGACCTGCCTGACCCAGAGCTGCAGCCGGGGCTCAGAAAGCGGCTCTGAATTTGCATGATTCCCTCCCGGCCCTKACTTAGAATCCCCATTAAAAAAAAATCGGAATTTTATTTTTAAATTTTAATTCAGGACAAACTCAGAATCCACAGTTCTTCACAGGGAAAAGGATTTTTACCTTCAGGCAGCGACTGGAGCTCCCTTGGCCTCAAACATGAAACCCAGGGATTGCTCTGCTTTCCCTGGAGTGCTTTATTTTGGTTTTGCCTTTAAAGCCTGTTGCCTCCACGCAACAATCCTAGATATATGTTCTAAACCCAGCTGAAATAGGTTACAGTGTAAGATTTAACGATTCAGCAWTTCTCTTGCCACTGATTTACTGACTGATGCTCAACTTTGCTTTTTTTTTTTATTTATTTATTTTTTTTAATCAGTCAAAGAACTGCTTGGCCATCGAGAGCTGCAGGCAGCTGCAAAGGGAATTAAATAACAATATCTTTGGGAAGCAAAAGTGTCTGGATCGAATGGAGCAGCAGAACCATCCTGATATCCAAGGAAAATTCAGGAGAGGAGCTCAAATGTGAAGGAGGTGCCTCCATGAACTTCTGTTGCCTAACACAGACTTAACCCTCAGGCATGCCAAGGTGGCTTTTAAATTCATTTTTATGGGAACCAAATAATCCCAGATTATTTGATTTGGGAGGAAAGTGATACTTTGACTCTATGAGGTTTGTGTGAGGGGTAACCAAACCCCTACACGGCCCCAAAGCCCCTGGCAGCAGTGACCTGAGGAGGACAAAGCCCCAAATGAGATTTGTGAGTTCCAGCCCTGCCCTGGGGTGCTCCCCAACAGCTTTGCCATCTGGGGCTGGGTAGGACACCCCCACCTTTTGTCCCCAAACCCACCCGGGGACAGYTCCCAGCACCAGAGGGGATCCTTGGCACCCCACACCCAAATTCCCACCAACACCAGCACCTGGGGTTTTTTCCATCTACCTCCATTTTACCTCCATTTTTCCTCCATAAACTCACGCGGATTTTCCCACGATATGAAAGTTGGGCTTCTAATGCAGTCCCAAACCCACACCACAGTGTCCAAAGTCAGGCCAAAAGTCAGCAATCTGCCACCTCCCTGAGTCCAGAGACAGAAGATCTCCCCCTCAAGCTCACGATGCTGAGGTGGTGTCAGAAATGGCTGATCTTTATCCTTTCAGCTCACCACAAACCCTCCAACCTGTCTGAGCTCTCTCCTGTGTCATTCCCAGCAGTGCTGATCCTTCATCCCCTCTGCCCTGGATTTGAGGGRGGATGTTTGCATCGAATTTCTGCCGAAGAAAAGAGTGGAGAATTCGGGCACACTGGAATTGAGAGGGAATCTGGGGGCAGCCCAGCCACCCTGAGGGTCCATCCACATCCACATCTCCAGTGCAAATCCCTGCCCACGGGTGACRGGATTGGTGACAGGATTGCTGGGGACACAAAGCAAGGAGGGAGGAATGGCTCAGATCCGAGCAGGGAGACATGGAAATGGGGGAAAGTGCTGCTCTGGTAGAGAGGAGCTTCTGCAGTGAGGTTTGGAGCTTCTGCAGTGAGGTTTGGAGCTTCTGCAGTGAGGTTTGGAGCTTCTGCAGAGAGGTTTGGAGCTTCTGCAGTGAGGTTTGGAGCTTCTGCAGAGAGGTTTGGAGCTTCTGCAGAGAGGTTTGGAGCTGTCTGAGACACACCAGGGGTGAAATGATGGGTGATGAGCGCTGCTGCTGCATCTCGGAGCCACTGCTGGGCTTGGAGCTGACCCAGGGCAGCGCTGTCTGAATGAACCTGGGGGCAAAAACAGTTGGGGAGAGGAGGGAAAAAAAGGTGGGGGGRAAAAAGAATGGCCAGAATCCAAAGGCAAAAGCTCTCTGGAGACAGCCCRGAGCTGCTCCGTGGCGGTGCTTGGGAACCACGCGGAACGTGAAGCGGAAACCAATGAACCGCAGGCGGCACGCGGGAAATGAGCCCTAATTGGGGGACAAAAACGGGAACAGATGGGCAGCCCTGCCCACCACCCCTTTCCAGGGCTCTAATTTGCCACGGAGGCCGGCAGAACGGCCATCCCTGAGCGGCTGAGCGCTGCTGCTGCTGCTGCTGGGGGTGGCCTCGTCCTGTACGTTCTTGGAGAGACCCGGGGTGTCCGTGCCGGCAGCATCCCAAACCCCTAAAAAGGGATGGGGTGCTCGAKGTTTTCATCCTCAGGGCCAAATTCAGCCCCTCAGCTCTTGGGCATTGCAAGGGCTCAGCAGCTCGACAGCTCCCTGAATGAGATTTGCTCTTTGCTGAGACAAAACAATGGATGTTTCCTCGGACATTTTCTTTTTCTCCAAAACCACGCGAGTTGGGAGGGTTGTTTAAACATCTCTGCCCTGCTTCGCAATCAGAGACCCCCTGGTTTGTGTTCTGAGGCCCTCTGCGTTGTTTTAGGACCGGTTCCAGCCCATCCCAAGGAGCAGCCCCAACCCTACTTTGGGGATGCTGAAAGTCTCAGCACCCTTTGACCCCTTTGATCCACCCAGGATCCCTTCCGTCTGCCCATCTCAGCCTTCTTCCGTGGAGGAGAGCAGGGAATTCCCTCGGGAATGTTTGTGGAGCTGGAGGGATGCTCTCTAGAAACCGGCACCGACCCTTTCCTCCCTCCTGCCGCGGCCCGGGGAAGCTTAATGAGTTAATGCTGATTAAGTGCTTTCAGATAATCAGATAAAGGTGTCATAAAAGTGCTTTACAGTGATGATGATGTGTTTTATGGTGAGGAGAAACTGATGATCCCAAATAAAAATCCAAATGGAATCGGGGGGGAAGTACAAAGGTGTCTTCAGGTCTGGGGTGAACTTCACATTAAGGGCAGAAAAAAAAAAAAAAAAAGCACTCAAGCGTTTGCCGAGTTCCCATCTCTCCTCAAACCGAGCCTGGTTTTGACCTCCCCCCCTCCTCTCCAGGAGCCTTTCTGCTCGAGACCAAGATTAATTACCTCCCTCACAGCCCTTTGGGCTTCCCCCATCTGATAAGGTGTGAATGAGGCTGACAGGACCTGCTAAGGGTCTCACAGCTTTCTCAGCTCCGTGCCCCGCCTCGAGCACCCGCGGCACATCCCGGGGTCGCCGCATCCCTGCTGATCCYCAGCCYCGCTTAAATCCTGCCCTCTCCCTCSACTTTTGATATCCRCGGARTGGGAAACACGGGGATGGAGCTCCTGCCCGCTCTCCACGCTGGGATAAGAGCCCCAAAAATTCAGAAATCAGCCCCAAAACCTGAATGTGCTCACACCAACAGCGCCGGATCCGGAGCATGTCATCAAGACCCTAAATAAAAATAGCATTTCCCCCACTCCGAGAGCTGCTTTGTCCAGGCTGTCAGGGACCCCAGAGTTGTGGGACACATGAAAGATCTACAGCAATTAAAAGGGGCTCCAGCCTTAATGTGCTCAGCTGAAAGCCCGGGTCCCCAGGTTGTGCACGGGAAATTGGCTGCTAATTTAGCGGCTGCTGCCAACTGGCCGCATCTGTCCAGCCTTGGATGGCTCTTCCTTCCCCTTGCTCTTTTCCAAGCGCTTCTCCTGGCAGGGTTACAGCCCAGGGAGGAGGCACAGCCGCCTCGGCCAACCTGCTCTCTCCACACACCGGTTTGGGTTCAGTTCCACCACCCCCCACCCAGGGTTGTCACCCCTGTACCTCTCCCTGAGCTTCCTTGGAAGCCACAGGACCTGGCACATCAAATTCCCAGATTTGGGTGGTTTACAGGGGGAAAAAAATCCATTTTTCCCACCCCGACATGATTTTTTTTCCCCTTTTATTTGAGTTGACTGAAATGATTGGTTAAAAATAAAGCGCCTCGTACTATTTTTAACTCTTTTTATCAAAGGAAAATGAAAGATTCGAATTTGTTTCACTTCMCTTGAAAGCATAAAGTAGAAACGATCCAACTCCTCCAGTGTGGTATCTCTGTTAAAAACACATTTATTTAGGCAAGCTGCTTTGCCAAAKTTGACAGGAATCTGTGGCTTGGAGCTGGATTTCCCAGCCATCCTGAGACAGCMGTTGGAAGAAGGGTGGATTTGTCTGACAATTTTTTTCCAGGCTGGAGTCCACTGGACCTTCAGCCCGAAGGATGTGACACTGCACCAGAGGAATTGACTTCCATCCTGTAAATGCAGACTGAAGCCGAGGAGAAGGAGAAGGTTTTGGTCAGGTTTGCCTCGGGGAAGCTGAAGGCGGGTGACCCACAGAGATCCATCCCAAACTCGCCTCCCTGTATTCCTTAAAGGGCGACAAAATCATTTCCCTGTTGGATCAGTGGGCTCTGCCAAACCCTCAGCTGTGCTCGGTGACCGTCCAGCAGTTCCAGGGTCCAGCAAAGCTGCTCCAGCCAGGGAGCCTGGCAGCTCTGGCAGGGTTTGCTCTGCTGTCACACCGCCCTGGGAGCCCTGAGCTCGGCGGAGGTGACACAGAGGGACCTCAGGAGGGATGCAGAGGGTGGAAGAGCTCTCCACYGCTGTCAGGGTTTGACTGGCGCTTGCAAAGCTGGGCTGTGTTATTCCCCATCTCTGCTCCAGCAYTAATGCAAATCCTCCCGGACTGAGGCAGGAGGCGGGATTTGGGATCGCGGTGCTGGCAGAGCCTTGCCAGGGCTCCAGAGCTCTCTCGGGGCTATCAGCGCAGGAGGAGGAGATTTGGGATGACTCTTCACTGCTTTGCTGGCGGAAATGAGGAGCTCAGCACAGCGACGCCGCTCTCAAACCCCTCTGAGATGCTCCAGGTGCCGCAGGAGCACGGGCAAAACACACGGGACCGTTTTGAGRGAAGGCGCGATGCCCTTCAAACCCCCTTGACCCCTCGGCAGAGGAGGTCAGCCCCTCATCGGGGCCCTCGGGACCAGCACCCAGCCCGGCTCCCCGTGCATCAGCCCGGCGGTCACGCTGCAGCTCCCGTGTCACTTCCATCCGTCTTTGTCCCGGCTCTCCTGTCACCGGCAGCGCCGCGGGAGAGGCGGGGGCAGCAGGGGAGGCTGAGCGAGACGGAGCCGGGGAGAAGCGAGCGGAGAGAGGGAGACTGGGGGGCAGCCAGGGTAAGGGGGGTTCGGCCACCCTGTTCTGTCTATCGAGGGTCGCTTCTTCCCCTGAGGGCAGCTGCTGGCTGGGGAGGGGTGGAGGTGTCCATCCTTCATCCCTGCACGGCAGCAAGCAGGCGGAGAACCTCGGGAATGCGTTTTGGGATCACCCCAAACACCCCAAAGCTCAGGATTGCGGCGCTGGGAAGCAGAGGAGGCCACGGCCCCGCAGGAGCGCTGCCCACCAGGCCTGGCYGTGTGCAGGAACCCACCCTGGCACCTCTTTGTGCTGGTCGGTGACCCCTGGCAGTGTCCGAGGCCAGGCTGGCGGGGCCATGAGCAGCCTCAYATGGCGAGTGCCATCCCCCGTGCCAGGGGGTCTGCAAGGAGCGGCTTTTGGGCACGGAAAGGATGGGAGGATGCGGCGCTGAGCCGTGAATTCCACATCCCTCAGACAGGGCTGGCTTGTGCGACAAACACGCTCCCTCCGTGCCAGCCTCGGTGCTCCTCTCCGCGGGAATTTGGCCGCCTTTGTGCCGCGTTTCATCTGCCGCCCGCCTCCGCGGGCCGGGGGAGCGCTCCTCGGGGTCATGTTTGTTATGTTTCCAGGAAGCCCCTCCAGAAAAACATCCTTGAAACACAGAGGTTTCCCTTCTGCCGGCATACAAATGAACCCCAAACAGAGCCCGCTTCAAAGCGGCCGGCTAATGAGCCGCTCTCTCCCCCGCCCCGCCCTGGTTTCAGGAGGGCCCTAACGATGCTGCGGTATTACAAAGGCGTTCGGAGCCTGTTCAGCGGCGGAAAAATAGAAGGAGAGGGGGCAGGGAGCAGCGGGAAGCAGCACGGACATGCCAGCACAGGCGGCTGTGGGATTGTCCCCAGCGCCCCGGTGTCCCGGTCCCCACAGCGGGCATGGGGCGCACGGGGGCTGGGCACGGGAAGGGGTCGATGGTGGCCGTCGATGCCACCTCCCAGCACGGCAGAGCCCAGCTCTGCACAGGGACAGGCAGGGGAAATTCCTGGCCTTGATGTTTTTGATTTTTCCCAAGGAAAATGGGTGTTGGGGGTAGGGAAGGGGATGAGGTGGAGGAAGCTCTGTTTGGACCATCCCCTTTCATTGCAGCGGGATTTTATTCTGCTGAGCCGCTCCTTTCAACTTTCCTTGGGGCTGCCGGTGCTGGCTGTGGTGATRCCCCATCCCCTCAGTTCAATCCCAAACCCCAATCGAGGCGCTGGGGGTGGCTGTGCTGGCACCAGGAGTGGCTRCAGCTCCCTCCCGGCAGCGCTGGACCCTCGGGGTGGGCACTCGGGGGGTCTGGGGAGCTCAACCCCAGCGAGGGGGGGCTGCAAACGATGCCCTGAGCTCCCAGCATGGAGCATCCATTGGTAGCAGATGTGGGATCAGCGAAGGAAAAACAAGAACTGCGGTGACCGTGGGCTGCAAAGCTGAAATGAGGAGCTGAGTTGGGAGAGCAGGCTCGCAGGTTTTTCTCCCAAAGTATTCTGAGGTGGAAAAAACCCCAGGAATTTTGTTTTGCTTTGTTCAGAAGTTTTTCCTCTGTTTGTAACCAGTGAAAAGCAGCATTTTTCTGATTATTGCTTACAAAAAACAACAAAAACAAAAAAACACGTTTTCACACTTCCATTTTACCCACAGTGGTATTTTTGTCTGGCTGAGGAAGCATTTTCTGCCACAGAAATGTGAAACAAAACTAAAAATAAAGCCTTTCTGCTCGTGAACCATAAATATTCACCGTGCTCTGCAGCTCCCTGTATCAGCTGGAAGTTGTTCCCATCTGGCAGCAGCAAGGACATTTTTGTCAGGATCACCTTCCTGTGTACACCCAGGATCACCATCACCATTGGACAAAGGGTTTTGGTTCAATCTCTTCATCTCCGAGGGTTCCTCCACCCAGGTCAGGTCATTTTTTTGGGGGAACATCAACTCCCTGGTGCAGAGCTGAGCCGCCAGTTTAGGGCCAGCCTACCCTTACCAACTCTTATCATCCAGAGCAAAAAAAATATATATATCTATATTTATGAGAACTTTAAAGGTTTCGCACCCTCCAGACTGAAGCTTCTTAGATACTTCCATCAGGGAGAATTCAATAAACAATTTTGCATCAAGAGGACTGGAGGTTTCTCTGATCCTTCTTTCCATGTCTTGCATCCCAAGGAGGTTCCTTGCAGCACAAACTGATGGTTCTGGGAATTTCGCCTGCAAATTTCAGTAGATCTCAACATTCCTTTGCACTCTTCACCTGGAGGATGCTCCAGACCCCAGGACTCTGATCTGCTGTCAGTCAGGGCATCACTGTCAGGCAGCCCCAGAACCTTCAGACAAATCAAGGTCGGGCACAGGAGAGGAATCTCCTTCCTCAGTGCCACCAGCCTCCCCCATCTCCCCAGCAGAAATAAATAATCTGCAATCTCAACACATTCGCACCCCGAGGGCCGGCCTGGTGATGGATACACCGGGCCAGGCCGTTGTTCCGCTGCTGGATAATAACAAATCTTCGATTTCTGGCCGCCGTTAGSGCCTTTGCTGACGCTCGGCCGCGTCCCTGCAGCAGCCCCGGGGACGGGGACGGGGAACGGGAGCCATCAGCGCCTCTGCCAGGTTGTCAATAACCCTGATCAGCTCCTCCATCGATTTCCAGCCGCTCCCACCCAGCGCTKCTCGCTCTCGATCAGGGGATGAACAAACACCAGCCCGGAGATGCCGGCGCTTGTGCCATGCACTGGCTCGGGGATTGCCGTGGCTCTCGCAGGTCCAAAACCCACGGAGCACGGCCGAGAGCTGAGCGCTGGCCAGCCCCACACCCACATCTCTCCAGGATGGGAGGAGAGGTCCTGGAGAGGCTGGAGCAAGACTTTCCTCTGGCTGTTCCATCCCAGCTCTCCGCTTCCGCTCCCTGGGCTGGAGCAAGTTGGGCGGCCTGGGAACCGCTGTTCGCACCAGCTCTCCAAAAACGAGGAGCCGGGATCGGAGGCCGTTCCCTGTCTCCTGCCACACCCCAAACACGGGGGGAATGCAGCGGGAAGCAGGGAACCATCCCCTCTCCCCACGGTAGCATCCCCCCCGCACCGCGCCGCAGCCAGGGCGGATATCCAGGAGGCACCAAGAGGAACAAACAAACAAACAGCCCGACCCTCCTGCGGGTCCCCACGGGCAGCCGAGGGACACAACCCTGCAGCGCGGGGCTCTCCAGTGAGTAATCTCTCCTTCAGATGTGTCCCAGCATCCCTCGCCGTGCGCCGGCCGCGCAGCCACCACTTGAATTAGCACCAAAGGCTTATGGGAGCCAGAGTCATTAATCTAGGTGACAAACAGGACTCTGAAGGAATATTTGCACCCCGAAATTGAAAAGATTAGGCCATATTTGTCAAGGATTGGTAGGCTTTATCGCCTCCAGAGCAGATGCTGTTAAATATTCATGAGCTGCATAAGTGGGAGAAGACCTCGCTAGGCCTGATGACTTTCAGAGAGAGAGAGAGAGAGAGGAGGGAAGGGGGGGACGAGGGCGGGGGGGACACGGTGGCATCGCCACGCCGGTGGGGAAGGGGGACACGGGGCTGCTCTGCAGAGCTGGGACATCGCTGGCACCCGGGGCAAGGTGGCYGGAGGGGATGAGGAGTTGTGGGATGATCCCTCTGGATGTGGGKCAGCTCATCCAGCCCCGCATTCCTGGCCCCTGCACAGAGCCCTCCCTGCTCTGCGATGGGGAGAGGCACCGGCCAGGTGGATTAAAGGCAGCTGGAAGCTGGGATGGGGCCATTGTCATCTCCCCAGTCCTGCAGCCAGCCTGGGGGAGGTCACAAAGTGTCCCCTGAAGGACTGAGATACAGAGCGAGCCGGGCTTGGGGCTCCAGGGCTTGTGGGCCACCAGGCTGGGACACTGGATGTCCCCACATGTGTCCCCCCACAAACAGGTTGTGAGGTGGAGATGACGAGATGTGCAGAGGGTCAGGAGAAAGGATTCGACACCAGGGAGAAGGTGGAGAGGTGGAAAAATGGGGAGGAAATGAGGGAAGCATGCTGGAGTAGGGAAATATGAGAAAAAAAATTATGAGCGTGAAGAGAAGATGGAGGGATGGTCAGAACAAGAGGAAAAAATAAAGGAAGAGRAGGGAAGAGAGTAGTACACAAAATAAAAGGGAGAAAAATGGTGCACWTTGGCCTCTYCTTCACCTCCTGTTCCCTTTCTTCYCTCAAGTTAACAATGACCTCCCYGAGGGTTGGTGGCTCCCRCTGCAGAGCCCAGGCTGGCCCACCTCACCTGGGCACAGAGGRCACGTCACAGGTTCCCACAGCGCAYCCCAAACTCCATCTCAGCGCTGGGATCAAACCTCCCACCACAGTGGAGTTTTCCAARCTGCAGCAGAGCCTCCTGGGGAAAATGTGGAGTTTCAGGCTTTGCTGGAGAGGCTGGAGTCACAGGAGAGGCCGTCTGGGTCTGCCCCCTTGGCAAGGTGGCACCAGGAATACCCGAACCAACTCCCTGCTCTCCCCAAGTCCCTCCCTGTATCTTCCCCCCACACACGGTTGGGTGGGATCCAGTCTGAACCAAAACCTCCAAATCTGCCCAAAACAGGGAGAATTTCAGCAAACCAGAAAGCTTGGTTTGCAGCCAGCTGTTTCCCCTCATGTCACTCAACTGATAAAGCGAAAAGCCGGGGCTGGCATTAGGAAAAGCAGCGAGGAAGCTGCAAAACCAGCAGAAAAAGGTTCCATTGCCAGRCTGGGGAGGGGAGACAGACGCTTAATTTAGTGCAGTCAAGGGACTTTTTTTCTAATGTTAGTGGAAAATCCTGATTCATCAAAACCCCGGTTCTCAGAGAGAGCAGGTTGGTCCCACCAACGCCTTTGCTCGATTTAAAGAAAACCCAAAGCAATAACCGTGATTCAGAAATTTTGTACCTGACCTCTTCCCCACAAGGGAAAATTGTTTACCGGTGGGTGACCATGGGTTGAAATTGTTTGCTGCTCGAGAGGTGATGGGTGAGCACCGAGTGGGTGCACCTGAACCCCCCCAGGATGCCGACAACAGGCAGGGGAAAAGAAAATGAGAGCGCTGGAAGCTGCTGGATAATCCACTCCCCCAAATCCTCGTTTCCATCTCAACCTTCAAGAGATCTTCGTCGAGTCCCGGCTTCAATCTGAGCGCAGGATCTCCTCCTCCCGCTCTTCACCGCACTCCCCAGGCCCCCGGCAGCCCTCGCACGATTTAATGTCTTACAGCTCTGTCCCTATTTGACAAACAGGTGATTTTGCTAATGAGGAATAAATGAGATTCACAGGATGAGAGAAAGGGAACAGCAGCTGTCGTGAGCGCAGGATGTGCTGGCTTTATTAAAATAATATATGGCCACATGCTTGGTATTAGGGCTCGCAGTTTGAGAACTCCCATCTCATCTCTCCCGGCTCCCCCTCCTGCCTCTGCCTCCTCAGCCCCGGCCCTGGAACATTTTCCAATCAGGGAATTACCGGCTGGAGAGGCCAGGCTGTCCCAGTCCATGCATGGGAAATACAGGGGGAAATGCAGCCCGCACGGAGCTGGCTGTGCTGGGAATTTGTGTGTGAGCGTGGGGGGAGGAGAGAGGGAAGGGGAAACGGGAGGAGGGAAATGGAAAGGAGGAAATGGGAAAAGGGAAGGGGAACAGTGGAATTGGAGGAAAGGGGTTAAGGGGAA
>NW_026623451.1:790680-795464 GCF_030028575.1 Malurus melanocephalus
AAAGAGGAGGAAAAGGGGGAATGGAATGGAAGGGGAATTGAAAGTATCATCCAGTTCCAGATTCGCTTCCCAGAAGCTGCTCCCCATCCTTGACTCCTAAGAATTCACAGCCCCTGGCCAGCTTCCAGGGGCTCGGGCAGATGTGCACCCCTTTGCCTGTTTGTTCAGGGGCCCTCTTGCTCCAGGTGAAGGCAGAAAGAGGGCAGGGAGCGGGCAGGGCACTGGACAGGGCACCGGACAGGCAGCGAGCCCCAGCCCGGGTAAACAAGTGCTCAGTGAATAATTTACTGGGTGAGTGACAGAGGAATTGCCGTTTAACAATTTGCTGGGCAAATATTATTTGACCATTTCTAGAGCCGCTTGAAGAGTACAAATATAACCTCCCCGTGCTTTGGGAATAATTCATCGGGCTGAAGCAGCCTGCGACTCATCAGATAAATTATTGAGAGGGGATAACGCGGCCCCGGCGAGGGGTGGCACAGCAGCCACCAAAGCCCTCCTGCCACCGAGRGTCCTCGCTGTCCTGCTGTCCCAAGGACAGGGGCTCCGGGAGGGTTTGGGATGGACGATGGTGCATTGCTGGGAGGRGAGCTGGGCCCCCTCTCTCCGGGACCCCCGCTAATCCCGCGTCCCCACATCCCTGGAGGATTAAGCTCCCATATGAATGCTCCTGGGACCGCAGGGAATGAGRGGAAGCAGCTCAGCTCCTGCACGGAGGGACGCGGGGGGTGGAGGAGGGGGCGGTGGGAAGCAGCCCCCCTGCCCAGCTCAGGTTTGGGAACAAAAAGCCGGAGCTGCATGAGGAGCATCCCCCGCTGAGGCCCCGCGGCCGGAGCTGCTGCCGCTATTGAGGCGGCTGTGGCATGCATGGCTCCAGGTGCTMCAGCCCAAATCCTCTCCCCTGCATCCCTGCATCTTCCCCGGGGCACCTGGAGCTCGGGGAGGTGCGGGGTGGAGGGGCCAGSAAAAGCTTTTTGCCTCAGTTTCCCCAGAGGGTTTTCCCAGTGTAAAGCTGCTCCTTGTTAACTGCTGGGAGTGGGAAAGGATTCAATGATCCAGGAAAAAAACCCCAAACCTCACTCTTCTGTGGAGATCTTCAAGTCAAAATTGTCAGGTGCCGTGAAAACAATCGCGGGAAATAGAACGACAATGTTAAGAGGCAATTGAAAGCTAATTAAAAAAAATAATTTTAGAAAGCAGAAAACTTGGGTGGCTCAAAGTTTGAACTCCGGGAAGCGAAATTAAAAGCAAGCCCGGCTCTCAATCAGCAGCACGGGAGGGGTCAGCTCACCTCTCCCTGTGGCTCCACACAGACACCTCTCCACTCCTTCTCCATTCCTCTGAGCGATTAAACCCACCATTATCTTATTTATTTTGGCTTCCCTCTTTGCCAGTCCCCCTGCTGTAAATTAAATGATTGCCGAGTTAGATTAGCAGAAAGCATATGTGGAAATTACCTTTTAATTTCTTAATTACATTGCACTCACCTGCAGCTCAACCTGCCAGGGCGAGGAAAGTGTGAAGTTAATTTCCATTGATATATTATCTGCGTTTTTATAAATTAGGATCCTATTAAAGGGGAAGCGTATCAAGAATTCATTGTCCCTAATCAGTCCGTGGGACACGGATGGGATCTTTTTCCGGCCTCCAGGGATGTTTTACAAAATCAGGGCCTGTGGGAATCCATGGCCAAACCTGGGCTGCTCCGAGAGGATCTGATGGGTATAGGGAAATAAAATCCCTATAAGTGATTTTAGGGAGAATAAATGAGCRGTGGAATAGGGGCTGGAGGAAATTGTGGGATCCCCATCCTTGGAGRTTCAAGACAAATGCCTGCAAAACCTGCTCTGAATCCAGTGTTTGGACAAAGGGTTGGGTCACAGAGCTCCTGGAGCCCCATCCCACCTGGAACAGCCTCCACGCAGTGTCCTCTCTGTGCTGCAAGGGGCTGCAATTGCGCTCTCCCAAGCACAGTCCTGTATTTGTGCTTCAAACCCTGCCAGCCACACCCRGAGATCGTCAGGAGGGGCCACAGATCAGTTGCAAACCCAATRAATTCACTTCAGATCAAAACCGCCCAGTGAAATTCCCAGCTAAGAGGGAAGATGCCCGATTTTTCTCTCCCTGCACGGTGCCTTCCCTCACTTGACCACGCTGCWTTCATTTCAAACTCCTCGTTCCCCACCCAGAGGTCACATCACCTATTAATCACGCTGAAGAGCCCCTCAATTATCTGAAACCACGATTACCCCAACCCCTTCCACGTCCCCCATGACATTTGGATAACTGAGGTTGTTCTGTATTATTATTATTTTTCAATTGTGGTAATTATTGTACATTAAACCATTAGCATTCATTACTCCTACAGTGTGTAATTAGAACAATGGTGGATGGATTGCTACCGACTCTAATGAAGTTTTTATAATTGTAATTTATGGTCGTCAAATTACCTTTCTTAAAAATGAAGGCTAATATTAGCCTCTTAAGTTATGGGGAGGGGGTGGTAATTACTCCTAATTGATGCTTCTTGTTTGCTCTCTGCACAGAGCGACGCCGATCCCATCCCGGGGAAGGGAAGGCTGCGAGGGGACCCCGCGGGTTCCTGGCGCTGTCTGAAGGGGACAAGGTGACAACAGCACGGGCCAGGCTCTGCTCGGTGCTGCGGAAATGGAAACACWGCAATTCCACCCGAGCATCGGCGAGAATTCCCCCGCAGCTTGTCCAGGGAGGTTTGTGGGGTTTCCTTCTCTGGAGACACCCAGAAGATGTTTGGGACAGTCCTAAGGCGCTCGGGGGACTCTGCTGGGGAAGGGAGGGAGGGTGAGGTGACCTCCAGCAGTCCCTGCCTGCCGCAGACATTGATGTGATGATCGGGGGATCYCTCCAGTCTCCACCCAGCCCAGGATGGGAAATCATCCTTGCCAAGAGAGACGGGGTGGAGGAACCATGGAACCACAGAATGTCCTGAGCGGGAGGGAGGGGACCCACAGGGATCACCCATCCCGGCTCCTGGCCCTGCACAGACACCCCAACAATCCCACCCTGTGCATCCAAGCACTTCTGGAGCTCTGGAAGCTTCACGGCCGGGATCATTCCCTGGGGAGCTCTTCCAGTGCTTATTCCACCCTTATTCTTTCCCCTATTCCTCCGGGGGAAGATCCTTCCCCTGAAATCCACCCTAAACCTTCCCTGGCACAGCTCCAGCCGTTCCCTCAGTCCTGTCCCGGGTCACAGGGAGCAGAGATCGGTACTGCCCCTCTCCCGCCCCTCGGGAGGAGCTGAAACCCCCCGTGAATCCCCTCTGGATCTCCCCCGGCCAGAACAATCCGAGTGAGCACAGCAGCTCCTCGGACTGAGGGGACACCACAGAACAGCTGGGAATGCTGCTGGCTCCCTGGCGGGCAGGGAGAGGGTTGGAAAAGGGCTGGAAAAGGGCTAGAAAAGGGCTGGAAAAGGGCTGGAAAAGGGCCGGGAAGAGCCCTGCCGCTGGCCGTGGTGCTGAACGGCTCCTCCGCGCCCCCGGGAAACCGAGAGGGAGGATTGGGAGCATCCCCCCACCCCCGATAGCTGAACCTGGCTGGAGCCGAGGGGGTGCCACCCTGCCCCGTGAGGATTATTTTTTGTTGTGGTTCTGAGCTGGAAATCAGCCGCGCCCCGGCGCCCCAGCGGGGGGCCGAGTTTTGCTTTAATTGCCTGTGTTTGAATCAATTTCGGCTCAATTACGCTCCTCCTTAGGTGTAATTGAGATGTTGGTGCCTATCTCTACGAGGTGGATGCAGCCATCCCCCGAAGCGCTGCCGAGCGCAGAGGCCGAGGTTTGATCACCTTCCTAATGGTCGGTCCTGGGTGAGCCCAGGAGGAGGAATTCCCTCAATCCGCTCCTCTCCTGCGGCCTCCGAGGGAGCGGGGAGGCCTCTAAGCAAGTTAGGAAGCTGCAGGTGTCGGCACCTTTTTGGGTTTTAACCCACCCCGAGGTGCGCCAGGCCCGGGAGGGGACAAACARAACAGCCCTCGTCACCAGAAGGCTCCGAACTTTCATCTCCACACCACAAACATTACCAAAAATCGGTTTTTAAGCATGGACAYGGCTTCCTGTATGGGTGAGATGGGCAATGATGCCAAATCTCCAAGCTGGAATTTCCATCTCCCATCAGGTTGTCCCCGAGCTGCAGGTTTAGCTCTCCTGCTTGGCTGCAGTAGGAAAATTCAGTTCCAACACATGAGGAACAGGTGAATTTTCATTGCTTTAGCAACAGTTTGAAGTTTTTTTTCTTTAGAACTAGCAAGAGAAGCAAAAAAAAATATTGAGGGTTTTTTTTTTTTTTTTTTTATTTTCTTTTTATTTTTGTATTTTCTTTTTTTTTTTTTTTTTTTTTTTTTTTTTAGGGGAGACCAATTTTTTTTTTGCTTGCAAGAGGACAATTCACTGTCATTGTCCTGTCTTGTTGGGATCTAAGGCTCATCAGAAAGCTAAAGGCTGAGATCTCTTTTGCCTCATTCATTGTCACAATTAAAGAACTGGTCAGCAGAGGGATTTTTCTGATGTTTGGAAAAAAAAAAATGACATGAAAACATTTCTCAGTTTTTGGCTGACCTTCAGGAGGTTCATGTTTTCTCCCTCAAACGCAGCACAAACCCAACATTCACATCTCAGTCTTTCAGTAATGCAYTGCCTGTTCCTCATCCCCAATCCTCACAAAAATGGAAAAAATACGGAGTGGAGGARTATTGCTGGAAAGTGTTGCTGGTGAATAGTGGCTCTTTTGGTGAATAGTGGCTCTTTT
>NW_026623451.1:795531-807209 GCF_030028575.1 Malurus melanocephalus
GGAAAGGGAAAAGCTTCTATAGAAGTTTTAAAGCCAAGGATTTTGTTTGCAGGTCTCAGCGTCTGGTTCTTGGCTATGAAGCACCACAAGTGCCTCCCTGATGCAGAGCAGAGTGCTGGTGATGAGAGGCTGGGCTGGCCTTTCCCTCCTTCCTCCCACAGGGATGGTTCTCCCACCCTCCATTTCCCAGGAACACAGAGATCCAGYGGGGATTGATTCATCTTCCGTGAGCAGCAGCGCTGAGGGGAGGCTGAACCCTCTGATGTCCTGAGGATGTGGCTCTAGGGACACCTTGGATCATCCAGCTCCACGGGATGGCCCTGGCTCTGCCTGGGGGCTCCACCAGGTCACCCCCAGAACCTCCCCAGTGCCTTTGGAGCTGCCCTTTGCCTTCACCACCCAGGTCTGCACTGGGCCAGAATTTCCTGGAATCTTGGAAAGGTTTGGGTWGGAAATGTCCTCTGGAAGCCACCWAATCCAGCCACCAGGCTGCTGAGAGCCCCACCCAACCTGACCCTGAGCGTGGCCAGGGATGGATCATCTGCCACCACTCCAGCGTTTCATAAAAAATTCTTCCTTATTTCCATTCTGAATTCACCCTCTTTTACCTCAAAATCACAACCCCTCGTCCTGTCGCTCTAGGCCCTGACAAAAAGTTTGTTCCCAGCTCTCCTGGAGCTCTCACAGGAAGGGCTTTGAGGTCTCTTTTTCTTCTGCAGGCAGAACAGCCCCAGCTCTCTCAGACTTTTTCCCTTTGCGGCATCCCCCGCACCCGCTCCGACAGGTCCGCGCCTCATTTCTCGGGGAGGCGATCCCGCCTCAGCCCCGCAGGATCCACCCAGCGCTGGATCCGTCCCTTCCATCCCGCTGCGGGCTGAAATCATGGGAGCAGGCAGCGCTCGGAGCACCCAGCGCACGGCCCGGAGCCCCCTCCCSTCCCCTCCCCGCCCCGCACAAAGGCTGTGCCGTGGAGCCGCTGGCAGTGCCTGGGCGCAGCCCTGATTAGATCGCTGTCACCAGGGAACAGGAAGGTTAATTGCCATTCTCTTTGTGTGCCGCTCGGAGAGGAGACCAATTTCAGCTCAGTAGCAACAAAGTGTTGCCTGCTTGGCTTGGGAGGGGGCAGGGGGAGCGCGGAGGGCAGAGGGAGGGAGGGCCGGGGGTGTCGGACAAGCGGGCAGGATTGTGCACGGACTTTGAGCATTGCTGTGTCTTGTCTGCTCCAGCAAAAGAGAAGTGCTTAACAAGTATTAAGAGACACAAATAATTCTCCTTTTCTCYTCTGGCCCATTCTTTTCTCTCTTTCTCTTTGCTTGTAAATCCTGCTTATCGCATCTGAATAGCAGAATGGTTTCACACCGGACCTTTAATCTGGCCCAGAGCAGCCCCCAGAGGGGCAAAGTGGCTGAGGATTACCTTTTATTTTATTTGATTTTTTTTAGCTTTCTTCCACTCCCTCCCTCCCTTGTGGTGGTGTTTTTTTTTCTTTCCCCCTTGCTCTTCATTTGTTCTTGGAAGGAGTGAGGAGCAAAGGCTTAAGCGGGGGAAGGGGAAAAAAAAGAAGCGTGTAGGGGGTGTTACAAACTTAAGGGGATCTGGATCTATTCAGAGCGACTTGTCCATAGCCTTGCTGCTTTTGTTCGCCTGCCATTCTTTAGCTGATTTCTTCACTCTGGCAAAAGCGCTTTAATTCCCTTGTAGATACCGAGAATCCCTCCTTCTCCTGCTCTCCCCTCCTTCTCCTCCTGCAGCCCTGGGCACCCTCTTTCACTTTCTCAGACTCTTTATCCAGTGTCCTCCTAACCACCAACAAAGCCCAGAAACCGTCAGGTTTCCTTTCAGGAGGATGAAAGAGGGAGAAGGAGCAGGAGGAGGGAGCGGAGATGGGGAGCGGTGTGCGTGTGTGTGTGTGCACACGTGTGAGTGCACACCTGAGCCACCCGGGAGGGCTTTTGGGGCTCCCCCGAACTTTCCCCGATGTGGTTTTTGATCCCAGGAATCTTCATTCCAGAGGTGAGCCATACAGCAAAGTCCTTCAGCAGGAAAGGGCTGAGGAACCAGCAGCCTCGGAGGATGCAGAGGAATCTCACACGCCGGGGCTGCTGGAGGTGGAGCTGGAAAGTGTCCCCAAGGTACGAGGACAMGCTGGAGACCCCACCACAGCCCTGGGGTGGGTGTACCTGCCCAGGCACAGGGGCCAGCAGAGCAGAACCCCCTCCAGCCGCTGGACACTGAGGGAGAGGTTGGTCTTCTCCCTCATTTAGCCATGAGGGATCCCTGCAGGGGGAACACCTCTGTGAGCCACCCCTGGGAAGGTGCTGAGAGCCCAGGGCTGGGAACTCCTGTCCAGGCTCTCAGTTGCCAGCTCTCTGGGATCAGAACAGCCCGTTTTYCCATGGTTTAGCCCCAGAAGCTCAGGCATGGCAGGAAAGAAGAGCAGCGAACAGATTGAATCCTCTGGCGCTCAACTTTTCACCCCACCGGGTGAGCCTGAGGTGCGATCTGCGAGATCCCACGGCTGATCGGGGTCTCTGGCTCTCAGCCCTCACCAACTGACAGAACAGTGATCACGCTGAGCTCCTGCAGGGTGAACAATCCCCCGCCCTGGCACTCTGCTCTGCCATGGGGCTGTGGGTGCTCCTGCTGCCAGCATGGCCAGACCCGGCTGGATCCCCTGGAAAAAGGCTGGAAAAGGGGAAGGGATTGATAACCCCACCAGCGGGGGTGAGCTCCTGCACAGTGCCCAGGGATGGTGGAATGTACAGCCCACTCCAGCTGGTTTCTCTCTGCTTGTGCCTCAGCCAGAACAGCCCGATTTACATTAGGGCCAAACCTGGTGTTTGTGGAGCAATTCTCTGAGCTGGGATATCCCTGCTTGCCTTCCTGTCACTGCTTCCAGCTCYGCCTGCGGACCTGGGACTGATGGAGGCATCAGGAAATCCTGGGGAACCACAGGGAGAGGAAGAAGAGAAGAGCAGATTGACAGGGCAGGGGTGGATGGGGCTCTGGGAGRTGTCCCTGGGACTGGAAATGGATGAGCTTGAAGGTCCTTTCCGACCAAACCATTCCATGATTCCATGACCTGTGAAGGTGTCAGACAGGCCACCCCAGCACGTGTGTGCTCTGCCCTGGTCCTGGAGGTCACTGCTCCAGGACAGAAAGGGACATGTGCCTTTGTGTTCAGCTGTGCCCTGCAGCTGATGGAGCACAGGGAGCTATTTCCCACTGCTGCTTCTGCTGCGGGAGGTGATAAATTCCTCCCTCTTCTGCTGTCCCACCTTTTGACCTCGGAGTAAATCAGAGCCYTGGGCCTGCCTGTGATGCTGAATAGATTGCTCTGAATCAAAGCCATCCTCAGGGCAAGGAGATGCTGGGGCTGTGTGAGCACTGACCACTGCCACCACGGGATTGGGAGCTAAACACACCGTGCTCAGCCAGTGGGTGAGCTGAAAGGACACCAGTGCCTGTTGTCACAGCTCGGCTGCACAGCTCCAGCATTGAGTGGAGTTTTTAGTTAATTAGTCCCAGCTGACCAATAAACCCAGTGARAGGCACAGCGAGTCGGGTGGAGAGCTCTGGAATGGTCACTGTGGTCTGTGATGTTGGGATCCTGCAAACACCACACCAGAAACCAGAGGAACCTGCAGAGCACGAGCTCCACGTGTTTGTTCCATCATGGGCCATGTGACAGTCCTTGAGCCCCACCTGCAAGCCACACCCTCTGCTCTGAATGACCAAAACCCTAAAAGTGACACCCTGCAGGGACAGAACAGGGGCCAAGAGCAGGTGCCTGGAGCAGATCTCATGGCAGGGGTGATAACTGTGTTGAGTGGGTTCCTGATGGGGTGCAGGGATGAGCCTTGTCAGGCTCTGCCTCCCCTTCCTTGCTCTAATCAGCCTCAGTGGGGTCACCCACCCGTTCCCACAGCCCAGGAGCTTCACTCCACGGTGTCCCTGCGCCTTTGTTCCCTGCCTGGACTGTGCTGTGGGTCTGCCTGGACTGACCTTGGACCTACAGTGATCAGCTCCTCCCCAGCCCTGGGTTGGCTCATGCCCTGGTTGTGCCTGGGGCTGTTGCAGGACGGTGCTTCGMGCTCCCCTTGGCTTCGGGAGCGGCTGGTTGCCGTTTTCTCTTCCCTGCCACGAGGTTCACTCCTTCCTGCCCCTTTTTTGCCCGCTCGGTCAGAGCGTGGGCGGCTGTTTTTGGTGCTCAGTCAGAGCCCTGCCGGCTGTTTTTGGTGCTCGATCAGAGCCCTGCCGGCTGTTTTTGGTGCTCAGTCAGAGCCCTGCCGGCTGTTTTTGGTGCTCGATCAGAGCCCTGCCGGCTGTTTTTGGTGCAGTCAGAGCCCTGCCGGCTGTTTCCTCGGTGAGGGAGCCCGGGTGCATCGTCCAGGCGTTCCCAGAGCCGGGAAGGTTCGGTGCTGCCTGGGCACGGCATCCTTTGCAGAGCAAATTACGGGATGGGGATTTGCCTTCACAGGAGGGCTTGGCCTGGATTAACTCCCCCTTCCCCTGCGAGCAGGAGGCATTTCCTGCGATGCCTAATTAGATCCAGCTCCTGATGACAACAGCACCAGAGAAAAGCGGGGCATTAGCCAGGACAAGGTAACGAGACTCTTCCCCTCCCCTACAACTTGTCCCGCTAATCCCAGACAAARCTCCCGACGCCGGACCCAGCTGTAAATCAGCGCTGCAGATTCGCCATCACCAACAATCTGCACCTGGAGAAAGCCTCATTTYGTGTATTTTCATTCGTAATCCCCCTCCCCTGGGCCGCCACAGGAGGTGCCAGGGCACGGCTTTCCCTTGGAGGCGCCTTAAAGCCACCACAAGGGCAGTGCCACTGCTGCCAGGGGCAGGCACGAAGGGTGTCCCTGCTTTTCCAGATGGCTGGATTTCTCCCACATCCGCGGTGGTGGCACTGGATTAAGCCTCAGGCCGAGCACATGAGCAGTTTAATAATGAATGATTTGCACGTTGCCAGCCAGGAGTAATTCAGGCAGCAGCGTGTGGAGCACAGCTGCTGTCCAAGCACCTGGCCTTCAAAGGGTGAATGAACATTAAGATTGTTCCATAAAAGCCGCTCCAGCAGTTGCTGAGGGKTGGGGGGGATGTTTTATGAATGGAGGTGGCAACCTGGCCCTGGCATTTCTGCAGGAAGATGATTTGTGCCGTGTGTTTGTTGGCTGGAGGGTGGAGCATCGTTGGGGAGGCCTGGGAATGTGGGAGGAGGTTTGGGAACAGCCAGGGGCGGAGGGATGTGGGACATCAACAGGTTCCTGGGAGCAATTTCGGGGTGGGCAGAGAGGTCTTCAGCTGGAATTTCCAGAGGTGTGCCTGGGCTTGTTTAGGAGCCAGAAGGTGACAGCACAGGTCCCATGTCTTCCTTGAGGAAAACCCACCAGATGTCCCAGGCAGTGGGACAAATGCCTGGCAGGGACGTGCTGAGGGTCGCTGAGGAGCCCCCAGACCATCAGGGTGTGGCTCAGTCCTGGGATGCCCAGACAGGGGTGGCTGAAGGTCACACTCAGTGTTCAAGCACTCCAGAGCACAAGAAATGATGAATTTCTCAAGAAAAAGCGATTTTGGCAGCTCCCTGTGAGTGAGTGCTGATCAACCCCTGGCCACGAGGGAGAATTCACCTCTCTGGTGCCTTCACCTCCTCCTCCAGACTCTTCTTCTGCTGATCCACCCTCTCCTGCTGGTTCCAGTGACAGAGAGATGACATTTCTCATCCTGTACCTGCACATTCACCCAGTGTGACAGAGGAGCTGGCCCTGCAGTTTGGCACAGCTACTTCCAGCCAAGGCACAAGGGTTCCCTGTTCCCACAGCAGCTCCACAACAGGCTCAGTGACTTCTTCCACATCAGTGGAAATGGGAGAAGGATTTGAGATCAGCACCAGGACCCAAAGAGCCAGCAGAGGCCAAAAAAAMCCCCATCCAGTCTTGGCTGTCTAAAAGCAATTTTGCTCTGCAGCAGCTGAGCCCCAAATCTTTAGGAGTTTCACCCAAATCCCCGTGGTGTGCCTTGTGTCCTACAGTGCCCTCAGCATCTCCGTCCAGAACACAAACCCCGTCTGAGGTGGAAAACACAGCCCAGRSAAGTCCTGCTGGACACGAGTGTATKAATTATTTATTTRGAAAGAAAAATTCCARCCTCGAGCCACCACTCTCCCCTTGACTGCTCTGGTGCGGGCTCCCYGGTAAAGAAAACGCTTCTCCCCTGGGAATTTCCCCCTCCTGCTCTTGGAAGGCATCGCCCAGCCCTCTGTGAGCACAAGCTGGGGAAGGCGTGCGGGGGAGCAGGGGAGGGAGAGGAGGAGCTGGAGATGTTTGCTGGCAAATAAAGCAGTGTGTGCTCAAACCCTCCTGCTCTGCCTGTCCCTCCCCGGCAGCGTTTGCTCAGCAAACACRGCTAATTCACCGGCTTCCCCGCGCTTGATTCAGTCTGAGCCAGCAAACCTCGCCTCCCACATCCCCAGCGACTTCTGTGCCCCCCTTCTCCACCCTGAGACTGCAGCCCTCTGCTCTCCCCCACATCCCCAGTTCCTCCCTCCCAGCCCCCCAAAATCTGGGAGCTGCTGGAAATCAGGKGATGGAGCAGGGTTCCACACCTCCTGTGCTGCCAGCCCTCAGAAATATGGGAAAAGAGCAGCCTGGACAGCGTTTTCCTGGGATGCCACCCCTGCCTGGGTGCTCCGGGCAGCTGATAAMGGGTGATGAGAAGGGTCATGAGCCAGGTTATGGGGAGGGAAAGCTGGYGTGGGGCAGAGGCAGGGGTGGCTCTTTTTCCATTGGAGACAGGCAGGAGGTTCTGCAGAGGGTGGGAGGAACCTCAGCCCCGTTTGCAGAAAGGGCTCAGAACCTTTAATCTTTTTTAATGGTT
Organism: Malurus melanocephalus; assembly: GCF_030028575.1. Classification (NCBI taxonomy): domain Eukaryota; kingdom Metazoa; phylum Chordata; class Aves; order Passeriformes; family Maluridae; genus Malurus; species Malurus melanocephalus. Next base: position 802,420 of record NW_026623451.1, read on the forward strand.
CTTTGTAACCACCGGCCCTTGCWAAGACATGACCCTGAGCAGTGGGAAAAGGTTCTTGTTGGACTTAAAGGTGCCCAGAAAAGGAGGGACTGAAGTTACCAAATGGCCAGACACAAGAAAACAACCTGAAATCATCACCACGTTCACCCAGACATTGTTTTACCCAGGAGAGTCTGTGGGGAGGCACTACAGGGTACAAGAGTGAAGAGGTCAAGCTATTTAACGGGACACTCAGATGCCAGAATGCTTCAACAACTCCAAAATGCTGAGTCTGAGTCAGAGAATAACATCCTTTTAATTATGGAATGGCAGTGAGGATATTCTGCTGGAATCGGGGAATCATTAATGTTGGAAAAGTCCTCTAAGAACACAAAGCCAAACCACTAAACGAAACGGTCATTAATTGCTGTTTCTGTTTTGGGAACGTGTTTCTGTTTTGRGAACGCGTTTTAGCAGCCCCACAGTGCTGTGGGGAGGTGTCAGCACTTTCCCATCTCCCGCTCGCCCTCGGGTGTCAATCGGTACAGGGAGACTTTGATCAGAGCCAGGACCGAGCCAGATTTGGGTTGGTTTTGCTCGTAGCCGTTCGGAGAGCAGCAGTTCCTTTATCCTGGCAGCACCTCACACCCTGGGGGCACCCAGGAGTCTGTCACCCTCACTCGAGACACAGCCACACGGGTGCCAAAGGCCACAGCCGTGGYCGCTGCGCTGCTGGAGAAGGAGACGGCGTTGGGGCAGCGCTGGGAAGCATCCCCGCGTCACTGGAAGCAGCCCCGGAGGCCAGGCGGTGACATATGCTCCCTTCTCGCCTCCTCTGGCGCCCGCCTTTCATCGCAGGTCCTCGCAGGGGGCCCATTAAACACTTAGCTGACCTTGGACCTCTGCCCGCGGCAGCTGCCCGGGAGCGGCGGCGGGAGCGCGATCGCACCGCTCCGAGCCCCGGGGCTGTCACCGCTCGGTTACCGGGACGGGAACGGGCTGTGGAGCCGGCACGGACCGACAGACGGACCGAGGGAGGGAGGGATGGACAGCTGGGGTGGAACGGAGAGAGGGAGGGATGGACAATCGGAGTGGAACGGAGAGAGGGAGGGATGGACAGCCGGGGTGGAACGGAGGGAATCAGCAGGGGTGGCACGGAGGGAGGGATGGAGTCACAGCCGCGGTGGCACGGTGGCAGTGCCACAGGGCAGTGCCCGGCTGCTCTGCCTCTCTGCCGGCTCTCCGGGTTCAAGCCCGGGTCTCARTTTTCCAGCTGACTGCCCTCGATTCTGCCGGCAGCGAGAGGGGCGATGCGGATTGAAGCAGGGACAACTCCTGGGCTGGGCTGGGTTTGGTTTCTCTCTCCTCCTGCTGTCCCGGTGGGAGCAGCCCTTCCACMGGGGTGGCACGGCCCAGCTGCAGCTTTTTGGCCGAGGTTTGGGGTTTGGTTTCCCGTCAGGAATCAGCAGTGCCCTCACACCATCCCATCCATGCTGTGCCCAGGACAGCACCTCTGGGTGCGGTGTTAAGCCCTTGCCGTGTTTTAGTTTTTGTTTTCTCTTTTTTTTTTTAAATCTGAGCCGCCACCCCACTATATCCTGCTCAGCCTCTCAGATGTCCTTCCCTTAACTCTAAAAAACCCTGATTTTTCCATGACAACTTTTTAGAGCTCTCCCATACCCTTAGCAGAGCCTGGTGACCCCCACCCCAACATCTCTGGGGCCCTCACCACTACAGGAGCAGAACACCCAGAGCAGGTCCTGTGCCCTGCCTACCTCTGGGGACGTTATTTGGAATTTAATAATGGTTTAAGTTTTTTAATTTAAATTAATAATTGTTTTAAAGTGAAATGCTGAGGTTTAGGCTCTTCCTTGGGAGGAGAAACAACCGAGAGCTGCCTCTGTCAGACTTTGCAGGCAGCTGGAAGAGAAGAAACCCCACGAAAGGAGGTAGGAAGCAGAAGAACTAAACCATGATGAGCTGCAGAGCTGCATCCCTGTTTTTTGTTTTTTTTGGTTTTTTTTTTTTTTTTCCCCAGCTCTATTTGGGTAGAACCTTAAGAAAACAGCGTTTTAAAACATTTTTAGCTGCACCACCCCATTCGTTTCACCCCCAGGGTCAGAAAGGGGTGTTCTGCCTCCACCACCTGTGCTTCTCTCAGGTCGTTTTTTGGTGGTAATTAGGTTTTTCTGGGAGCCTGGTAGGATACAGCGAGCTTCCAAAAGGAGACGTTGCTGCTCTGTGTCCCAGGGGAAATTARTATGTGGGAAAGGGTGGGAAATGTGAATCTCTTTGCCAGGTGCAGGCTTGGCTGCTCGGGGAACCTCTTGAAGGGATGGGAATGTTTCCCCTCCAGACAGGCTGCAGGCACCTGTTAAATTAGAGCATCCTCTCCTCAGTGAACAGATTTTCCTGCTCTGGAGAGAGGAGCAAACTCTCCTTGGAAGCTCTGGTATCCATTGGAAGCGGCTCTCACCCTTTCCCCTCAGCTCAGCGCGTAGAAATACCCCAGGGAGGTTTTTTAGAACGAGGGGAAAATCCCCAAAATTCCTATTTCTGCCACCCATCAGCGCCTGGAGGTCGGGAACGGTCTGGGGGAGGGCATATTGGGATTTTTGTGCCTGCAGAGGTTTCTGTGCGCCCGGACGAGAGGCGAGCTGTGATTTTCCAGCAGCGCCCTTTGATTTGGAGCAGTTCAAAGGCGGCTGGGCTGCAGCAGGCAGGCGGCACCGCTCCTGCCCTATCTCTGCTGGACACAGCTCAACTCGGGGGCGCCGAGCCGAGGATCTGAAACCCGGCGTGCCTTTGAAAAATCTTCACTCGGAAACTTCGCTCGACGCAGTGAGGAGCGATAAAAAGGGCTGGGAGCTGTGCAGGGGCATGGCGAGAGCAGGATGTGAAGGAGAAGTGCTGCTCCTGATGTGCCAGCGCYGTTTTGGTGCCCTGACTCTGAAATAAACTTCCCAACAGATGCTGGGCCGTGGTTTCCTGGCTGGTTCCTCTGCTCGGCTGTGGAAACCCCAACCTCCTTTGTTTGGTTTGGAAATTAAACCCTCTTGGGGGATTTGGAGCTTTTTATTCGTTCCTACTGATCCGTTTTTTTGGGGGGAAGTTTTTCTGAGCAGAAGGTGTGGGTGGGAGGTGCTGGGTGAGGAGGGGACAGCCCGGTGTGGGAGCCCTGCTGTGCCTTGGCCACCATAGTTGCAGGCATCACGAATTCGGGGAATGGTTTGGGTTCAAAGCCCATCTTGTTCCACTCCTCTCATGGGAAAGGACACKCTCCACTAGAGCAGGCTGCTCAGAGCCCCTCCGATGGCCTTGGATGGAGCCCTCTGGTGCTGTCCGGAGCCTGGAGGAGGCAGGGAGAAGGTGGAGCCGAGAGGAGCCGGGTTGGTGCCGTGGCGCCGCTGTAGGAACACCCTGGAGCAGGCTGGGGTGGCTTTTCCCGCTGTCCCACACGCGTGGGTGGTGGCCCTGTCCCAGCTGTCACCTCCTCAGCCGGGACAGGCCACGATCGAGGTGTCCCGGCCCTGCCGCCACTCCGAGCTGCGCTGCCCCGCAGGAGGAGCCCTCCTTCATCCCCCCTTTTTTTTTTTTACATTATTCCCCCCCTCTTTAAATTCATCTCCCTCCGCCAGCCGGGGCTGTCCCTGCTGGAAAATTACTCTGACAAAAGCTCCCTCAGCAGTAATTACCTAAATGGGGGGAAGGGAGGGGAGATCCATTTAGAATCCACTTCATTGCGGGATTAGCTAATTAATTAACGGTTTCACTGACAACTCGAAGGGGAAGAGTGTGTTAAATAGGAAGGCTCTGGAGCTTGATTTATGCGATCTGACACCCACGCTCCCTCCGCCGAGCCGCCGTCCTGCCTTCCCCCGGCCGCGGGGTCCCGCCCGCCGCCTCTGCCGAGGGGCTGCCAGAAGGCTGCGACACGTGTGGGGACACAAAGCCGAGGTGGCGGGGAGCGCGGGGTTATTGGCTGGCAGATGAAGCTGGGCTGTGGCCACCGGGCTGGCAGGGCCACCCATCTGCCCGGCTGTGGCACAAAGAGCCGGGAGGAGGAGGAGGAGAGGAGGAGGATGGTCCTGCCCTGTGCCCCCTCCACCCCCCGATCCCACCCGCTGTCGCCGGGAGAAGGAGGTTGGGACAAGTTGGGTCTAAGTCGCCTCCTCGTGTCACCCTCCAGCCCCAAAACCTGCCTGGGGTGGCTGCGGTGGGTCCTGGGTGGGATGAGGAGCGGGATCCGTGACCTCTGGCTGGGAATGAGCTGCTGAGAGGCCCCAGCAGCAGCTGCACAGTCCTCTCCTGTGCCCCAGGACCCCTGGACAGGATCYCTCAGGATCCCTGGACAGCCCTGGGCATGGCTGTCACCCCCACAGACCTGGAGGGACCTTGGGAAGTGTCCTGGGAACCAAAGCTGCCCCTCACCGAGCAGCCACCAGCGCTGAGTCCAGCCCAGCCTCCCCCAGGGACTGATCCCCATCACCCCGGGGCTGGGGAAGGTCCCAAACTGCACCAGGGATGGGGCTGGACAGGGTGGCTGTGCAGAGATGACCAGCACGGTCCTGGCCACTGCTGGCCATGCCCGGCCAAGGGGAACGGGGAGCCTGAGGGACAGAGCAGAGAGCTGGCAGTGCTGCCCAGGGCACCCCTGGCACGGCTGGGATGAGTTTTGGGGTCTCAGATGGCTGCACCGAGCGGGAGTGAGCTCCCAGCAGCGGGAGGATGAGGACTCCATCTCCTCTCTCCAGCATTCCTTGCTTTGCCTGTGCTCTGCCCACCTTCTCCCCATTTTTTTTTCTTTTTTT
>NW_026623451.1:807598-808857 GCF_030028575.1 Malurus melanocephalus
ACAGCCAGCTGTGGATTTGGATGGGAAAAAAAACAAAACTCGAGAGTTTCCAGCTGGATTTGTTAATTTGAGGCAAAGGTTAAAACGTGTATTGAAAAAAAAAAATAAAAAAAACCAACACCAAACCAACCCGTGCTTTTCCTGCTTAATTTGCATTTGTTTGTTTGTTTGCGTTCTGCAAGGGCTGTAATTCCCTTCGGAGGGAACAAAACTGCCAAGTTTCACACCTTCTGCGGAGGTGAAAATTTCTCACGTTGGTAGAAAACCTCGGGATTGTTCTGGGGAGAGACAGGAGCGGGGGAGAGCGGTGGGGCTGGGTCTGCTTCCACTTTCATCTGCTTCTGCAAGGATGAAGGGGAAATAGCGATTATGGGATGCTGCAAAAATAGAGTGGGACCGAGGGATGGAGCAGGGGACAAGGACATCCCGAGTGACGGAGAGCTGGAATGGGCTCATCCTGCCAGCACTCACCCCGAGCCCTGCTGCTCCCCCAAAAACCTGTCCCTGCTGACTTCGAGTGTTGTTTCAGCCACTTGAGGGCTGAAGGCGGGGAGGCGGTTAAATCCAAATAAATGATAAGCCATAAATAAATAAAAATAAATAAATAAATAAATAAATAAATAAATAAATAAACGAATAAATGAAGGCAGTTCTGGCGTGGGGTACACCCGTGTCTGGCAGGCCTGCACCCCCCCGGATCCTCCTCGCCCCCCCACCCCTGGGAGCACTCGGATTGCTTTTTTTGATGTTTTCTAAATAGAGGCGCCCGATCGCATCTGGGAGGAAAATGAAACAGATTTCATTTTTCACACGCGGCACAATGGCCGCGCTGACAAAAGAGGAAGGCGGCCCATTGTCCCGCTCTGCATCTTCACATCCTACCTCTGTCCCCCGAATTAACCCCTTTCACCTCCGCCTTTGTGGCGACACCACTCCGGAGCTGCCGAACAAAGGCGGCAGAAAGGCCCGGCCGTGCCCGGGGGTGGGCGGCTCCGGGGGGGACGGGCTGGTGTCCCTGTGCCGGGTGTCCCTGTGCCGGGTGTCCCTGTGCGGGTGTCCCTGTGCCGGGTGTCCCTGTCGGGTGTCCCTGTACCGGGTGTCCCTGTGCCGGGTGTGTCCCTGTACCGGGTGTCCCTGTGCCGGGTGTCCCTGTGCCGGGTGTCCCTGTGCCGGGTGTGTCCCTGTACCGGGTGTCCCTGTGCCGGGTGTCCCAGTGCCGGGTGTCCCTGTACCGGGTGTCCCTGTGCCGGGTGTCCCTG
>NW_026623451.1:810199-812817 GCF_030028575.1 Malurus melanocephalus
TTTTTTTTTTGTTTCTTCCTCAGCTTTTTATTCCCAGGTCAGTGATGGTTTGGCTTATCACGCTTAGATCCCATCAGCGCAGAGCCACAAAGCTGAGGGGGGAAAGAGAGCCGAGTSCTTTTGGGCAAAGCTCTGAGGGATTTGGGGATTGCTGGGGTTGGTTTTGATTTTTTTCCCTCGTGCCTGGAAGGGCAGGGCAGGGTGGGCACAGCCCAGCACGGCCAGGAAAGACGAGGTTGGATTCCACAGGGAAGCGATTTCGGAGATTTCAGCATTCCTTGGAGCTGGGGAAATCTCAGGATTCCTCTCCCTAGCCTGCTGGTTCATTCCTCGGGGTCTCGCTGCTGTTTTTTCTCTGCTGGTTCATCCCTCGGGGTCTCGCTGCTGTTTTTTCTCTGCTGGTTCATCCCTCGGGGTCTCGTTGCCGTGCTTTGTCCCCCCGGGTCATTTTGGCTCCCGTTTATCTGCCGAGCCCTCCTGCTCCGAGATGACACGGCTGCGATGACGCCCGTGATAATTCCCTCCGTCCCTGCAATCAGTGCCCTCTCCTGCCTCCAGCTCCAGAGGGATTTCTAGATGAAAAAAACCAAAATCACACCCAGAGATTTGTTTTTCTCTTTGCAGCAGCCACTCGTGACGGGGTCCCACAGTTTTTTGCTGCCTCCGTGGGATTTCCTGCTGGGACACCCCTTTAGATTTGGGCAGGGGGGAAGGATCAGACCAAGCTGATGTTTTTGGAGGGATTTTGCTGGCAGTGGGATTTCCCTTCCCCACCCAGAAGGTCACTGCGGAGAGGCCAAGGACCCGGCCTGCCSTGCCTCTGGTGGCACCGGYGGCAGTGCCATCCCTGTCCCTGTGAGCAGCTGCCTGGCGCAGTTCCCAACTGCAGCGTCCCTTTAAATAGCGAGGGACTGCACTCCCACCCGGGGCCTGCAGAAGGTTAGATAAGAGAACACAAACCACAATGCTCGCCCTTTTTCCCCTTTTTTTTTCTTTTTTTTTCTTTTTTTTTTTTTTTTTTTATTTTTTTTTTTTTTTTATCTTCTTATGGCTTTCGAATTATCTTCACAGACACTACATGAATTTAGTCAGGGCAGGTAAGGTCACTGGCAGACACAGTTGCTCATATTTATGTATATTTGCCAGGCAAAGGAGATAAATGGGAAAACAGGCGCAGAGGGGGACGGAGAGGGAGGGAGGGAGGGAGGTCGTGGGGGAGGATGGGATGGGGACGGGCAGCGTGGGCACGGGCACAGAGGGTGTGACAGAGGGGACAGCAGCACCTGGGCCATGGAGAGAGCCAGGAGGGSAGGGATACCTGGAAAATCACCCTGGAAAATGAGGGTGTTTGGGTCAAACCCTTCAGTGTGCACATTTGGGATTGGAACAGCCAAACAACCTCGTGGGTGGGGTGAAAAAGGAGTCTCAGCTGGGTCAGGATGTGGTAATCACTAAAGACACCAAAAAGTTGGCTGAGATGGYTCTTATTCCCCATCCCTGGCACAGAGGGCAGTGCCAGGGGGTTGGTGACGTGTCCGGGCTCTGTCCTGGCCATTCCAGCTCGGACAATGCCATGGTGACCAATGCCATGGTGACCACACCGTGCTGAGCTGTGGGCACGGGGCTGGCACAGCCTGGGCAGTGACCGGGATGGATGGAGCCACTTCCCTCCTGATCTGGACATTGGGCAGGGACACTGGGGCGGGCTTGGAGGTGACAGAGCCCTCCAGCCACTGTCCCCTCCCTTGGGAAGTGTCCCCTTCTTTGGGAATTGTCCCCTTCTTTGGGAAACCCCAAAGAGAGCAAACAGCCTCCAGCCCAAGGAACCGGCAGGAGGGGCTTCACCCCCGTGGGCACGGTGACAGATGGCACTCGTGGTGTTCCTGAGGTGGCCAAAACACCAACCTGGGCCAGTTCTCACCCAGCCTCTGCTCCCCAGGAGGAGAAAAGCAGAGTGAGAGACCCAAAGGGCTGCCGGGRTCAGGCTGAGCTTGGCTGGTGCCACCTCCCCTTTGAATCACCCTGAGCATCCTCTGTCTCCTGCAGGAAAACCTTTCCAAGCTGTGAGCCCTCAAATTGCCCATGAAATTCARCAAAAAGGGGGATTTTGTAAAGGTTTCTATCCCTGGGATCCACCTGGACAGGAGGGGATGGGGGTCTTTCTATTTTTTTAGGGCTGGGCATCAAATTGTTAAAGGCAGGAGCATTCCTGAGAAGCTGGGGACCCAAAGGAGCGGCGTGTGATGCTATTTCAAGGAAAATATATAATGCACCTAAAGAAATCGTACAGAAATTGCAAACAAAGCATGCACAGGAGGATATAAAACACCGAGCACAAGGGCACCCACCGATTATAACTTGATTTAAAACCACTTAATTCACTAAATAATAAATGCAGATTTACCAGAGGTGTCAGGACTAAAAGCATGCCTAACAATGCGTTTATTTAATAACTGTTTGCTCTCAATGTCAGGGCACTGTGTCTGGAAAATACAGGCAGCAAGCAAAGGCTGCATTTTTTATTTTTTTTTTTTTTTTCCAAGGCCTAATATATCCAAGGGGGAAAAAAAAATAAAGATCAAGAAAGAGAAGTCAGAAATTGTAATGATGCAGCTGAG
>NW_026623451.1:814857-819714 GCF_030028575.1 Malurus melanocephalus
CGACATAGCGGGGAGCGCTAATTTCATCCACGTCAATTACTTTGATGAACGCTTGTGCTGTTCAGGGTGCGGGAACAAGATAAAAGAATTACCGAAATAAAAAGCGAACACGGCGAGCCCCCTCCCCTCCCCGGCTCTGCTCTCTCCCCCACCCCAAATCGCCCCTCCCGGGGTCACAGCGGGGCTGGGGGCGGCTCTGAAGCCCGAGCAATGAGGGGTTGGGATGCTGACGGAGGTGCCCAGGCAGAGGGAGCAGGAAGGAGCCAGATTCGGGGGAAAAACGCGTGTTTTGGGGTGGATGAGGAGCCAGAGCTCCCCAGCTCCGGGTGGCACTCAGCGGTGGGCACATCCCACGGGGGTTTGCGTTTGTACTTTTTGGGATGCGCAGAGAGGGGACAGTGGGCAGGTCCGAGGTTTTCTGGCTGCTTTCTCCTGGCGACGGCCTCAAAAGCGGATGGAAACCCAAAYTGAGGGTGTGAGGCCCACCCGGGCAGGGTGAGGGCTGTTGCTGAGCTCCCCCAGGCCAGCCCGTGGCTGTGATATCGCAGCACTCGAGCGGTGACCCCGGGGGGATCCGCCCCGAGCCCCTTCCAGGAGCTGCTCCTCCAGGAGCTGCCTCAGCCCCTGCGGGAAATGGGGCGTGAYGGCTTTATGGCGGTGCTACCACAGACCTGAATAAGCACATCTCGGCGCCCAGGTCTTTAATTAACCAGCCAGCCTTGGTTTTTGCAGCAGGGCTGAGTGCACACCCACGTTGTCACGCGTGGCCCAGAGACATCAGCTCTCTCCGTCCTCTGCCTGCTCCTGCCTGCCTGGCCCTGCCACTCCTGTCCCCAAAACCAGGGTGACAGGGAAGTTGAGCTCTGGGTCTTCAGGTAGTCCTCAGCCCTTTGAGGAGGAAGGGGAGGTCCATTTTTCTTAATTTCTACAAACTCATCCCATTAATTCTGGGTTTTGTTGGACCCCTGCCACAAATCCCCTTTCCTTCCATCGGGAAATGACTCCAGGCTGGACAGATCATGATCCTGTGGTGTCCATGGGCTCAGGAACGTGTACAAATGGCTTTGATCCAGTATCTCTGATGCTGTCTGTCCCAGGCCATTTGTCACCCTGGCGCTCCTGTCCCAGCCCTGGGTGCGGGGGACACGGAGTGGCACAAACTCCCTCTGAGGGATGGGGTTTATCCATGGAGAGGCCTCAGGTTCTTGTCCAGGACTCAAAAGCTGCCACAGCCCTGGGTAAAGTCTCTGCTCAGGTAGATTTTGTCCCCTTTYCTTCTGGGGACAGGACGGAAGGAGCAGCCCATCCCACGCGGGCAGATCTCACCCTACTGGACAAATAAAATCCAGGATAGAAGTGGGGATTCTGCTCCCAAAATCCTCCTGCTCTGCTACAAAGCTTTGCTGTGCCATCACATAAAGAGATCCTAAAAAAAATCCCAAATGCCTGGAGTGGGATGAGGCTGTTTCAGTCTGTGCCCTGCAAGGTGCTGGGGATGGCGATGGGATCCGGGTGAAGCCCCCCCGAGCCTGGGGGGTCCCCGGGGGTGYCAGAGGGAGGGAGGGAGGTGGCAYTGGCTGGGGACTCATTCCKYAGCCAGGTGACCCCGCAAGCGGCGCAGGGAAATGTGGCTGGAGCAGCCTGGGGGGCTGGGGCAGCGCGCCGGAGCGATTGTCACAGCTCAGCTCGGCAGCGGCAATTTGTGAAGTCACGGCAATTTGCCAGCGCGGGGTGGTGTGATCGASGGGCTGTCCCCATTTCCAGCCCGATCGGTGGCCCTGCCGCTGTGCCAAGGCTCCCCGAGCGTGGCACCGGCACCTGCGGCGGCAGGACTGCTCCTGGACCGTGCCAAGGGCGATTTATGGCCCGGTTCGGATTTAGGGACAGCTGTCCCTGTCCCTGTTTGAGCACCGCAGGGTCCCCACCCCAGGGKCAGCCCCAAATGAGGGGTTCGGGGTGCAGCCCAAGCTGGGGAACCTCAGGAGCAGCGGGGCGGGACCCGGCTCACCCGGCCGGCTGCGGGCACCCCTCTGCTGGGCAGGGGGGGTTTGGGGGTGCCTCTCTCTCCAGCGGCTACAGGGGGAGCCAGGACATAGAGCTGAGCCGGGATGCGCACTTTGTCCATGGAGGAAGGTGGGAAAAATCCCGGTGAGGGTGGGCTCCCACCGGGACCTGCTGGCGGGGACGAAGCTGCCCAACCCACGGGATTTTTTTTTGGGTTCGCAGTGCCCTGGGGAATGGATCCTAAGGGAATGGTCACTCACCTCTCCTGTCCCTCACAGCCAGGGCTCCCCCACCACAGCAGGATGTCACTGTCCCCAGCTCCTGCTGCGTGGGGGATTCGGTTTTGTCGGTGCCAGGGAGGGTTCTGGTGTCACCTGTGGGGTGGCCGACGGACATATAAAACATGACACAGATATTGAACACACGGAGGCCCGGCAGGATCTGAGCTCCCACCCCCTGGGCCCGATCCAGCAGCTTTTCCTGATGCCAGTGGTGTGYTCCTGCAGGTTTGTGCAACAAAAAGAGACCCCAAAGAGAGAAACTGAGCTAAAACCATGCGACACAAATGGCAAAGTCCATAAACCAACACAATTCCGCAGGATACTGCCCTTTCCAGCAGCAAACCAGAGGCAAAACCACACACCACAGCCTTAAAAACTGCCCAGCGAAGGATATATTTTCAAATCATTCATTTGTTTGCTCATTGGGGTTTTTCCGTCTTTGTTAAAWGAGTTGTTAACAGCACTTCAAGGGTTTTACAAGTGACAAATAATAATAAAAAAGTCTCTCTAATTAGCGAGACTTTGTTTGGGAAGAATAATCCTTCTTTGTTATTATTTGGAACAAACAGGCGTGGGTGGGTGGGATGTGCGTGTGTCTGAGTGTGTGTGAGAGGCAGAGMCCAGCTGAATTATGCAACGAAATATTCCAGAGGGGATGTCAGGACATGAGGCTCGGATTTCAGTCTGTGCACKGTCGGGCTCAGCTTTAAGTGAGGCTGTCCAGGCTCTGGGAACCGCTGCTGCTGTTTTGTCCCCAAAAAAGTCTTCACCGCCCCGAAGTGGCCGCGCCGGCTCGGGATGAAGCGAGGTTTTGGGGCGGGATCCATCCCCCAGCTCCGAGCCTGCCCCATCCCCCCGGCCCCCCGCTCCCTCTCCGCTCCCTCCCGGAGAACACAAAGCTGAGACTTGGATTATCTTCATTTCCATATGGAGAGCGATGTAAGCCCGTTCAATGCATGGCCGGTCATTTTGTTCGCAACTTTGCGGCAAGCGGGAGCGGAACCCGCTGGGGAAATCAGCGATTCAGCCGCTCTCACCTTGTGTGCACACGCTCGGAGCGGCAGCGCTCGGGATAAAGCCGCCTCCCCGGGCTGTCTGCGGCCACCCCGGCGCTTTTTGGGGTCCGGCTTCACCCTGGGGAAGCCACCTGGGTGTCGGAGGGGGTCGGCTGTCGGTGTTTTGCTGCCGCTCAATCCCGGGGTTCCGGTGCCCTCTGCGCCCCTCGGCTGCATCCCGGCCCGGGCTAGATGGGATTTCACGGCCTGGCAGCGCTGAGCTGCTCCGTGCCTGTCCCCAGCGGTGTCCCCAGCCGTGTCCCTGCCGTGTCCCCGCTCCTCCTGACCTGCAGCCCCCTCTGCCGTTCGCCGCTCCCGCCTGGCCCCGGCGCATCCCGCAGGATCATCCCGCAGGGAGCGCCGGCCTTCTCCGGGCACGGTGCCCCCTCTGTCCCCATTGTGTGTCCCCTCTGTCCCCACCATGTGTCCCCTCTGTCCCCACCGTGTCCTCCCAGCCCTGCCGTGTCCCCTCTGTGCCCACCGTGTGTCCCCTCTGTTCCCACTATATGTCTCCTCTGTCCCCACCGTGTCCCCTCTGTCCCCACTGTGTGTCCCCTGTCCCCCGAGCCGCCGAGCCCCAGCTCTCCCTCCATCTCATGGGGCTGCTGTTGGCCCAGAACTGCTCCGTGGGGTGAAGGAGGGAACTGAAACCCCAAACTTCGCAGAATTCAACSCAAAATGTTTCTGCCTCCTCCTTCTCGTCCTCCTTGGGAGCAGCAGGGAGCAGTTGGGGTGTAGGGGGCACTAATGGGGTTYCTGTCCCACATTTCCATGGCAGACCCGTGCCTGGCTTGGAACATTATCCCATGGAGCTCTTGGGATGGTCACAGGAGGGTGGGGGTTCAGCCCCTGAGCCCCTCACCACTAAAATGTTGCTGCCGGAGGAGAATCTCCGGCATTTCTCACCCACAACATTTCATCTGGGGCACCGAGGCCTCATTCCCAGTGGTGGGATAATGGTGTGGAGACCCCCCAGCCGAGCTGGGCAGCACCCCCAGAACCACTCTGCCGCCCCCTTGACACCCTGCTGCCCTCCCTGCAGGGGCAGTTGTTGTCTCAGACCCCATTCCCAAACTGGAGCACTTTCCCCTGGATTGCTGAACCCTGGGAGGCTGAAGCTGTGGAGCATCACCCCGTTCCTTTCCATCAGGTGAGGAGCTGATGGGCTCAAAGGCCAGGGAAGAAGCTGGAAAAGTGTGGACAGGAACCCCACTGGGCACCAGAGAAGCCCAGCCCAGCCCAGCTCAGCAGCCTGGTTCTCCCAAAAGCTGGGCTCCCCAGCAGCCTGGGCTGGATCCCACAAAACACAGCTGCCTTTGCGGGAGCAAAGAGCCCCTGGTATGGACAAACCCCTGGCACAGCCCTTGGCATCTGTCAGGAGAGGAATGTCCCAGCTTTCTCCCTATTTTTCTTCTCGACCCCTTATTTTCTCCCTTTCATTTTATTTTTCTTTTAAATTTTATTCAACATTTTCTTCTTTTTTTTTCCTCCTTCTTCCTTCCCTTTCCTCTCCTTTT
>NW_026623451.1:820854-821135 GCF_030028575.1 Malurus melanocephalus
CCCCGCATTCCCAGCCCTTTGGCCGTTCCGGGGCGCTCCCCGGGTGTCACGGCGGCACGGGTGACAGGACACGGTGACAGATCTGCCTGGGCCACCCCTGACAAAGGCTCTCAGACAGTCTATTAGTCAGCGATTGTCTGCCCGGCAGCGCGGCCCGGCCGTGCGCCGCCGCTGATAATGGCCAAGAACAAAGATGGCAGCTGCTCTGGAGAGGCACAGATTTGTGGCAAATCGAGATAAAATAAAGAGGAAGGAGAAAGGAGTGGAAAGGAAAAAAAAAA
>NW_026623451.1:821178-827802 GCF_030028575.1 Malurus melanocephalus
AAAAAAAAAAAAAAAAAAAAAAGCGGATAAAAAAGGGGAAAGGAGGGAAAAGGAGAGAGCGGCGGGGGGAGGAGGGAGGATGCTCCGTGCGGAGCTGTCAGGCGGCCCGAGCGGCGCTGCGCTCCCGGTGGGGCAGGCACGGGGAGGAGGGAGGGGAAAACACGGCGGGAGGAACAGAAAGGCCTGGTGTGCATGGAAAAAAAAAATATACCAGGCTCTTGGTGTGAGAAGTGCAGCTGAGCGAGGCGCGGAGGCTGTCGRGGGCATGTCCCCCCGGGAATGGGGTGATGCCCGCTCAGCCGGGGGTGGGTGGGCACAGATCTGCTCTCAGGGCCCGTGTCCCAGCCCCAGCAGCGCCTGCACCCTCCTGGACCGGGGGAATGGGGACTGAGCCCGGCTGGGGACACCATCCCAGCAGGAACGGGGGGGATTCTGCCACCTCTCTGCCCGCTCAGGTGAGACCCCACCTGCAGAGCCGCCCCAGCCCTGSGATCCCAGCTCGGGAAGGACCTGGAGCTGCTGGAGAGAGCCCAGAGGAGGCCACGGAGCTGCTCCAGGGCTGGAGCCCCTCTGCTCTGGAGCCAGGCTGGGAGAGCTGGGGGTGCTCACCTGGASARGAGAAGGCTCCAGGGAGAGCTCAGAGCCCCTTTTGGGGCCTAAAGAGGATCCAGGAGAGCTGGAGAGGGACTGGGGACAAGGGATGGAGGGACAGGACACAGGAAATGGCTTCCCAGTGCCAGAGAGCAGGGATGGATGGGATATTGGGAAGGAATTGTTCCCTGGGAGGGTGGGGAGGCCCTGGCACAGGGTGCCCAGAGAAGCTGTGGCTGCCCCTGGCAGTGCCCCAGGCCAGGCTGGGTCACCCCAATCCTCACTCCCCCTCTCAAATTTGGCCCATGGATGTGGGACTGAGGGAAATGCAGCCGGTGGGGGTGATGGGCAGGCTCCTGAGGCTGGCCTGACTCTGCCTGGTGACCGACCCCGGTGACCACAGTCACCCCCACAGTGCTCCAGGACAGCTCCTTATCATTCTGAGCAAAGTGGGGAACAAAATCAATTCCTAAAAAAACAGAAGAAATGAAAAAGTGGATGTTATAATTAAAAGCTGATTTTTCATTGAAGCCGGACTTTTTAATTTAAATGAATTACATTTGCCTTAAAAACTTAATCGAATTAAAATGGAAGTTAACATTATGGTAAACCTGTGTTAAAGCCTGAAGTTAGTATAATCTATTCACATTGAAATTAAATATATATGTATAATTTTATATACATATATAAAAAGATAACTGTACATATTTGCTGCTGAAATTTTAAAGGAAGTTAAATTACTGAACCATCCAAAAGTTGCCTGCTAAGTACCTAAACCCCAAATTACCRGAGTGCTCCTTGCTAATAACATGCTACGTGTCAAATACTTCTTATTTTATTTCAATTTCCTCCATGGGTGCGGTTCCAAGACTGGTTTGTCCAAGTTGAGAGGGAAATTGGAAGGTGGAAGGCAGGAAAATGTGGATTTGTCTTCACACTTGTACAGGACAGAGCTGGGTGAGGAGTGGTGGACAACATTCCCAGTCTTCCAAGAGTTTATCCTCTTYAATGTGTAGCAAATGAAGGATTTATTCTATTTAAGGTGTAGGAAATGAAGGATTTATTCTTATATATTTTAATTATATGAGGTTTGGTTCATGTATGAAAAAAAGTAAAGTCCTATTTTTGTACATGTTAAATTGAATAATTCCAGTTCCCGTCTCACTGGTGCTTGATGTGATGGAAAAATTAATAATGACCCATTGGCCACTTCTGGGGAGGAAATCCCTGGACACTTCGATCACCTGGCACGGAGTGGGGTGGCCAGAGCTGTGGCAGTGCCAGGGGGATGAGGTGCTCACGGACAAGTGACCACACGGGCTCATCCCGATGCCAATGGATGCTGAATTCCCCATCCTCGTGGCTCTCCCGCATCCCAGCCTGGTCACCAACACTTCCAAAGTGTTAAGCCCATCCCTGGAGCGCCCAAAGTGCCGTGTTGGAAGAGCGGGATCATTCCTGCCTTATGGCCAGGTGGGGATGACTCCGGGCACGGATGGGGCGGCGTGGAAATCCCTGGACAATGCCAGCATCCCGCTTGCCCACCCTCGCCAATCCCTGGCACGGCTCTGGCCCATCTCCCTCCCTGCTGGCCGGTCCCTCTTTGTCCCGGGAGCGTCCCCAGGGCCGGCTCGGGTTCGTTCCAGCCCGGCCTGTTTAGATAACCTTCTGGTGGGTCTGCGGAGAGCCCGCCATCCCCGCTGGAGGATCTCGCTACAAATGAGCCAATCCTCCTAATCTCCTTATCGTTGTCGGCCTCAGCCTCAGGGCCTGGTTATCTGCGCGGATGAAAGCAAAGGGACAGCGCGCAGCACCTATCCCAGCAGAGACCCCTCCCCTCTAATCCCGCCAGCCTTGTTTCTCCCTTTATCCCCCTCTCGCAAATCCCCGGCGAGAAGCCCCCGGCCCCGCCGGGCTGCCCTCCCTCCGCTGCTGAGCAGGGAGGCGGAAAGGCCGGGAGAGCGGGGATGCTCTTATCGCCAGCACCTGCAGCGGGGAGCGGGGCTGGGGGCGCAAATCCCCCCGGCCCCGGCCGCCAGGGAGGCTTAGAGGGGCGGGGGGCGGCTCCGTGCCCCTCCGGAGCTCCGTGCCCGATAAGTCCCTTAATCATTCAGGGCCAGGAGTCCCCCGGGGCGCGGGCTAAGCCCCGCGCATTCCTGCCGCACACAATCGGGCCTCTCTCCCCACCTCCCTCCACACATTTTTTTTCCCTCTCTTTCATCCCGCCCTCCACCCTTTCACCTTTGCAGCAGCCCCCCCATTCCCTGCGTGCTCCCCATCCCCATTTCCTCCCGAGCCATCTTTCCCCGCTCTCTCAAATTTCCCTCTTTATCAATTTTTTGTCCCCGTCCACCTTTCCCCTCTCCTTCCCCCACCCCATTGTCACTCCACCCCTCTTCCCATCCCTGCTCCCCTTTCCCCTTTTTCCCCCGTTTGCTCTTTGTCAGCCTGTTCTCCATCCCTCAGCCTGCCGCTAATTTCTGATTAATATGTTCTTAGCCAAGGAAAAGGGAGAGCGAGCGAGCGAGAGAGAGAGAGAGAGAGAGAGAGAGAGAGAGAGAACGGGAGAGAAAAGAAGGAATCTTCTAAATAAATCATTTAGTCATGTGAGGAGCTAATCTCCAAGTGACGGCCTGTGTTTATCTAGTTTTTAGCAGTGCATGTTAAATAGTGATATGGGACTAATTTTTTTTTTTTCCGCTGGAGCTGCTGTGAAGGGATTTTTAACTTCATTTCCCAGAAAGAAAAATGGTGAAAGCAGAGATAAGGCCCCCGAGCAGCTCTTCCCCTGAACCGGCAGCCAGTGCAATTAAACACGACGCCACCGAAAGGGCAGCCGAGCCCACGCTGCCAATTACCGACGCCATCCCCCCGTGCCAGGCTCTGGATCAGCAYCCCTGGCACCCCCTGGGCTGCTCCACGCTCCCCTGGTGTCCCCCTTGTGCCCTCTGCCACCTGCACTCGGCACTTGGTGCTGCTCCCCGGGGCTCTGCAGGACCCTGGGGTCACACCCAAAAATCCCTGCTGGGATTGGGGTCGGCTTACAGGCGAGTTTGGTAAAGGAAACCTCTGGTTTTGCATCGAGGTGGGCAAATATTGCAGCTGGAAAAGGTCCAAACCCTGAACACCTGCATTTTTTCTGGGCATTAATAGTTTTTTTCCCCGTCTGTGCTGGGCCCTTTGGCAAAGCTGACCTGGATTTTGAGCTCTTTCGGGATCCTCCCCCTCAAGAGATGAACAGAAACGGTATTTTTTAATATATGTGTTATTCCCTGACTATTTTTTCCTCAGCTTTTCTCATTACTTCCCCTCTTTCCCACCTGACTTGCTGAACAATCTCCCCTCCCTCACATCTCGCTGGGATCCCTTGCCASCCCCTCAACCTCTGGCTCATTTTCCAGGGAGGCAAAATTGTTCCATTTTTGGTCTCTTCTCCCAGCCCTCTTCCCATTTTCCTGCCTCTTTTTGAGGGGAAAACAGTCACAAAATCACAGAACCAGGGAATGGTTTGGGTTGGAAGGGACCTCAAAGCTCATCTGGTTCCACCCCTGCCATGGACAGGGACACTGCCGCTGTCCCAGGGTGYTCCCAGCCCTGTCCTGGACACTTCCAGGGGTGGGACAGCTCAATTTCTTGGTAAATCATCTCTCTCTCTGGTAAATAAGGACGKGAATCCTCCAGGGCAGAGGGTGAGGGGATGGATTGGAGGATTTWAAAAAAATCGAGGTGGACGCCATCTCTACGGCTCAACTTCTTTTGGAGCTGCTTCCAACAGCTTCTCCAGGTGTTGCTCCCTGGGCAATTAGAGGAAAATATTGAAATGCAGATATAATTATTTGTAACCCTCCAGGCAGCTCCCTTGATAAGGAGCTTTTCCCTGGAGCCCAGAAAACCCTTGGGAACCGCCCAACKCTTCTCCCTGGATGCCTTGGGAGCCTGCCGGGCTGGGTGGATAACGAGCGGGCAGGAGAGGCCGCTAATTCCCGATCGCAATTAAGCCCTGAGCATTAAAGGCCTGGTAATAAGGGGCTGGGCCGAGGGGAGGYAGAGCAGTAATTTCCATGATGGCCAGCTCAAATGTGGAACGTCTGGGTGCTCTCTGCGAGAGATTTATACCGGCACGGGCCTACCTCGCTCATTTATTTCCTTAACGAGCTCCTTCCCGGCGTGTCTGCCTGTGGRAGGTGGGTGGGAACAGGGACACGCTGTGGGATCGGCCCTCTTTGTGCATCCCCATGARCCCACCGAGGCTCGGGCAGGGCATCCCGTCCTCCAAACTGAGGATGTTCAGAGATTCCCCTCTCCTGTGCGGCTCCTTGGTGCAGCCAGAGCCAAAATCTGTGAGCTGATGGAGAATTTGGGGCTGTCAGTGGCCAACAGCTTCCCATCCCGAAAGGTTCAATGGGGAAAAAAGCTGGATTTGTTAAAGAAGTAGGAAAAGGGGAAAGGTTTGTGATGCACCAGGGTAAGGGTGGGAGCGGGATCAGCCCAAAAACCTATGGAAAATGAGCCAGAGGATGAGAGCCGATCACAGCGAGATCAGTGACCMTGCTGGGAGGAAAGGTGAAAACCTTGGGGACAGCAAATCCTCCTCATCCCCCCGTGGCAGGGATGGAAACCCAGCAGGAAGCACCAACCCCCAAAACGCTGGGATTGGAATATTTCCCAGCGCCAGTGACAAATTCCTCCCTGCCCTCCGTGGCTCCGCCACCCCTGGGGACACAGCAGCGCGGGGACCCTTTGGTGGCGGCCCCCTGGCACCTCCCGGAGCATCCCTCGGGCGGGTGGCTGGGAACAGCTGTCGGAGAGCTGAGATCTAATGGCTGCCTGGAGAGCAGTTAGTGGATAATTAATATTTGCAGCACAGAGCTGTGATTGCTCTACGTCTTCCTCCTGACAGCGGCGTGGRGAGGGAGCCTGCTCCAGCCCGGCTGGGAGAGATCCGGAGAGATCCCAAACCTGGGGCTTGGAACCTTGGGAGCAAGAAGGGAGCTGGACCAGCGCCCTCACCCAAAATATTTGGGAGGTGGAGCTTAAAAAGCCCCCTGGATGTTGTAAAAGGGCATCACAACACGGGTATGGAGCCAGTGGGGCTCCATCGCTGCATCCCGCGGCAGCAGCAAGGAAAACGTGTCCTGGAAAACCCTCTCGGTGAGATCTGTGGGTGTGGAAATGCTCCCACCCTTCACTCCTTTCATTTTTTTGTCTTTGGAGAAAAAAAAACGGAGGAGAAAAGAGCACCCGAGCAACCTTGGGAAAAAGCAGCTCTGTTCCCTGTGGATCGGCAGGATGGGGATGCTCCGTGTGGCCAAAAGGGACAGGGAAGGACAGGGGGAGACACAGAACAACAAAATCAGGAGCGAGGAGAGAGCGGGGACAGCTGGGACAGGGCGATGAGCAGACAGGGCACGAAGCCATCCAGGAGACGCTCCAAAAACCCAGGGCACATTTGGGAAGGCCAAAGCCGAGCTCAGCCGAGCTCTGCCTTCCCTGGGACTGACCCAGCCGGGCCGTGACCTTGGGCCGAGCTCCCGGCTGAGCCCGGAGCGCTCCAGCTCCGGYAAATCCCTCCCTGGAAAAGGGAGCCAAGCCACAGCCCCGGGCATCCCAATCCCGGACACCTCCTGAGGGAGCCCTTCCAGCTGGGAAAAAAAAAAAGGAAGCAAAAAAAGAAAAGAAAGGCTCCGTGCAGCGGGCAGGGACTCTGTTATCCTTCTTTATTAGCGCCGTTCTCCCAGGTTTTTTTTGGCGAGRAGCAGATCCAGCCGTCCCTGGCTGCGAGCGGGTTCGCTGCAGCTCGTGGCACGCAGCGAATCCCCTGAGCTGTTTAATTGAACGGGCTCCGAGCGTGCAGGCAGAGCGCTGGCACTCGGGGCGCAGCCAAGGAACGGCAAAACGCGAACGGGAGAGGCTCAAATCCCGCTCCGTTCCTGCTCCCTCTGCCGGCGGCAGCTCCCGGGGCTGGGAAACACACGGAGGGTGGCGGGGCGGGACGGGCATGGATCCCACTGGGATGGATCCCACTGGGAACGA
>NW_026623451.1:828143-839481 GCF_030028575.1 Malurus melanocephalus
CCTAAGCAAACCCCCCCTTTCCACGAGGATTTTGGGGTCATGTCCCCTCTTTGGCAGGGCACAATGGGATCCCTCAGGCTCCACCACCTGGGAAGGTGCAGGAGGATGTGGGAAACMTTTCCCAAGGCCTTGAGAAATGGGGAAAGGAGAGCACCCCCTCGCTGTGGGGCGAGAGCAGCACCGTGTGATCCCACTGGTGGTTGGCCATGGGGCTGCAGCGGGACAATGTCAGAAGATAATTCTTCAGGACGGTGTGATTCTTCAGGAGATAACTCTTCAGGAAATTTGATGCTTCAGGACAACCTCCATCCCAGCCCGACCCCAAACCATGTCCAGCCTTTCCTCTGGAGGCAGGATGGGAACAGAGGGTGCCCCCGCATCCCGGCCCCCCATCCCCGCGCCTTCCCCCAGCCCAACAGGAGAAAAGGAAGCTGCCTGTGCCGCGGCTCCCGGGATTAAACGATCCTATAAATAGCGGGGCGGCACCACCCCGGCCCCGCACCCGCCGAGGGGCCGCCTYGGCTGCCGCTTGATCCCGCCGCCTCCGGAATTATCCCTCCAATTTCTGCCGCAAAGCCCGGAGCGCCTGGGCTCGCACACGCGGGAGTTCACACCTAGAGAGAACAGAGCCTTATCTCGGCGCTGTGTGCAGGACAAGGCTGTTTTACTCCTCCCTCCATAACCCTCTTAGACTTAATCCCGTCTTTAATGCCGCTCGGAAGGGGGCTTTGAGCGGCTGTGCAGCCCTAGCTGGCTCTGACCTCTGCGGCTGCTCTCCCGTGGCCATTTGGAGAACTCCGACTCTCGCCGAGATAACGGGAGCCCGCTAAATCCTCGCTGGGCAGCTAAAGCGATTGTCACACTCAGGGGAAGTTTACTCGCCAAGCAGCAAACTTGGAGCGGCTTYCCCCCATCCCCGAGCGGGGGCGGGGTCAGGGTGGAGGCACGGGGRGGTTTTTGGTGCTGATGGTCCCCGTTTGAGTTTTGTCGGGGTTGATTTGGGGTGAAGGGAGGGTTTCTGGTGGTCTTCATCCACCTGGAGAGAAGGACGTTTTGTGGTGCTCTTCCCTCATGGATTCCCCCGAAACAAAGCAGCTGTGGGGTTTTAAACGCCCTGCTGTCGTTCACCCCACAAATCACGCCCTGTTTGTGGCGATTCCCATCCACCCCACAAACATCCCAGTGCTGATCCCTCCCCGTGCAGCCCCGTGAGGTCCCCGGCGGCGCTGGGAATCGACACCTTTCTGTTCCGCTTTAAATTAATCAAACCCACAGTCCCCATATTAATACTGCGGTGGGAATTAAAATCATGCAACGCATTAAAGATGTAATTTAAAATTAATAACTCATAATTATTTATCATGGMGTATCAGCTGGGCTATGAATTTTCTCTTCTCACCCGGCGTTCATTTCCTTCCCTTCCCTTCCCTCCTTCCCGCGCCTCTAATAGCTGCCGGACCATTATGGATATCTGACAGGCATTTTGGGGAGATGCTGAGCTTAAGATATAACATTCCTAATTTTTTTYTCTGTTTTTTTTTCTTCCCCCATSCCAGGCGYTSCTTGGRGTTGATGGGAGAAGCTTTGCTGTGGTGAAGAGGAAGAGGAGGAGGATGCTGAGCCTAAAGAAGGGTCCAGGTTTGGCCATGAAAAACCCAGGAAAGGCCTTGGAAGGGTGAGGAATTCTCATCTCCACCCTGCTTTGGACCACCAGGAGCTTCCCCATCGGTTCTCCGGGGGGAAATATGGCCACGAAGAGCAAGATGGATCCATCCCTGTGATCCATCCTCCCGCAGCAGCCAGGAGGGACAGCTCAGCCAYTGGAGAGGGAAAACGTGGAAAAAGCAGCGGTGGAATCAAGGCGGGAGGGAGMGAGCGGAGCCCTGCAGGTCCTGCGCTCCCTTGCCTCCCTCAGCGAGCCGTGCCTGAATCAAACCCCAAACAGCGGCTGGGGAAAGCTCGCAGGAGCGGGGGAAAACAAGAGGCAGGAGCAGTTCTGTCTCTTTAAAAATAAATAAATAGATAAAGASTAAAAAAATGCAATAAGTATATGCAAATGTGCGGAGCTGAACATCGCTGTCTGTGAAACAGATGAGGGAGAAAGTGCTTGAAGCTAGAGAGGAATGAGGCAGCCAGCGCTGACCTCGGGGTTAATAATTTTTACTTCTCCATCTCATTCCGTCCATAAAAAAAAATACGAGAGGGGGAGGGAGGGAGGAGGCGGCGCGGGAGGGAGGGAGGGAGGGAGGGAGGGAGAGAAGGGCTGGGAGCCGGATGCCGAGGGGAGCCAGCGGCACCCGGAGCTCGTCCCGCCCCGTGGGAGCTGCAGGGGCTGGGGAGAGGGGCCGGGGCCGTGCGGGGATGAGGGAGTTGCTCGCAGTTCCTCACAAGGCGCAGAGAAGATGGGAGATGCAGGTTCCAGCTCTGCTCTGGGTGAGGAGGAATGAAACAGCGCAGCAAACACCACAAATATCGGGATTTTGCAAAGCACCGTGCCCTGCATGGGGCAGCTCTGGGGACGCTGGTGYCTGGTGGGTGATGATGGAGGAGAAACGCTGCTGTTTCCCTCGGCAGAGCACTTCCACAAGCGGGCAAAACCTCTGCTCCACGGTCCTTGATGGCAAACCCATCCAAAGCCAAAATTCCACCACCAGCAGCCCATAGCCCTGCTGGACTCCCCAAAACACCCAAAGGTGGCCTCAGAAGTGGGTGCACCAAAGAGGGTAAAACCTCGATGTATCCATGGGTGCAAATATTTCCTATCCCCTCTGCTTTGCCATCAGGCCGTTTGGGTGTTTTCTAAACGAAACCCTGATTTTTTTCTGGGATGCCTGGGAAGCCGCAGCCCCAGCCCAGTGCCTGGGATGGTGTTCCCAGCTTTGCTGACCTGCAGCTGACTCACAGTATTAACCAGACCAGCGTTCCTGGTTCCTTTCCAGATTCCTTCCCAGCCCAGGCTGGGTTTTAGCCACAAAAATCCTAAAATCTCTCGCTGGGTGTGGGGGTTTTTCAGGTGTGCCCAATGGTCACGGCGGTCCCAGCTGGTCGGAAGCACCACTCTTTCCCTGCTTTCCCCCCGTTTTGTATGACCCTACCCCTCAAACACTGAATTAAAGGATTTCCTACCCCAAATAAYCCCAAAACATCCCCTGCTGCAGCACATAGGGCTGGGGGTTCCAGCACTGCAGCAAATCCCRCTCTCCTGCACSCACAGCCCAACACAGGGMAGATCCTGYGGGAAGGCTGAGCCCCACAGGGCTSYGGGGTGCCCARGGTCTCACTGGCTTTTGTGGCTCCTCCCAAATTCCAGACCTTCTCCTGTGCAGGGCTCCCCCCACCCTGGATCCCCGCTGCTCCCGCTGGGATGAGATAATGGGAGCCGGGGATCAACCCGTGCCAGTGACCGGGGCAGCCATCGCCCTCCTCCATCCCTGCGGAGCTGGGGCTCCCTGGGGGAGGAGGGCAGGGAAGAGCCCCGGCTCTGCTCAGCCCTGGGGATGTCTCAGGAATTGCCTTTATCCCTCCCTGCATCCTCCCTGCATCCCTCCCTGCATCCCTCCCTGCATCCCTGCATCCTTGCCTGCATCCCTGCATTCCTCCCTGCATCCCTCCCTGCATTCCTGCCTCCATCTCTGCCTGCATCCCTGCCCTGCATCCCTGCATCCCTGCCCTGCATCCCTGCATCCCTGCCTGCATCCTCCCTGAATTCCTGCCTGCATCCCTGCATCCCTGCATCCCTGCATCCCTGCATCCCTGCATCCCTGCATGTATCCCTGCCTGCACTCCTGCATTCCTGCCCCTGCCTCCATCCTTGCCTGCATCCTCCCTGCCTCCATGCCTGCATCCTACATTCCTCCCTGCATCCTTCCTGCCTGCATCCCTGCATCCCTGCATCCCTCTCTGCATCCCTGCCTCCATCCCTTGCTGCATCCTTCCCTGTATCCTTTCCCGCATCTCTGCATCTCTTCCTGCATCCCTGCATCCCTTTCTGCATCCTCCCTGCATCCCTGTATCCCTGCATCCCCGCATCCCTCTATCCCTCCCTGCCTCTGCCCCCAAATCCCTCCCCACACAAGCCCGAGCATCCCCCCTCTCTGAACCCCCTCCCCCACAGTTTTGCGCCCTCCCAAACCTCACCCCGACCCAGCCCCACACCCCAGCGCCCCCCGCCAGCTCCCCAGCCCCGTCCCGTCCTCCCGAGCCGTGACCCTGTGACCGTCACCGCGGTGTCGCGGCAGCGCTGCCGGGGCCACGCCGGGGAAGCGCCTCCCCCCGCTCCCCACGCTCGGGCGCTAAATGGAAGCGGCAGATCGATCCCGAGTGTGCCAAACTGACACGGAGCCTCATTAGGGGTTAGTTTTCATCCTCCTGCTCCCTGGCAGCCTTCACATTATCCCATAAAATTTATTTACTATTTCATGAATACATAAGCAGCAGGCAAACGCCGGCTTTTTATATATTTACACTGTATATATTTCACGGGAGAGTTATGTGTGTCTCTGAGGCAGAGTGGAGGGAGCGAGAGGGGAGCAGGAGCAGAAGGAGAAAGCAGCTGTGAGGGAAGAGGCAGAAAGCGAAGCCGTGGGGGAGGATGGGGATGGAGCACGCCCAGCCAGGGCGGGAGAGGCGGCCCGAGGCACCGAGAGCTCGGAGCAGCCTCTGCTCCAACCCGCGCTGCTCCTGAGAACCCCAGGATGGGAGAGGAGTCGGGGTGCAGGGTCACGGGGCTGAGGGCTCCAGGGAACCCCACCCTGCACCCTCCAGACCTGCCCCAAATCCCACTGATTCCAGCGACAGTGGGGCTTTTCCTTCACCCCACAGCGATCCCAAACCCATCCCGAGGTCACGGACAGGGCTCCCGCCTGCTGGGGTCACATGGAAATGGTGCCACCTTGGGTCACCTGTGATCCCCCAGCTCCTGCCCTGCACCCCGAGCCTGGATGGGCTGRATTTCCCATCTCTCCCCAAACCCTGCATTTGGGAATCGCTTCATTCTGAATGCATTGAAGTC
This sequence comes from Malurus melanocephalus, assembly GCF_030028575.1. NCBI lineage: Eukaryota > Metazoa > Chordata > Aves > Passeriformes > Maluridae > Malurus > Malurus melanocephalus. The sequence goes on from NW_026623451.1 coordinate 833,155, forward strand.
TTGCAGCTCACCCATGGTTTGATTGGGGACAGAGTGCAGAAGGAAGGGACAGCAGAAAGGGGACTGCACTCAGAAGCTTTGGCTTGGCAATGTCTGTATTTCCTTAAATCCAGAAGAGATGTTTCTRTCAACCCCATAAATTACAAGAGGCTTGTTTGCAATCTCGTTGATTTTTCCCTCTGGCCCGAAGAAGAAGATCCCTCACCCTCCTCAAAAGGTTTGGGATGTTGCAGTTGCTGGTTGCCAGCACCAGAGAAAAAGGGTTCAAAGAGGGAAAACCAACATTTTTTTGGGTCTGAAGTTGGTCGGTTGAACTTCTGAGCAATAAAGTTGGAGGAGCTGAGCTGCATTAATCTCTAAGGAGCTGGAATGTGTGGGTGTGGATTTATGGAATGTTCGGGGTCACAGCCGAGTGTGTCAGCACCCATCGCACCCCCGGCTGAAAATCTCATCCTGAGCCCCCAAAACACCTCCACAGCCCAGCCAGGAGGTGCTTTACGTGGTCAACCAGAATCCTGCCCTGGTTCCCTCACAGGAGCACGCCAGCTCCATCCCCGCGGGATGGGATCCAGGGGGTTCAGAGGAGAGCCAGGAAAGCACCAGGAGAACCCAGCAATGGGTTGGATCCACACAAACCCCTTCCTCTCACTTCAAACCCGATTTGGGTCCTGCTCTCCATGAGAAGTGGCCCCACCTGACCCCAGAATTGCTCCCATTTGGTGAAGGCAGCCGAGGATCTGCTCCGTCCAGGCACCTGCCTGCATCCCAAAAGCACCAGGAGCACCGCGTTTCCAGACCTCTGCATTTCCAGACCTCTCTGCGCTCCTGGAGTTCGGTGGTGTTTGGCCAGCAGGGGACAGAGGGAAAGGGACAGGACTGTCCCTTGGGAATGCAGCTCGAGAAGAGCAAAAATCCCCATTTCCAGAGTGAATGAAAGGGGGAAAAAWAAAAAAAAAAWAAWAAAAAAAAAAAAAAAGAGAGAGAGAGAAAGCCGTTGTGCTGGTGTTCATTTTAACCGTTCAGCCACTTGTCGCCTGATGCCATTAGAGGAAATAAATAGGTAAGAGGCACTCGAATGGTGCGTACGAGAGGAGATGGGAACGGAGACAAAACAAGTGCCGGGAGACAGGGAAGCGCCGCGGCTTCCAGGAGAGCCGAGGAGCTGGAGCAATGCTGCCTTCCCCAGCTCCCCAGGGCTTCACAGAGCCGGCAGCGATCCCTGGAAAATTCCCTGGAAAAGCTGCGGGGGATGGAGYCCCTGCCCACCCTGGGACGCGGCACCCCGAGTCTCTTGAGGGTGCTGGGGCAGGGAGGGAGAGCTCCGGGATGGCTCCGGCCGCTTGTCCCGCTCCCAAAGCATCCCCGAGCTGCCGCTGATGGACGAGGGGAGCGGACACAGCCGCCCCGAACGCCGCTCGATGGCTCCCGGAGCGCGGCCATCCCCACCCGTGATGGATGCGGCCATCAGAGGAGCAGCCGCGGCTCCTGCCGGCCCCTCCGAGCGCGGGGAGCGGTGTAAATTCGGCACAACAGCTTCAGCAACCTCCGCTGTTCATTATCAGCGGCCCTGGCGCTGCTGCATCCCCAGAAAAGCGGGAGGGCAATGCCGAGGGATGCTCCTCACCGGGCCCAGCAGCAGARYRTGGCTATCCAACCAMACCTGGTGGGGTTTTTTGAGGTCTCCTGTCTCCCCGAGCAGGCAGAACCCCCCGTGCCTCCCTCCAGGCCCCCATTYCCTCTGGCAGAGCGGCAGCAGGAGCGGAGATTCCCTGCAGACCCCCACAAGGATTCGGGGCTCGGCGCCACCTCCCTGCCAGGCGCGGGGCCTCACAGAGCCCCCAAACCACCCCAAATCCCCCTCCTCTCACACACAGCTGCCTCAGCAGCACCGGACGCAGATCCTTCTGATTTCCCATGGAGAAAAGAAAGGATTTTGGCTCCAGAGCTGCGAGATTGCATAAATGGGCTTTCTGTGCCAGACACCCACGGTGCTCTCCCTTCCCACCGTGCACGGCCTTCCACCCCAACCCGCCTCAATCCCCGGGACACCGGCACCGGGCTCTTCCAGCGCCAACCCGCCCCAACCAGGGCTCCCTTCCCGAATATCCACGAGCCGAGGGGCTGGAGGGAAAGGCTGGGCAGMAAACAGGGCCCGGGAGAGACGGGGAAAACGGGAGGAACTGCGGCGCCGAGGGGGMCACAGGGCGGGTGAACCGAGAGGCACGGCCGGGCTGGGGCTGCTGCGGGCGAGGGGTGACGGGGGGGACCGGCCCCGTCTGCTCCCGGTGTCCCCGCTCCCGGTGTCCCGCTGTCCCCCTGCCCCTGCACCCACTGTCCCCATTCCCGGTATCTCCCTGTCCCCGTTTCCCCTGCCCCGCTGTCCCCATTCCCAGTGTCCCGCTGTCCCCGCACTCGGTGTCCCCCTGTCCCCACTCCCTGTGTCCCCCTGTCCCCATTCCCGGTGTCCCCCTGTCCCTGACCGGCTGCAGAGCTATCGATGCCATTCGTTGTGCCCCGGAGGTGTTTTGTTTCACCTGCGTTAGTGCGAGGGGAAGGAGCAAACGTCTGGAGATAAAGAAAATGTTAAAAGAAAAAAAAAAAAAAATTCCGGCCAGTTGAGGTGGTGGATTCTACGGTGGATGGGGTGTGGGAAGGGTTAAGCACAGTTTTGCTTTGGGAAGTGGGCACCTGGAGGTGAGACACCGGGAGATTTGCAGATTTGGGACTCGGAAATCATGGAATGGTTTGTGATGGAAGGGATTTTCAAGCTCATCCCATCCTGGCAGGGACTTGTTCCACTGTCCCAGGTCGTTCCTGACCCCATCCAGCCTGGCCTTGGACACTGCCAGGGATCCAGGAGCAGCCACAGCTTCTCTGGGCACCCTGTGCCAGGGCCTSCCCACCCTCCCAGGGAACAATTCCTCCCCACTGCCCCATCTCACCCCGCCCCCAGGCAGTTCAGGGTCATTCCCCTTTGTCCCATCACTCGAGGTCTTTATAAACAGTTCCTCTCCAGATTTTTCCCCCAGTGATGCCAGAAAACCCCTCAACCCCTCAATCMTCCCCAAGGATCAGGTTTCCCTATGGCCACCCCACCCAGAGCTCCCCTTCCCATCGCCACGAGGTTTGGGATAAAAACAGAGTCCCTGACCTTCCCAGCTCCCTGCACAGGCATTTCCCAGTGGGAAAAACCTCTCCAAGCCCAGCCAGGCATTGCAAACCTCAGCTGGGGTGCAAACACAGCTTTCCCCACACTTACAGGCAGGGAAAGGGGAGCAGCTGGTGCCAGGGAGGTGACAGGAGCCACTTCTCCCTGTCCTTGTCCCCATTCCCACGGAAGGATGCACCAGTCCTGGGTGGGAATCTCAAATACCAAACTGCAGAGCTGGAAGGGAATAAAGAGATGTTCCCAGGACTGGCTCCTGTGCCACTCCTGCTGGAACATTAATATTTGCCAAAAATAATTTGTCTTTAATCAGACACRGCCATATATTTAGTTTTATGCCCGTTTTGGACCAGTCTTTATTACCTTGGGCCGCTTCAGGTCCTTAATTCTCTGCCAGGGCTCAGCACCCACGAGGACACAGGAAATGGCACAGGTGGCACCCAGGGAAGTGTCCCCAAGACCCCCCTGTGCAGGGGGAGCCCCAAAAGCCAAGTCCTGACAGAGAATAGCCACAAAAAAAAAAAAAAAAAAAAAAAAAAAAAAAAAAAAAAAAAAAAAAAAAAAAAAAAAAAAAAAAAAAAAAAAAAAAAAAAAAGCAGATTTGTGTTTCTGTGAAGTGGATGAGGTGGAAATTGTGTTTAATTCCCTCTGATCCGAAACAAGCCCTGTTACTTTTTCCTCCTGGCCCCACCCAAAAGTGACACGTTCTGTCCCTGCAGAGCTGCAGGACACTGTGACAAGCCCGTGACAAGCCCGTGACAAGCCCGTTCCTGCCGTGGATTTGCACTTGCAGCTCGTGCCCGTTAATGAGGTGTCACCGATGTCACCTCAGCGGGGCCCCGAGCTGGCCCTGCACAGCCCCTCCTGCCCACACCTTACCCAGAGCTCCCTCCCTGAGCACGGGGTACCCAAATCCCAAAGGRTGGGCTGGAGGAGGAAAAYCCAGCCCTAAAACTCTCAATGCCCYCCTGTGGCTGCATCCTGTGCATCCCTTACCACAAAACCTCTGCACATCACCCAAGGATCCTCCTCCCACCCAGCTCACCCTACAGATATTCACAGGGTCCCTTACCCCAAAAACCCCTGCACATCCCTTGGATCACCCAAGGATCCTCCTCCCCGCCATTCAGAGGGGTTCTGAGGTGAAGGACCCTCACAAATGGGGAATTCCACAGCAAAGCTCAGGGCTTGCAGGACARTGCCAGCTTGGATGGGGTTTGGAGCAGYCTGGGATGGTGGAAGTTGTCCCTGGCCACGGCAGGAATTGGGATGGGATGATCTTCAAGGCCCCTCCCAACCCAAACCATTCCATGATTTTAAGACCCAGGCTCCCCTCAGCTGAATCCTCCTTCCCACAGAATCAAACTCAGAATATTCATGGCCGAGGCTCCCTCCCAGAGCAGTCAGGAAAGGTTTGTGGAATGCATTCAGATCATTAATACGGACGAGAACATTGCAATTCCCCTCTTTGCTGGTCCACAAACAGAAAGGAGCTAAATTCATTAGATTAATATTTGTTGAGACTTATTAGTTTAGCTCTAATTTCACTGTCAGATGGCATTTTCAGGGAGTTGCAAAGCAAAGCTCTGAAGGTTCATTGGATCTAAACCGTGGCTTTAAAGAGTGAGGAATTTCGAAATTTTGCAATTTCCCAGGAACAGAGGCTGTGCCCCGTTGCTGGTTTGCTCTGACACCGTTCTCCCGCCAGCTGGGAAATCAGACACTGCTGCTYCTCACTCAATCTCAGCTCAGAGCTCAGGTTTGTTGGTATTAAAGCAAATAAACAGCTCGTCCTGCTGCCCAGCCTGCCCAAAATGGGGCTTCCTCCTGACTCCGATGGTGCCACCACCCAGGAGACCTCTGAGGAAGGTCCTGATGCCTTCAGGCCATTTTCAGACTGAACTGGGTGACAAAAACGGGGCTGACTGGGGCCGTGTCCGCAGAGTTCCCAACCCCTTTGTGCTGTAGCCTTGCCCCAAGGATGAGGATTCCCTTCATTCCGTGACCTGGAGCCCCAAACAAACCCAACAAACCCGGGAGCCGCGGGTTGGGCACGGCACGAACACAAATCACCGAGCTGAGCTGAGCTGAGCCGAGCCCTGCGAGCCCCCGGGGCCAGCGGAACGGAATCTATTCCATCCCAGTAAAGGCTTTGTGCGGCAAGAAGGGGCTTCGCTGCGAGCTGCAAAGAGCAAGGAACGCTCGGGGGTGGCTGTCCAGCAGGAWTGCTGCCCACAAGCAGCTCTGGATGCTGGAGAGGGGTGGGAAAAACCCGGACCCATCCCCGGCTCAGCCCGGGGAAGGCGCTCCCCTTGGAGCTGACCCCAGGCGTCATTCCCTGCTCCTGAAGGAAACTTCCAGGGATGCAGCGCTGACTCTGAAGTGTCGCAATGTCAATCGGAGCGCTGGAAAAGCCRAGGCTCTCCGCTGGCGGAAGGCACGGCAGGGTTTTGGTGGCTGTGCCCCGAGGCTCCGGTGACACCGCCGAGGTGCCAGCTCCCCGTGCCAGGTGCACCCCCGGGCTCGGAGCCGCCGTGTCCCCGCTGTGCCGCTCCAAGCTCCCTCTGGAAGGGAGGGAAGGGAGTTGGAAGCTCCCCGGGCAGGAAGGGGCCGGGTCCATCCCGGGGTGACCCCGGGCCGGGTCCCCTCGCTGCCAGCGGCCGGGTGGGTGACCCCCGCGGGTGCCCGCGCTGACAAAAGGCCTATCTTCTCTCCGCCTAAATGATTTAAATTCTAATCAAACATCATTTATAGCACATCTCGGAGCCGTCTCCCGGGAGCCGGTCCCACGTGAGCCGTTGCCAGGGCAACCGGGGGGTCTCATTTCAGAAATGTCAGATTGCATTATTGTCTTCACACTTCTCTGATAACCCGGTGTCTCTCCCTCTCCTGCCGCCACCCCCCCGTCCCCGGCAGCCAACCCCCACCCTCCTCCGTGCCCCGCTCCCCGGAGGAAATCACCGGCTCCGTTTCACTCCCTGCCCTCCCGAGGCGCCGTGTCCCGGAATTTGGGATGGGAGGGAAAAGCGGCGCTGGGTTTGTGCTGCCCCCATCCCGAACGGGGTGCACGGGGCCGGGTCCTGGCTCCCGAAAAATTAAGGGGGGAAGGGGCGGGCGGAGCTCAGAGCGAAGATTTTGGTGTGTCCGGGTGAGCTCCGCTC
>NW_026623451.1:841146-856298 GCF_030028575.1 Malurus melanocephalus
TCCTCCGGGGGGTTTCTCCTCTGCCCCACGGCCGGGGGATGGCCCTGATCCATCCCATGGACACCTTCAGGAGYGCGGCAGCTCCTCTGCTCCCTGGCTTTCCCCCGGAGGAAGGTGAACCCTTGCAGTGGGAGCTGTCCCGGCCATGGCAGCGRGGTGGMACYWCYTGGTCTTTAARGTCCTTTCCAACCCATAAACTCCAGGATTTCCTCATTCCACATTTTCTGGAGTCAGCACCAACCCGAGCTGCTCTGGTTCCCCTCCATGACCCCAAGGACCCCCCCAGAGGTTCTTGTTTCCAGGTCCCCAAGGCCAGCCYGGAGTGGTGACCCCACAGATGGACCTTCAGCCAGGTCCTGAGATGTCCAAACCCCACAGAGCCGGGTCTGGCACAGCCATGACTCCCACACGCTGCTGGGAATGAYATCCTGGGGAAAAACCGTCCTGGCCAGGGTTTGGCTAGCAATGGTACCGTGATCCAGAGGAAAAACTGAGGTGTTTTTATGGATAAACCGTGCCTGGTGTTCCCTGCAGGAGCCTCCCACACCACCCCAACAGCCCCAATTCCCCATTTKCCACCCCGTGTCCTGCTGGGAGGTGGCAGGGCAGTGGTGGTGTCACCCTGCCAGTCCCCAGGCCCCGAGCCYGTGTGAGCTGTCCCCATCCCTCCATCTGCCTGATAAACCCCTAATGAACCTCCCCACTCTGCCTCTTCCCAAAGAATAAACCAGCCCTGGCCCAGGCGGTTAATATTTAACTGAATAAGGGCCATAAATATGGAAAATGGGACTTTTAATTAAATAAGCAGCTTTTAAAAGGGCCCTTGGGCCGAAGAGGCTTTTGTTTAAATATGATTGATTTGACACGTCCTTTCCCTGCCGCTTCCTCCCGCTCTCTCCCTCTCCCACTCGGTGCAGAGATGGGAAGCAGGACCCTCCTCCTGCCTGTGCCCAGCCGGGCTGCTGCCCCCTGAAATCTGAGGTTTTTGGCTGCCCACAGCCTCAGGCACGCAGCTCTGAGTGTACCTCTGGACACCCACGCAGGGACAGCTCATCCCAGCTCATCGGATTTGGAGTTTTAATGGGAGCAGAAGATTTTCCTTGGTTGCTGAGCTGCCCTGGTCCATCCCCCTGGTGGAACTGGGGGTTTTGGGGATGCCTGGCACCCCCAGGGCAGGATCTGGCATCCCATCCCATCCTGTCCCCTACAGAGGCAATAGAAGGGAAACTGAGGCAGGGAAAAACTGAGGAAAGGGATTCCTCCCGGTGCTTTAGGGCTGGATTCACTCCCAAATTTCCTCACACACAGCCAGTCTGGGAGCAGACATGGAGTCGAACCAGCTCTTAATGACTTGGCTGTTCTCTGACATTTGGGCACTGCCCGCTGGAGCAAGCGGCGCTGATCGCTCCTTCCTCACCCAGGGAGTGGGGGGATCACGGGGTGCCAAGGGTGCTGGGCTGTTCCACACCTGGCAACACCCTGGGGAGGTGCTGGGGTGTGGGTGGCCCTATCCAGACCAGCAGTGTCACCCCACCCGCGGGCAGTGACCCCCCGTGTACCCCCGGAGCTCAGCTCTGCGAAAAACACAAGTGGGGTCAACTCACGGGAGGCTGAGGGACAGGAATCCTTGGGAAAAGGGTGGGAAAAGGACCATGGCACAGAAAYGCCCATCACAGGGTGCATTCATGGCTCTCCTGGGTGTCCTTGGACCAGGAAATGCCCATCAGCAGATGCCCAGAGCCAGCCTGTGCTGCTGAGGGATCTTCTCCCCCAGAAAGCCCCGAGAAATSCCCCGGGCTGGGTGGATGTGGTGGGGCAGCCACAGCTTCTCCCTGCTCCAAGCACCCTCCATGGTCACYCAGCTCAGGGCTGTGTCCGAAATCTGCCAAGTGCTTGGGTCACTCTGGGGGCAGTGTCCAGCAGTGGTGGCACAGGGACAGCTGCTGGCACTGCCAGACCCTTCCAGGCACCCTGGAGCRGCTCCAGCTCCCAATCCTTCAAACCCCTCCCTGAACATCTTTGATTTCCCCTTTAATCCCCCGAGGCACTGCCTGCATGGGTCAGTGATGAGCTGCCCCTCCCAGGGCTCCTCTCCCCCAAATTCCCCCCCAGTTTTGGGTGTTTTGGGTGCCCCCTCCAAGGCCCTGCAGTGTCCTCATTTCGCTCCCTCTGAAATCCGAGCCTGCTGTGCTGCTCCTGAGCAGGGAAACACCCACAAATCCCGGTGTTCCYTCCATCCTTGGGGCTCCAACCACCTCCCAGCCCTTCCTCCGTGTGCCAGTGCTGCTGGGAGCAGGACAAGGGACATTTYTGGGAAGGGACAGCTCAGGAGATGGAGCCTGGGGACAAACCTGGGCAGGGGTTTCCTGGCTCTGAGGGTTTTCAGGTTTTCAGTGCTGGAACAGCAAATCCTAAATATTTCCCAGCAGGGAAAAAACAAAAGATGGGAGAAATCCACGGGCTGGGAAGGGATATCCTGGATGTCCCTGAGCCAGGGCCCACGGCAGTTCCCTGCTGTGGCTCAGTGTGACACCTCTGTCCCAGCCCCACGGATGCTGAGGGTGCTTATGGGGGCTCCCAAACCCTCCCACCCCAAACCCTGAAGTGCTCAACCCCACCAGAACCAGTGATTTTCACAGATTCTGCCTCAAATTGGTGAGAAATGACCAGAGGCAGTACCCAAGAGATCAAAACCACTGTCAGATCCCACCACGGGGCTGCTCCTTCCTGGGGGCTGGAGGTGAAGGCAGAGCTCCTTGTGGTCGTGAAGAGATAGAGATTTATTTTTTAAAAAACAGAATATTTTTTAAAAAGGAAAAAAAAAAACCAGGGGGGCTGGAAGGGGGGTAAAAAAAGGCCCCGTGTTTGCAGCCAACACATGTAATCTGTTGCAGCCCTTGTCAGACAAAACAGTTTTGCCGTAAGACAGCRATTCCCAGAGGGGAAAGGGGCGAAGGGAAAATACTTTATCAGCTGCCTACATATGTAAAGCAGTACCCTGGTTGAAAAGCAAAGCCTCTTTCCCTTTGAAAGCCGGCAAGGGAGAGAAGGGAGGYGACTGCAGGGGAGCGGGGACAGAAGTGACACAGGCACAAAGCCCGGCGTGCCAAACCCCAGGGCGCACTCTGAAAACGCTCTTATCTCCCCATCAGCCCCAAAAACCTACCTGGCTGGGGAGGAGAGACAAAGCCAAACAAAACCCAGGYGTGGCTCAGTTTGGCAAACTTAAAATCTGGTTTTTAAAGTACGGAAATGATTTAATTCAGATATAAAGTGCGGGTTCTGTCCGAGTCCCTGGGGTCAGCAGGGAGGTGTCCATCGCTCCAGGTTCTCTTCCCCCAGGTTGGGCTGAGGTGAAGGGAATCACATCCYTGCCTGGATTTGGAAGTGATGCTCAGCAGCTGCCAGCACTCAAGGGTTTCCTTCCTCTCCGAATTTAAAGGCAGAGAATTCCAGGACTTGGACACAGGGCACAAATCAGCCCTTGGGTTTGCAGGATGAACGGGCTGGGCTGGCAACAAGTGGGCYGGCTCCTCATGGAGGCTTCTCCTGCTCCATCCATCAGCCAGAGACCTGGGAAAATGGGGAAAAAAATAAATTCCTTGTAGCAGCTCCCTCAGCAAGGGGGACACAGAGCTGGCACATCCAGTGGGATGAGATCCCGGGGTGCTTCCATGGACAGGGATGCACAGAGGGAGGTCAGGAATGGGATGGGGAGGAGGAGGAGAAGGGCGGGGGGAGAGGGAAGGAGCCCGCGCGTGCCCATCTGGGCGATGCATCACATCGAAATTGTCCCGCATTAAAAATTCACCAGCCAGTGAATTTTCAAGGGATTTGTAGTAATTAGATGACAAAATGCTGGCAAATCTCAGGCTTGCCAAAGATGTTACTCAGGGGTCAAAGACTCGACACTTTTGGCTGGGTAATTTGTAAGTGTCAATCACACTCAGCCGTCAGAGGGGAAGGAGAGCTCCGGCGGCTGAATCCTAACGAAGCCCAGGGCTCCCTCCCGAGCCTGCAGACCCCCCTGCAGCTCAACCCACACCGGCCTCGCTCGGGGTTAAATTAAAAGCAGAAACTTCACAGGTTGTGTTTTTGGGCACCGATATCGGGCGGGAGGAGCTCCWGCYCTGCTTTGCCTGGGGTGATGTCCCTGTCCTGTTTATCCTGATGGGGGTGGGAAAGGGCTGTAACCCTCCCGTGGGATGTCCCTGTCCCGTTTATTTTGATAGGGGTGGAACTGGCTGTGACACCCCTGGGTGATGTCCCTGTCCCGTTTATCCTGATGGGGGCTGGAAGGGGGTCCCTGTCCTGTTCATCACCCCCCTGTTGATGTCCCTGTCCTGTCCCGTTTATCCTGCTGGCAGCAGAACTGGCTGTGACCACCCCCCCCGTGTTTTGCGTGTGGCTCCCAGGGCTGACACACTGGCCTGAGTACGGCTGAAAATRGAATTAAAGCAGCTCCTGCCTGCAATGTGCCTGTTCTGCATCCCCAGGGGGTGTCACAGGGACTTTGGGGCCACCAGAGCCACCCCTGGCCTGTCTCTGCCTATGTGAGCTCTGCTGAGATGCCCAGGTTAACTCAGCTCCAGCCGGACACTCCCTGAGCCCCCGGAGCAGCTCACCCCAGCCCACAGCTTCCTCCTGAATCAAACAAGTCATTGAGCAGCTGCAAAAACCCCCGGGAGGGACAGCCTTCCTCCAGCTCCTCCTCAGCCGCCCTTGCAGCTCCTGCTCCACGCATCCCAACAGCCCAAATCCCGGCTGGGATCTCCACAGGGGTTTTTCCATGCTTTTTTCTTCACTCCATCCCACAGCGTCTGCAGGAGAATTTGCTGGGCAGCAAATTTGCCGTCTGTCCATGCTGTGCCCGGTGCTGGAGCAGTCCCTGCTCCCAGGGGGTGGCCACGGGCTGTCCCCTCCCTGTCACAGCCYGCTGCTGGCAGGTGCAGACCCACAGCCCACCGTGCTGCACCAGAGCACAGCTCCCACCACCTCTCTGGCAGAAAATGAACCCCAAACTGCAACATTTTAGTTGAGAGAACACCAAGAAAACCCTTTTCTCCTCAGATCACCTCTCCTGACACACACTACACCCCTTTTTGCTGTTGATGTCCCTGCAGGTTAGCAGCTTTGCTAACCCTGAGCTGGGGATGGTGTCACCTGGGGATGGTGTCCCTGTGGGGACGTGGTGACACTGTCCCCGTACCCCATCCCAATCCACACTCACCCCTACGAGCCCACCACGCTCCAGGGGCTGGAACAGACACAAACCCAATCCCACGGCACTGATGATGGCCTGTGGAAGGTGGGGATGAGCTCCTGCAGCTCCCAGGGGAGGTGACACCCCATCCCTTCTCCAGGACCCTTCCTGGCGCTGCTCTCCTGCTCCCACGCTGGCATCACTTCCCCGTGTTCTCCTGCTCTCCCTGCCCCCCTCCCAGCTCCAGTTTGGGGTGAAAKCCTCCCTTATTAGCCAATTTGGATCCCTATTTCCAGCGAATTACTGAGGCTGATTATTATTCATGGCTGGTGAAGGCTGAGCTCTCGAGCCCGGCCATGCGGTTTCTCCTCCTCTCCAGCGCATACATTTGGGGAAAACAGGAGGCACAGTGCCTCAGCCAGGAATGCTGCACCCTGCCTCGTCCTCCTGCTGCTTTTCCTGCTGAGGAACGTGCTGGAAGGTGCTGCTGGGTGCTGAAGGTGGGGTGACCCAGGGTAAGGTCTGGATGTGTTGGAATGTTGCTCCCTTCCAACTCAGTCTCTCCCGGGATTCTCTGATGAAGGAGAAGCTCCTGAATCTCCACCCAGCACCCAAAGCTGACTCTCCCAACCTGCATTTGCAAATTTTTTTCCAAATTTTTCTGCTTCCAGAGCTCCTGGAAAGCAGCAGGGASGGTGCARGGGATGCAAGACAAAGGCAAAGGGAGTGTGAGTGGGATTTACGGTGTTTGTTTGCCCCTTCAGTGCTTCCCAGACCCCATTCCATGGGGCACACGGGGAGGAAATCCAGGGGAGGAAAACCAGGGGAGGAAAACCAGGGGAGGAAAACCAGGGGAGGAAAACCAGGGGAGGAAAACCAGGGGAGGAAAACCAGGGAGGAAAACCAGGGGAGGAAAACCAAGGAGGAAAACCAGGGAGGAAAACCTGGGGAGGAAAACCAGGGAGGAAAACCAGGGGAGGAAAACCAGGGGAGGAAAACCAGGGGAGGAAAACCAGGGGAGGAAAACCAGGGGAGGAAAATCTGGGGAGGAAAACCAGGGGAGGAAATCCTGGAGAGGAAAACCTGGAGAGGAAAACCTGGTAAGAGGCAAGATGGGACTGAAGGGGTGAGAAGAGCTGGAATTCCTGAATTGATGGCAGCAGTGGGGATGAAACCACCTGTCCTGCCAGCTCTCCTGCTCCTCCCATGGCCCAGGGAGCACACACAGCTCTTGGTGRGGTTTTCCAAAGGGAATGAATGAATCCCTCTGGGCAATGCCAGGGCCCAGCCTGGCTCAGCAGAGGGGCTGGCAGTGCCCAGCACAGCCAGGATCCCTGGATTGTCCCTAAAATGGGATAAAAGCCCCACAGCAATGAGGGACAGCTGCTGCTGCATTAAAGCCCCTAAAGCCTCCCATTGAGCACAAAAGCTGCAYTGCAATAACATCCTAATCCAATTGCAGAGCTGCCCTGGGGATGGAGCGGGGTGTGGAGCTCACAGGGTGTGCCCTGGGGGGAGCTGGCACAAACTGGGCACTGTGAGCTCCACAGGGACCCAGAACTGGGTGGGAACCCCTGSTTTCAGGGGTGGGATGGGGCAGCAGGAGCTGAGCACAGCCCAAACCCCATGAGGAACCCACTCAGGAGCTGCTCATCCTCCCTGCCACCAGCACAGCCGGGGACAACACTGCCACCCCAAAAATGACACCCAAAGAGCATCACAGCCTGTGCCCAGCTCTGCACAGGGTGACAGTGACACCAGCAAAATGAGGGACCAGCTCAGCCCAGCTCCAACAACCAGTGTGAAATCTTTGGGTATGGATAAAACATTCCAGAGGAACGGGAAAGAATAAAAATAAATMAAAATAAATTAAAAAAAAACCCAAATCAGTAAAATGAAATAAAAAGAAATAAAAAAGTTAAAAGGAAGTAAAAATAAATAAAAAATAAATAAAAACGAATCGGTTAAATAAAGTAAAATTAAATAAAAATAAATTAAAAAAATAAATAAAAACAATCAATAAAATTAAGTAAAATTAAGTAAAAATAAATTAAAAAAACAAATCAATAAAATTAAGTAAAATTAAATTAAAAATAAGTAAAAATAAATAAAAACAAATCAGTAAAATTAAGTAAAATTAAATAAAACCAAATAAAAATAAAAAATAAAAATAAATAAAACCAAATAAAAGTAAAACAATAATCAAAATAAATAAATAAAACCCAAATAAAATAAAAATAAAAGATTAATAAAAATAAATAAAAATTAAATAAAAATAAAGAAGTAAAAAATAAATAACAATAAAAATAAATAAGAAATTTAAATAAATACAAAATAAATTAAAATAAATTAAAAGTTAATTAAAATAAATTAAAAAATAAATAAATATATTCCCCCTCCCGAACCACACAAGTGCACCGGAGCAGCGCTGCTGAGGTTGAGCACCAGTGGGAGGCTGTTCCCACCTTCACTACSTGGACAGGTAAGAGTTTGCATTATTTCATCATTAGGATTATTCAGATCAGGGGGGAAAAAACCCTAAACAGGCAGTGGGGAGTGCTGAATTTCTGCAGACTTGCTTAAGTGATCATCTAATTCCAGGTAATTAGCAGGTGCACGCTCGTTGTGGGGAAATTCCTGCTGCAATTTTAGGGGTGCAAGGCGTGGGATCCTCAACACGTAAGGAAGGATTGGARCAGGAATTAACTCCAAATGTTCTCCAGAGCCGGGATCAGCAATTCCATAATGAATGTCCAGGCACAGATAGATCTGTGCACGCACACACAGYCCCCTCCCCGCTCACATCAAACAGATTTCCCTGATACCAAATTGCCTGAAAAATTAACCAATGTCAAACTGCTCCAGYAGATAAGTATCATTAAGGGAAAAAGAAAATCTTCATTATGTTTGAAGGTACAGGAGGAAAAAAAAAATAAAATCCACCCTCACGAATGTTTTCCAGGCTGGGAAATAATGTGTTTTAGAACATATCAAAGGGTTAAATTAATTTTCATTAAAATTTAAATTTGAGAAGGCTCCCTCTCTTCTTCCCTCCCTCCTCCCCCTTTGAACGTTTGACTGGCAACCATTTCATATTTCAATCTCGGCAGAACAAATTGAATTAGATGTTGAAACCAAACTCTGCTCTGTTCTCTAAAGCCTACATGCTCTGCTTGTGCTAATCCTTTTCGTCGCCGCTGCAGACCTCAGAGACACTCAGCAAGAAACCTGCCCTGCCACAAAAGACAATGAAGGAAAAGGAAAAAAACCTCAAGAAAAAAAAAACAGGGAAAAAAAACCCCATAGGAAAATCCCAGCCCAACCTGCAAGGCTGCAGAGTTTTGCTGAAATGCTGGTGCCAGGCAGGGGCTGGTCCTGCCCAGCCAGGAGGGTAAAACATCCCTGCCCAGCTGCGAGTGAATTTTTGAGGCTCAATTTTCCTTTTGGTGACCCCTGGGGCTGAGCTKGGCCAGGTGGAGAAGTAAAACGTGAAGGGAGCAGGGATAGGAACACCACTCATCAATGCCAGGCAAAAAAAAAAAAGGGAATGAAGCTTGTCACCACTTCAGGTGGCACTGACACCCTGTGCCTCAGTTTCCCCAGCTGCTGCAGGGCTGTTGAGGATGAGGACTCCAAAGGAGTATCCCTAAATTTGGGTGTCCCCACTCTGCTCCCAGAGCTCAGCTTCCTCCTGGGGCTGCACCCAGGCCTGGGGAGCCTTGGGCCCACCAATTTGGGAATTCTGCCCGAAAGCTGGGATAGGACAGTCTGTAAGGCCAGGGCTGGGCTCTGAGCAGCACCCTGAGCCTCCTGTGCTCCCTCAGCCCTGCACCCACCTCAGCAGACAGCAGCAGCTGTCAGATGTCCTCCTCTTTGTTCTCTTCCTCCTCCTCCAGGTGCTCCATGATTTCATTCAAAAACTCCGATCGTTTCTTCTTCTTYGGGGCGTCTGTGCAGGTGCAGCAGAGGGGAGGAAGAAAAGCAGAAATTACACCCTGAACCCATACACAACCACCCAGGAGGGGCTGCAGGCAGCAGGACACCCTCCAGGTGAAGCTCCTCAGGTGTCCTCTGCTTCTCCTCCCTGGCTGGGTCTGGCAGGAGCTGCGATTCCAACCCCTCCCAGCGGCACTTTGCTGGGAGCAAACCCCCCAGAGGGGTGACGRTGATGCCAACCCTCCCTGGTGACTGCGAGCCATGGAATTCACCATTTCCCCGTGGCAAACCCCTCTCAGCCATGCTTTACTGGGAGCAAACAGCCCTGGAGGGGTGACAGTGATGCCAACTCTCTCTGGTGACCTCAACTCACCATGGAATTCAGCATTTCCCTGCTGACCCCAACTCACCACAGAATTCACCATTTCCTCATGGTCAGCATTTCCCTGAGGACCCTCAACTCACCATGGAATTCAGCATTTCCCCATGGCAAATCCCTCTCAGCTGTGCTTTGATGGGGGCAAACAGCCCTGGAGGGGTGACGGTGATGCCAACGCTCCCTGGTAACCTCAACTCCCCATGGAATTCAGCATTTCCCTAATGACCCCCAACTCACCATGGAATTCAGCATTTCCCCATGGCGAACCCCTCTCAGCCACGCTTTGCTGGGAGCAAACAGCCCCAGATGGGTAACAATGATGCCAACCCTCCCTGGTGACCTCAACTCACCATGGAATTCAGCATTTCCCTAATGACCCCCAACTCACCATGGAATTCAGCATTTCTCTGCTGACCCCAGCTCACCACACAATTCACCATTTCCCYGGGGCAAAGTGGCTGCAGGGCCAACCAGGGCTTYACCCAGGCTCTTGGCCCCACCAYCACCCTYGCTGATGCCACCCTATTGGGRCAACACAGTGGGATCGGGGTCCTGTGACACCCCAGCTCCCAGGATGTGCCCAATGAATACASGASAMAAACCCCAGTGGGGCTRCYRGYGCTTCAGGGAGCACCCCAACCCTCCAGCACCGAGGTGACAGAGCCATTCTGTCCCCAATCATTCCACCATGGTGGGACCCTGTGTCCTGCCCTACAACCCTGTGACCCTCCAGCTCCCAGATGTCCCCATATCCTCCCCAACAGATACATGAGAAAAACCCCAGTGGGGCTGCTGGTGCTTCAGGGAGCACCCCAACCCTCCAGCACCGAGGTGACAGAGCCATTCTGTCCCCGATGTGACGCTGCCACCCCCGCTGGTGCCAGGTGAGCCGTGCCCTCCTGGCAGGAGCCGTGGCACTGCCCCCTCTCCCCCCGGCAGCACATGGAGAACAGCTGTTTAAATCCTGCCTTCAGACATCAAAAGCCTCGCTGGGTTTCTCAAACAAACAAACACGGCGCAGGACTAAAGGAAAGGTGTAAAATAAATAAATGGAACAAGCTGTGCATTTTCTTTTAGTATTACAGCTGCTGCGGGAGATAAACAACAAGTAAATGTCACAAAACATCAATACGGGAGAAATTAACCTGACAAAAGCTCACATCCCCCCCTCTCCGCCTCCCCCCCGACTCCCAATAATTTTGCATTTCTGGAGTTCCCATCTAATGATTTTATTTTTCAATTAATTCCTTGACAGTGAGCCAGGAGCTGCCTCTCTTCCCCTGGGGGCTGTGGGGATGGGAAGGGGGATGAGGGTGCTGCTGGACCCCATTCCCCTCTCAGCACCCACCCCACTGAGCTCAGGGGGTCTCCAGGTGCCACCCCAAGACTCTCCAGCAGCTCTTCCCAGTTCAGGCTGCACTACAAGCCCCAAGGACAATTATTGGCAACCCTTTCCCTGGCTCCTCCTGCMCATTTGAGAGTCCCTAAATTCATCCCCTGCACCATCAAAGCCTTCCCTGCTCTGGCCAAGCTCTCGGGCTCCCTTGCTGCAGTGGGCCCCAAATCAAGTGGGGTGCAGATAAAACTCAAATAWTTTTTTTTTKSCYKRARGSMAARRKYYKKTWKTWTTTTGCYTGAAGGCACAAGGGATAACCCACCCTGGAGGAAGGTGCCAGCTCAGCAGCTCTCCCTTCTTTACTCAGCTCCTTGGAATGACATCAAAAAAATGCCCTCACATCCCAAATCCGTTGTAGGAAATGTGTCCTGTACCTGCCACCCCTTTCCAAACTGACCCCATATGGAGATCCCMCAAGGGTGAGGCTGCACAGCAGAGGAAAAGCTGGATATGGGATGCTGGGGGCATCCCCCAAATTCACCAGCTCGGCCACAGGGAGCACCAGGAGCATCCCAAAACACCCAGGAGGGCGGGGAAGGAAATGGCTCGGACTTCCTTRGGGTCTGCCCGCTAACGATCCCATTTGCTTCCCTTAAACAATGGGCAAAGGCGGGGGGGAGGGCCGGGAGGGGGATTAGCACGGGATTAGGACGTGGCAGGGCTGCGGGTGCCACGCTAATCCTGTAGGGTTTTACTCCCCGGCTCCGGCATGCGCTCGCATTAGTTACAGATGCTCTCGAGAAAAAAACAAAATTTAAAAAAAATTGAAGGAGAAAGGAGAAAAAAAGGGGAGCCCAGCAGCTGGGAGGTGAGGGGAGAGGAAATCTGGGGGTCTGGGACAAGAGGAGGAGGGAGCTGGGAAAGGTGGTGGAGATGGGCAAACTGGGAATGGTGATGGAGACAGCAAACTGGGAATGGTGGTGGAGATGGGCAAACTGGGAATGGTGATGGAGACAGCAAACTGGGAATGGTGATGGAGATGGGCAAACTGGGAATGGTGATGGAGACAGCAAACTGGGAATGGTGATGGAGATGGGCAAACTGGGGGTGGAGATGGGCAAACTGGGAAAGATGATGGAGATGAGCAAACTGGGAAAGGTGATGGAGATGGCAAACTGGGAATGGTGATGGAGATGGCAAACTGGGAAAGGTGATGGACATGGCAAACTGGGAATGGTGATGGAGATGGGCAAACTGGGAATGGTGGTGGAGATGGGCAAACTGGGAATGGTGGTGGAGATGGGCAAACTGGGAATGGTGATGGAGATGGCAAACTGGGAATGGTGATGGAGATGGGCAAACTGGGAATGGTGATGGAGATGGGCAAACTGGAGAAGGTGGTGGAGATGGGCAGACTGTGAAAGATGGTGGAAACGGGCATCCTGGGAGTGGTGACAGAGATGGGAGCCAACTGGGAAAGGTGAAGGAGACAGGAGGGAAGTGGGAAAGGTGGTGGAGACAGGGGGAAGCTGGGAAACGTGGGGACAGGGCAGACTAGGAAAGGTGGTGGAGATGGTCAAACAGGGAAAGATGGTGGAAATGAGCACACTGGGAAAAGTGGTGGAGACAGGGCAAATTGGGAATGGTGATGGAGGCAGGAAGAAACTGGGGAAGGTGATGGAGGCAGGGAACCCTTTCCCACCCCACCAGCAGGATCAGGCCCACGCCTTCCCTGACGCTTCCAGGAACCGCTGTAAGAACCATGGATGAGCCACAGTGGGGCCACTTCACCCCCACCCACAACCCCTCACTTCACCCGTTCCCCTCCCCACACAACCCCAAACCCCCCAAGCCCTCCCCTCCCCTCCGTGGCGGCCATTCCCCATCTGTCAGGTTAATTCCTTGATGGATGGGCAGGAGCAGCGCAGGCGGCCGGCACAGCGGGGTTTGCAACGCTGCTCCATGGCAATTGAACAGGATTGGGAACCAGAGCCTTCCCTGCACGGACCAGAGCTCCTGGGGGACAGAGAGCACGCCCAGGGGTGGACAGTGCTGGTACATCTTCCCCAGGATGGGGCTGGGGATCATTCCTGAGGGATAGAGCTGGGGATGGAGCTGGGAAATCATTCCTGCAGGGTGGAATGGGGAATCATTCCTGCAGGGTGGAATGAGGAATCATTCATGCAGGATGGAGCAGGGGTATCATTCCTGAGGGATGGAGCCGGGGATGGAGCAGGGGAATCATTCCTGCAGGGTGGAATTGGGGAATCATTCCTGCAGGATGGAATTGGGATGGAACTGGGGGATCATTCCTGCAGGGTGGAGCAGGGGGAATCATTCCTGCAGGGTGGAGCAGGGGGATCATTCCTGCAGGGTGGAGCAGGGGGATCATTCCTGCAGGGTGGAATTGGGGAATCATTCCTGCAGGATGGAATTGGGGAATCATTCCTGCAGGATGGAATTGGGGAATCATTCCTGCAGGGTGGAATGGGGAATCATTCCTGCAGGGTGGAGCAGGGGGATCATTCCTGCAGGGTGGAATTGGGGAATCATTCCTGCAGGATGGAATTGGGGAATCATTCCTGCAGGATGGAGATGGGGATGGAATTGGGGAATCATTCCTGCAGGATGGAATTGGGGAATCATTCCTGCAGGATGGAGATGGGGATGGAATTGGGGAATCATTCCTGCAGGATGGAATTGGGGAATCATTCCTGCAGGATGGAGATGGGGATGGAATTGGGGAATCATTCCTGCAGGATGGAATTGGGGAATCATTCCTGCAGGATGGAGATGGGGATGGAATTGGGGAATCATTCCTGCAGGATGGAATTGGGGAATCATTCCTGCAGGATGGAGCTGGGGAATCATTCCTGCAGGATAGAGCTGCTGCAGCCATCTGGACAAGCTGGGGGTGAAAAGGGGCGTGGAGCTGTTCCCAGACTTCCAGAGAAAGGAGGAAACTGGGAAGGGTGGTGGAGACCGGAACGATGACTGGCCACCCATTCCCTGGCTCCTCCTGCCCATTTTACGAGTTCCCAAGTTTATCCCCAGCACCATCAAAGCCTTCCCTGCACTGGCCGAGCTGTCAGGTTCCAGCCACATTGTAGCAGCAGTGCTCGGTCCCTCAGCACATGGTGATTCCGTGATCCTGGCTCCTGCAGGATCTGTCCCTGTGCTCCTAAAATCGTTCAGGGCTGGTTATTCTGGTCTGAGGGAGCTGTCGTGGGGTGGTGGCAGGGCTGGGTGTTCACCATGTGGTGAGGGACTGAGCAGTGACCAAGTGACGTTACCCCACCCCAGAGCTGCGTTCTGGGTGGTCACACCCACCCCCAGCCCTGCCACCACCCCACTGCAGCTTCCTCAGACCAGAATAACCAGCCCTGAATTATTTCAGGAGCACAGGGACAGATCCTGCAGGAGCCAGGATCATGGAATCACCGGGATGTGCTGCTCCTCCCTCACCAGGTGACTGAGCACTGTGACCAAGTGACATTTCTACCCCAGAGCTGCATTCTGGCTGGTCATACTCACCCCCAGCCCTGCCACCACCCCACGACAGCTCCCTCAGACCAGAATAACCAGCCCTGAACGATTTTAGGAGCACAGGGGCAGATCCTGCAGGAGCCAGGATCACAGAATCACCGGGATGTGCTGCTCCCCCCACCCCGGGGACACACAGCCCCATAACGGCCCTGCCAAACCCCAAATCCCCAGGCCAGAGGGTGAGCAGGGAGGGGACACAGCAGGAGGAGGACGAGATCGATCTGCAGCTCAGCCCTGCAGCCCAGGGGAGCCCTTCCCACATAAATATTTGGCAAGCAGTGTGCGTGCCTGTCGATGGCTGTCGATAGAGCCTGCAGCGCTGTCACTGGAGGGGCTGGCACTGAGCCATGAGCCCCTCTGCATCCCATCCCATCCCATCCTACAGCCATGTGATCCTCCTGTGATCCTCCCTGTGCACACAGCCTGGCCCTGCCAGGGGGCTGGGGCAACAAAACTCAATTTCCTTCCAATTCTGTGGGAAATAAAGACAAAATCGAGCTTCCCTGGGCTGAGTCGCTGGTTTCTGGGTGTCTGGGMTGCCCAGGCTGCTGGAATTCAACACCACCTACAAATTACAGCTGGGTGGGTGCTGTTAAAAAGGATCCAACAGTGACAAAACCTCGAGATTTCTGTGTCAGAGCAAACCTCCACAGGCAGRAAGAGCAGAGGACTCCWGCCTTGGCTCCTGCTCTGCTACACTTGCTGCTGCCACCCCGGCTGAGAGGAAGGGTTTTTTTTCCCTTTCCAGCATC
>NW_026623451.1:856542-874642 GCF_030028575.1 Malurus melanocephalus
GTTCAGGGAGCCAGAGAAGGCATCAAGAACAGGAAGGAGCCCCGGGGATGGCTGGCAGGTGGCTCAGCACGGCTGGCACACACACAGCTACCAGCTCCCGGGCAGAGCTGTCACACAAAGCCCTGGCCTGGCTGCCTCCTGCTTCCCCCAGCATGCTCCTGCTCCAGCAGTTCCCTGGCAGCCTGGAGCCTGTCCCAGGAGGGGCAGAGCCAGGAGGGCAGCACGGCTGGGGCAGGAGGATGCTCAGGGTGGGTGCATTACTGGCACAGGAGGATACTCTGGGTGCATTACAGGACAGAGAATGCTCTGGGTACATCACTGGCACAGGAAGATGCCCTGGATGGGGGTTACAGGACAGGAGGGTGCCCTGGGTGGGGTGGGGGTATTATGGGGCAGGAAGATGCTCAGGGTGGGTGTTACAGGACAGAAGGATGCCCTGGGCAGGGTGGGGGTGTTACAGGGCAGAGGATGCTCAGGTAGGTGCATTACTGGGGCAGGAGGATACTCTGGGTGCATTACAGGGCAGGAGAATGCTCTGGGTACATCACTGGCACAGGAAGATGCCCTGGGTGGGTGTTACAGGGCAGGAGGGTGCCCTGGGTGGGGTGGGGGTGTTACAGGACAGGAGGATGCTCATTTTGATAAGCAGCACCCAGCATGGGTGCTACTGGCACAGGAGGATGCTCAGGGTGGGTGTTACAGGACAGGAAGATGATCAAGCTGAGTGCATTACTGGCACAGGAGGGTGCCCTGGCTGGGGTGGGGCTGTTACAGGRCAGGAAGATGCTCTGGCTGGGTGCATTACTGGCACAGGAAGATGCTCAAGGTGGGTGTTACAGGACAGGAAGATGCTGTTACAGGACAGGTGGGTGTTACAGGACAGGAGGATGCCCAGGGTGGGGTGGGGCTGTTACAGCATAGGAAGATGCTCTGGGTGGGTGTTACAGCACAGGAAGATGCCCTGGCTGGGGCAGGTGCATTACTGGCAAGGAGCCAGGAACCCCCTGGTTCTGGTGGGGGTGTTACAGGGCAGGAAGATGCTCTGGGTGGGTGTTACAGAACAGGAGGATGCCCTGGGCAGGGTGGGGCTGTTACAGGACAGGTGGGTGTTACAGCACAGGAAGATG
Source organism: Malurus melanocephalus (assembly GCF_030028575.1). Classification (NCBI taxonomy): domain Eukaryota; kingdom Metazoa; phylum Chordata; class Aves; order Passeriformes; family Maluridae; genus Malurus; species Malurus melanocephalus. The sequence continues at coordinate 857,670 of NW_026623451.1, forward strand.
CCCTGGCTCTGGTGGGGATGTTCCAGCACAGGAAGATGCCCTGGCTGGGATGGGTGTTCCAGCACAGGAAGATGCCCCGGCTGGGTGTTCCAGCACAGGAAGATGCCCCGGCTGGGTGTTCCAGCACAGGAAGATGCCCTGGCTCTGGTGGGGATGTTGAAGAACAGGAAGATGCCCTGGCTGGGGTCTCACCGTGGAAATGCTCGGCTGTTTTCCGCCGCAGTGCCTCCAGCGTCTCGTCCGTGTCCGCCCACTCCAGCACCAGCCTGCGGCCGTACAGGTGAGTGCTGTGGCACAGGGCGTTGAAGGCTTTCTGCAGAATTAAAAGAGGGGAAAAAATAAAATTAGAGGAGAAAATCAGAACAGGCTCGCAGGAGGAAAGGCAGAGATGTCCCCCTCCCTCTGGCTCGGAGCGGAAAGGCCACAGGAGAACATCGCTGCTCTGCTCTGATGGGGCAGGATCCATCTCCATCACAGMCTCTGGGTCATTTATCTCCCCCACACCCCCAGCAGAGCACATTCCCATGGCCATTCCTGCAGGCTGCAATCCAGCACTGCATGGGACCAGCCTCGAGACAGCACTGGGTGGGCTGACAGCAAACCAGGACCCTCCTGACAGCCTTGTGACTCTCCRGCAGCCTGTTCCCTGTCAGAATGCAGGAAAACACAGCTCAGTGTAGGGGAGAAGYTCCTTCCTGCTCTGGAAACAGGCTGGAAAGGCACCTTCCTGGTGGCAGCAGCAAATGTGGCAGAGCAGGAGCCAAGGCTGGAGTCCTCTGCTCTTTCTGYCTGTGGTGCTTTGCTCTGACACAGAAATCCTGAGGTTTTCTCGCTGTTGGGTCCTGTTTAACAGCACTCACCAGCTGTGATCTCTGGGTGATTCTGAATTCTACCAGACTGGGCAGCACAGAGCTCAGAGGGTTTTCTCTGTCTGTGGGTAACCAGCAGAGACACCCAGAAAACAGTGACCCAGTTTTGGGAAGCTTGATTTTATCTTTATTTCCCACAGAATTTCAAGGAAATTCAAGACTGAGCAGGATCAGGCCCACAATGCCCAAACTTGCTGGCCAAACATTTTTATCCCCAGGGCCCCACAAAGTGCTCCACAGTAAAGGCTGAGCACAGGGGGAGAGAAATACCCCAAATGCTCTTTCAAAACCCTAGCTAAGGCTGGGATCAGCTCTACATATCCCTGGGACAAAAAATGACAACTCCAAGACCACAGAAACACATCCTGCTGTCCAACAGAGACCTGTGCTCCCACCTGGAGCCCCCCAAAGCAGCTCTCAATCTGTCCCACAGAAGCCCAAACCTCTCCCCTGAGCCTCTTGCTGAATGTGGGAGCATATGTCCCCAAATGCCACATTTCTGGGCACAGGGGTTTGTCCCGCCCACAGCTGCTCCTCAGGACCCTCCTTGAGCTGTTGGGTTACAAAACTCATAAAAATCCCCCCATTTTCGATGAGCAGCACCCAGCAAGCTGAGCTTTCTGTCCTTCCAAAGCCCTGTCACCCTTTTACCCTCCTGTGCTGTGACACACGGGTGGGATTCCCATCATCCCAGCACCCCCAGCTGCCCAGGGTGATCCCAGCAGGGCAGAGCACCCCAAACCAGGGCAGGAAGGGCTGAAGCTGTGTTCCTGTGCTGCTGGAAGGGCTGAAGCTGTGTTCCTGTGCTGCTGGAGGGGCTGAAGCTGTGTTCCTGTCCTGTAGCTGTGTTCTGTGCTGCTGGAAGGGCTGAAGCTGTGTTCCTGTGTTGTAGCTGTGTTCCTGTGCTGCTGGAAGGGCTGAAGCTGTGTTCCTGTGTTGTAGCTGTGTTCCTGTGCTGCTGGAAGGGCTGAAGCTGTGTTCCTGTGTTGTAGCTGTGTTCCTGTGCTGCTGGAAGGGCTGAAGCTGTGTTCCTGTGTTGTAGCTGTGTTCCTGTGCTGCTGGAGGGGCTGAAGCTGTGTTCCTGTGCTGCTGGAGGGGCTGAAGCTGTGTTCCTGTGTTGTAGCTGTGTTTCTGTGCTGTAGCTGTGTTCCTGTGCTGAAGCTGTGTTCTGTGCTGCTGGAAGGGCTGAAGCTGTGTTCCTGTGTTGTAGCTGTGTTTCTGTGCTGCTGGAGGAGCTGAAGCTGTATTTCTGTGCTGCTGCAGCGTTTCCAAGGCCTCTCTCCCAACGAGCAGAGCTGGCCTGAACAAACCCTCGGGGGCAGAGGTGGTGAGGGAGCCGTGGGCACCGTTTACGTTGGCACAGGGAGCCTTTGCCACAGCCTGGCAGACAAACCCCAGCCCCAAACCCTGCATTGTGTGTTCATTGCTGGTTTGGAGCTCCTCCTTCCCCCAGCACGAGGAAGAGAAAGGTGGGGTGACAGCACCCAGCCCCTCTGCGCTCTGCAGGTCACTGAGGAGGGCRATGGGTGAGCTCTGCTCCTCTGAGTCACTTCTGTGCCACCTCCTCCTCATCCTCCMTGCAGGATTGCCACCCTCCAGTTCTGCTGGCAGCACTGGGAAAGGTCAGGGAGCAACAGGGAAGCAACAGGGAGTGACCAAATGGTGCCACCAGGTCGTGTTGAGTGGAAGGAACCCTGCTGGGGGAGGCACATCTGCCACCAGCCTGGTGACACCGGCCTTTCCTGCCCAAAAACATCCCCAAAATGAGCTGGAAAGCTCCATTTGTACTGGGATCTCTGCTCCCTTGTCTTCCAGGAGCTGGGAATGCAGGATTTGGTGACAAACACAGGGATGGCACTTCTTTGGAAACGAGCTAAAAGACAAAGCGCAGCTCTCTATGGCTCTGAGAGGAATTAAGACTTTTTCAGGGGGAAAAAAAGGAAACCACGGATGATTTAAAAAGACAAAGGAATGAAGGGGAGAAATGCCATCCCCATACATCCACACTGCTGGAAATCTTCCAGGGAGAGGAGGAAATCTGCCACTGCTGCTATTCCAAATGAAAAGATAGGTAGGGAAAAAATATATTTTAATTAGGTGACAAAATGTGAAATGAGGAGAAKCAGGCTCTGGCTTTCACAGGAAGCTGGGCTGGAGGCAGGAGCTATTTTTGGGATGCAGCTCCTCTACCTGAGCGTCTGCCTTCCCAAAATGCCTCTCTGGAGGAACAAASAAGGGCCAGAGGTTTGTGGAGCTGTATCCAAATGAGGGATAAAGGGAGGTGATGTCTGCTCATCCAAGACTCACCACAAAAACCCCTYTAATACCCAGGGCTTCTTAGACCTTTAAAGGGGAGCTTTTGCCACAAAAAGCTTCTTTTTAAACACCCAAACCCGATTTTGGTAAAGCTGCTGCATTTGGTAAAACCTTCTCCCCGGCCTCTTTTGCTTTCCAGAAGCTTTAGGGGTTGCATGAAAACCCTATGGACTTCTCCTTGAGAATAGGATGTGGGTGTGCCTAAAAATGCCATTTCTGAGCATTTTTTGAGTCCRATTTTGCCAATGTTGATTCGAGCTTTAGGCTATGGTGAGGAAAGGAAGAGAGAGAATAGGGAACAGCAGCTCAAAAATGCCTGTGGGGTCCAAAAAGGGAATTTCCAGGTGAAGAGGTGGCTGGGATGAGGGGTCAAGCAGAGAAATTCGGGAGCAGGGACGAGACCCTGGTGTTTGTCACCCCTGGGTGTGACAGCTCCAGCCCTGTTTGGGGACAGGGCTGCTCTGCCTCCACATCCCCCCTGCTCTGTTAAATACTCAATGGGATAATAGAATAATAAATAATATATATGGGATCATCAGTGGGACAAAGGGTCAGCAACATTAGGAGATGGATAAAAATCCTCCCTCACAAGAGCCAGCCCCAGTGGAGGATGTTCTCTGCTGTGCCAGCTGCACACAAGGATTTTCCCTTCCTATGTGTACATTTGGAAATCCTCAGCTGTCTCTCCCAAACGGGCAATTTCTGTTTTTATATGTGTATTTTTACATTGTATAGGTGTATTTTTATATCATAAAAATAAATAAAAATAAATATAAATAACTAGGTATTATAGGGTAAAATATAAAAAAGAAATATAAGTTATAGGGGAGAAGAGTGGGAGCTCGGCTTCCAGGTCAGAGTTCAAAAATAAAAATGATTCTGCCRCAACTCTGCGCAGGGAATGGTCAGTGCTGGGGTTAGTTTGGGATTGCTGGAGGATCAGAGCTCCAGGGGAGGCTGGGAAGATCAAACCAAGCCTGATGGGGCAGATCTGCATTGGGGAGTGAGGAAGGGGAGCCCCCATCTCGTGCTGGCTGTGGAAAATCTCCACGTGCGCTCCCAYGGCAGAGAAAGTCTTTTTTTGTGAGAAAAAGACAAACCCAGGAGGTCACAGGCTTTAAATGCCCAACAAAGGCAGCCCAACTATTCCATGACAAACCCATCGAGCTCTAGAAGATGCTCATAAGCAATTTCCAGATTACCACTCTGAGCACTGACAGCCGCAGCTATTCAGCTCAGAGGTCTCCGGGCCCGCTCCCCTCCTCTCTCATTTCACTCGGCAATAAACTCTAAGCCAATTACCAGAGTGTTTACAATATTCAGGATCCTATTCATCAATACGCCGTGCATCCTTTTCCAGACGGCCAGTGGAGTGTACTTGATGTGCCACTTGTGAGACAATTAAATCCCTCAAAGGGATGAGGGGGGAAAAAATATGAAGGAGGAAGAAGAGCTGCTTTGCTGGGAAAGAAGAAAACGCCGCTGAGAGCGCTTCCCCTGCACGCTGCCCTCCSTGAGCTTTGGGGGCACTGCCCTGACCCAGAGCCCTGCCTGCCTCTCTGCCCTCTCCAGGGATGGGTTTCCTGCCACTGAGWTTCCCAATTGTCCAGTGCAGCTGGAATCAGAGCCTGAAGGGATGAAAAGGAATGGGAGGAAAACACTGAGCTGTGCCTGCTTCCCCCAAGGCGCTGCCTCACACCCCCAAACCCAGCAGTGCTGAAGGACCAGCCAGGTCCCTCTGTACACATTCCCATCAAAAACCCAAAGTTTCCTTGGGAAAAGATGAATTCAACCCCCAAGAATAAAGCCTGGACAGCTGGTGAGAGCAAAGCAGAGCCACGGGCACAGCTCGTGGTGCAGGGACAGGAATCAGGCTCCTGGGGGAGGATGGAAGCTGAGCAGGGGGAAGTTTGAGTTAGGATCAATACAGGACTCACAGAGAAACTCCATGGACTGTGTTATACAGGAGGTCAGGCTGGGAGGGATGATCTAATAGTCCCCTGTGATCCTGGATCAATGAMTGCTGTCTAAAAACATAAACACAGCACACTCTGGCTGCCTCCCTCCTCCTCTCTCCACTTCTGCTCACAGCCTCGAAAATCTGGAATTTTGGGGGTCATCTGGTGCCTTCCCTTCAGCAGGGACATTCTGTGGGTTGTGCCCACAACCACTCCCTCCCAGAGACTGCACAAATCACCAGGGATGAAACCCACCCTGCCCAGAGCCTCTGGCAGAGGGTGAGAGCAGGGTGCTGCAATCTGCTTTTTTTTGCTGCAAGTAGGGAACTTAAATATGTAGGAAAGCCTTAAAAAAATAAATAAAGGAACCAGGCAAATTCATAACTACTGATCCTCTGAGAAAGCACCAGGGTAAAGCTGCTCACAGGGGCCCTGAAACACACAGAACTGGTGAACACAGCCTTGCACAGGTCACAGATCAGGGAACAGCCCCAATACCCAAAACGCCCCTAAAATCAAGGCAGAGGTATCCTGATGTGTTAATGTTGAGTCAAACCCTTCCTTCCTCACCTTGCYRCTGACAAACATGAAAAATAAGCTCYTGTCCTTCTGTATGACAAGAATTTGGAGTTATTTTATCAGCTGCATCGAAATGATCCCCATTATGGCTGAGACTGCGGGTCTGTCATTGCCCACATGGCAGTTTCAGCCTCGGTGCAGCTTTCCTGGGAAATGGAAATGGCAACAGCCTGTCCCAAATCTGGGCTGAGCCTGGGTGGGACAGAACCTCTAAAGTGCCCTCCCCAGCTGGGAGGAGCACGGCTCACCTTGGCATCCTGCTTGGTGACGAAATCCACGAAGCCAAAGCCGCGGTGGGASCCCGTTCCTGCCATTTTCTTGGGCAACCGGACGGTCTTGAGCTCTCCAAAAGTGCTGTGGATCCAAGGAAGAGCAGAGACAGCGTGAGGTGAGGGGAAAAAACATCCCTTTYCAGGAATCCTGGCAGTGCTGCGGGCTCAGGTGAGCCCAGGTGTCCTGCAGCCACTCTGCTTCCCGGTAAACTAAAAACCCACCTGGCATTTCAAGGATTGTTCTGGATGGAAACCTTCACAACACAAAAAATTTCTTTGATGTAAGCAGTGTGTTTCTGCTTCCCTCAGGAGATCCAGCCAGAATGGCAGACCCTGCTCAGGGTGGGCAAAGGGCATTTCCAGGGCACCAGGGCTGCTCCAAATGCCACCAAAATARATTTATGGCATCTCAGAGGAGGGGCTGGAGGGCACAGGGTACGGGAGAGGACAGAGCACGGCCCCTCAGGGATCTGTTCTCTTTCTGGAATCCATCTCCAGAGGTGATCCCTCCACCCCAGGGATCCTGGGCATTTTTTTATGGCTGGATTTCCTCATTCTAACCCTTCACCCTTTCCCACCCTGCAGCCTCTGRGCTGGAATAAACTGGTTTTCTTTAAGCTTGCTGGATTTACAAAGGGAAGCAGGTGAATCCAGTAGACCACAACACCCGCCATATCCAACAGCATTTCAGACAGGTTTTGGAGTGTCTGACAGGGGGAAAGTCAGGAATGAGGAGAAAAGGGAGATAATGTTCAGCTGGAAGAGAACCAAAGCATGCAACCACCMCACTTTATCCAAAAAACCTGGAAATAAACCCAATTTAGGCAGCACTTGCTKGACACCCCTCTCCAGTGCCACCCCCTGGAGAAATTCCAGGACAAAGCCGAGGCTTTCCCAGCGCCGAGCTCCCGCTTCCCCCTCTCCTCCCCTCACACCCATTTATCAAACACATATGCACAAACTGCAGGCGATAAATATTTAACGTGGCCCGGGTCTGGAGAGATGTGTTACTTTATTTGAAAATCTCCACGCGGGCGTGCATCCACAAAAGGAGCCGGGGATACGGCGGTGCCAAAGAGCGCCTGGGAATAAACACGGTAAAGGCCATAAACGCTCTCGTGAAATGATAGAAGCTAAATCCTGGGAGTTAACCCGCTGCACCGGCAGCATGACCAGGCATTCATCCACCCAATTTCCCCCGGCAAGGCGCTGTGTAAATGCGCCATTATCAAGCTTCGAAATGAATCCGCACGTCTGGCGCTTGGTGCTTTCCCTCCCAAACAAACAAACAAACCCGGCACGGCCGAGGGAGCAGCCTCAGCTGGAGGGGAGGATGGGGTCTGGGAGGATCAGGAGAGCCCTGGGGGTTCCTGAGGTGCTGCTGGAACGGGGTGGGGGTGACAGGGACAGCCAAGAGTGTCTCAAAGGCTGCAGGTGGGTGAGACAAGGAGGTGCCCATCGAGCGAGGAAAATGGGAGGTGGGAGCCGTGGGGATGCTCCAATCTGTCTGTCTTTCCATGGAAAACATCAAAGGAATGTGTCTGGGGCAGCAGAATGTTTGCTGAAGGAACATTTGCTCCAAGGGAGGTCCTGGACAAGGCTCAGCCCGTACTCTCAAACCCCAATGCGTCCCTTTGATGCCCAACACACAGAAGCAGCCAGGAGGTGCCCACAGCAGTGGATGGYGCTGGATTCAGGCTCCCAGGGAGTTGTGCCTGGGCAGAGCTGGACAAATGGGCTCTTCCTTCCTGCCCAGCTCACAGCAATCCAAGATCTGCACACTGGGAGAGAAGAACTGGCCCAAATCCCAGCAGGGCTGGCCAGCAGCACCTCCCCGGGCAGTGAGAGCCAGCAGGGGCTGCCAGAGGGAGGGAGCCAGGGAACGGGCGAGCTGGAGGGCTGGGGGAAGCCGAGGGGCACAGGGCTGACCCCGGGGGGGCTGTACAGCCCMACACTGTCCCCCCCACTGCGGCGCTAATTAGAAACCACAACGCAGCAATTACCAGCGCCGAGCTGCGAATGAAGCGCCGAGCTCCGGCCTTTAATGTTCTCCTCTGCGGTGCCAGGCACAGACTCACACCTCTCTTTTCCAATTATTTCTTCAGGATTTGGGGGGGAGAGAGAGAGGAAAACCCAATTACCCCCCGTGGTGCCAGGCTCGCGGTGCCCAGGGAAGCCGGAGGGATGCCAGGTGCTGATGCGTTGGCTCCAGCTGCATCCAGACACGGATTGTGCCAGGGACAAAGGCATGGGGTGGGGATGGCAGCAGGAGGAGGATGGACAGCGTCACCCAGATGCCACCAGAGCACGGTGAGAGGCAGGGAAGAAAGCAGGTTTTGTGCAATATCCCATGGAGCTGTTGGAAAATGCGCTCCCGGGGGTTGGTGTGGGTTTGGGGGCAGGGGGATCACGGCAGCTCCTTCCCCTGCCAGCACCCAGCTCTGATGGGCACAGAGAGAGTGGAAAACACAGGGAGGGTTCCTCRGGGAGCTGGTGCCTCTCTGCTCTCAGCCTGGGCAGAGATCAGCAGAGATCAGCAGTTCTGCTGCCAGCACGGGGCACAGCCCCAGGCCAGGCTCCTTCCACCAGACAGGATGGTTTCTGGAATGTTCCAGCATCAGGAAGCGTGAAACCTGAGTGGCTTCACACCCACCCACTCATCCCGGCCTTCTCTGTGCTCCTGAGCCCCTGCACCAGGGCTGAAGGAGCAAATCCTTCCCACCTCAAGCCACTGATTTATTCTCAGTCAGTCTGGCTTAACTTGGCACGAGCCCCGTGCCCCCCAGCCCCTGTGCCTGCCACACAGCTGCTCCATCCTCTCCCGGCTTCCTTCCCCTAGATCCCAGAAAAAACAGTGTCCTGACAGGAAATACCTGAAAGGAAATGGGAAGGAAGGAGGAAAAAACCCTTCCTCTCTTGTTAGCTTCAATCTGGGGCTGCACTACTGCCAGGACACCTCTGCAACTCCAGGGGCACCACAGCAGGATGGGATTCCCCTGTAACAAGCTGAGCCAAGGTGGGCAGCAACCCCAAATCTCTGTGAGACACCCCTCTCGTGGATGGAGCTGCCCATCATTAACACAGGAAGGTTTGGGGGGCCCAAAGCCAAGGGTAAAGGTTTGGGGGGCCCAAAGCCAAGGGGAAAGGTTTGGGGGGCCCAAAGCCAAGGGGAAAGGTTTGGGGGGCCCAAAGCCAAGGGCTCTGTCACAGAGGCAGCAGGATTGCAGAGCTCTGGTGACCTGCCACAGTCACGGCTGCTCCATCCCCTTTTGGATTCCTGGCCATAGATCCATGAGAAACAGCATCCCACAGCCATCCTCTGCCAGCCCAGGTGGGATCAGGCCCAGGAGGAGGGCACAGSTTTGCCCTGTCCCTGCAGGCCCTGCCAACCCAGCTGGCACATCCCAAACTCCTGCCTTGGCACGTTTCCCTGCTGCTGGCAGGGATGGCAGYTCAGCAAACACCGCAGCTCCTTCTGGCTCCTGAACCAGAACCTTTGTCCTGTGCTGGGAAAGCACAGAAATTCAGTTCTGGCTCTGGCTGAACACTGATCCACGGGGCTGCAGGACAGAAACAGCCACCAGCTCTGCCTCTTGACGAGGAACCTGTTCCAGGTTCAGCAGGAGCACAGGGGACATCCCAGGGATGGCACAAGGGACATCCCCTCCCTCCCACCCTCCAGAGATCGGGCATTTCCATGGCATTGCTGGCTCTCAGCTGCTCTCCAGCTGCCATCCTGCTGCCCTGGCTGGACACAGGGAGGGAAAGGACAGAGCCATTGGCACTTTCAGGGATCCAGGGGCAGCCACAGCTTCTCTGGGCACCCTGTGCCAGGGCCTCCCCACCCTCCCAGGGAACAATTCTTCCCAAGTAAAGAATTTCTTCYTAAGAAACTGCAGAGCTGATCAAGGACTGTCGGGTTGCCAAGTTCTATAGGGGAAAGCACAGCTGCCACYACAAATCTGGGATGGTTGGACAGACAAACCACTGCCAGAGAACAGAACTTCTTGGAAAACAACCACAAAAATGCCCCTCAGTGTTGTGCAGACATGTACAGAGGTCCCACTGCATAGGGCAGCCTTAAATTCCCTCTCTGGTTTATGTTCCTTCAAGAAAAACCAAGCAGCAGTAACACATTGAAAAACTGATCATGGAAACCTTTACCAAGGCTGCCAATCTTCTCATGGGCTGCCATCCCCATCCCCTGCCACCATCTCATCCTCTCCCCAGCCCTGCCCCAATCCCCCAGGCTGGAGCTCAGGCCATGACCGCTCATCYCCGATGGCTCTGGGCAGAAATGGCCACTCCAAAAGGGTCACAGGTCCTTCCCTCCCCTCCCTGCACAGCCTCAGCCCCAGGAGAATCACTCAATCCCTCCATTTCATCCTTTTCCCCCACCTCACCCCAAACAGGACCTTCCCTCCCCCCAGCCCTGCCGCTCTCTGCCTCTGTACCCATTTACTGATTATAGGGGGGAAGGGAAAAAAAATCCTAGTAATGGTCCTTTTTTTCTTTCTTCCTCCTTCAGGAAGGCAGGACCCTGGCAAATGGTTTTGCCCCTGGGCTGAGCCATGGCCAGTTCCACCCCCTGCATGAGGGAATTAATGGAATACGCAGCAGAAGGGCCCTCCCGCCTCCCGCTCCGGGACTTCAGCTGACTCCAGGACGGCTAATCCCATTACAAGAAAATAACGTGGATAATTCAAGCTAATGAAATCGTTACAAGAATGTGGACAGCCAGGGGTGGACATTCAGAGCCAATTTAACACTCCTTGGTGTTGTTATCCCCAGCGCAGGAAATATCTGAAAGGAGGAAGGGAAAAAGGGAAGGAGGGAGGGGAAAAAAAAAAAAGAAGAAAAAAAAAAGCCTTCCTCTCTTGTTAGCTTAAATCCTGTTAGAGAGTTCAGGAATTAATCTGGCACCTATCTCCCCTATTACCATTATCACCATCATCACCATCATCAATAATGGCTCCTCGGTCACCTCTGAACATCAGCRAATGAAGGCACAGCAAGGCAGGGTGGGAGGGAAAGCTCTGGATGGTGGAGCTCAGCCCAACTGGGGCTCCCTCCAGCTCCGGGGGAGCTGTGGATTGAGGGATTTGACAGCAGAGCAGGGGTCCCAGTGTSCCCCCAGGCCATGGATGGAGGGACAGCAGGACCCCTGGTTGGTCACTCCCTGCTGGACACTCAAACCCTGCACAATTTGTGTGAAAAGCCAGCAGGACACAGTCCTGTCCGTGCCCTGCTCTTCAGCACACAGACCATCAGTTTGCCCACCTCCCTATCCTCTTCTCCTCAGAAGCCCCTGGATCAGCTGCTGCAGCAAAACCAGGCTTTGCTTTGTGTGATCCCTCCTTTTCTGTGCCAGCCTCGTGCTCCAAGTTCTGGATCCCTTCCCGAGCCCAGTTTTCTGGGAATGACCAGCCCAAAGCCCCTCACTGCTGTGCCCCCCACGCTCCCTGCAGTAACAGTGGTGAACAGCAGAGCCAGAAGTGCAGGAGATCCACTAAAAACAATCCTGGAGAAGGTGATCCAGCGTTTGGATTGCCCTGGCTCCCCTCAGCGCCTGTGGAGAGCTCCACTTTTAGTTCTTCCTGGATTTATCCCATTTTGGCACAGATCTCCAAAAATTATTCAGCACAATTACTGCAAGAGCCAGGGACTACCTGGACATGGATGTGCCTCTTGCAAGGAGCTGGGAATTTACCTATAAATCCCATTTTTAGTAGCAGCAGCAGGATCAGAAACACCACAGCTGTGACTCCAGCAGAGGAGAGCCACGGCGCTTTGCCTTCATCTCACCAGCTCTAAAATAGGTTTAGGGTGGATTAAAAGGTGAATTAAAAAAACTCCCCACCCCAATGGCAGAGTCTGCTCCATCAGCAAGGAGCAGGAAATGAAGCAGGACAGTACAGCACCCCATGGGCAGGAAGGGATATCCCGGGATCCTGCTTGGAGTGGGACCAGGAGAAGGATGGGAATGAACCCAGAGCTGAGTACCTCCATCCCTACACCCCAAATGTGTGTGATGATGCTGGGTGGGGTCTGCACAGCCCAGCCAGGGGATCTTCTCTCTCCTGGAGATGCTGAATCAGGAGCAGCAACTGCTTCCTGTGCTTTAACTCGTTTAAAAACACAGCAAAACATTTTATCCCTCCTCGATTTATTTTCCTTAACAGTTGCTTATGAGGGGACCTTATCAAAAGCGTTCTGAAATTCCGAGTAAATGAGTCATTAGGCAGGTTTTCAGAACAGTAATTAGGCCACTCCATGGCCCTGCTGTATTATTTACCTGAGAAGATCTACATAATTAGGGCTCTTCTTTATAACTGGTATCACACACACGGAATTCTCCTCCAGCTTATCGTGTAATTACGCAATTAGGCCGCGTGCTAAACACAAACCAATCCTGAAAACTGAGTGGAAGGGAAAAAAAAAACCCAAACCCACCCCACAACAGTAATTATTATTATTATTTTTTAAATCTTCCATCAGCAGCATAGCAGTGAGTTTTAAAATTTTAACAGCYCTTCAGTTGAAGTCGTTCCTAACCAGGTTTGGTTCCTTCATTTTGCTGAGTTTCATCTGATTTTTGGGAATTTTAATGTCAGGAGAGATTGGCTTTGAAGGCAGCTGGGAAAAGGGGTCTTTCCTGGATTTTCCATGCTGCTGGGAGCAGCATGGTGCCCATGCAGCAGCTCCTCCCAAGGCAGGATGATTTTCCCCAGCTCCTGCAGGCAGCCAGGTAGAGCTGCTGYGCTGTGACCGTCACGGCTGTTCCGCCCTCTGGAGCAGCTCCCACGCTGCAATTTCGGCAGGGAACGAAGGAATGAGAGCCCTGCAGCAGCTGCAGCAGGACAGGGGATGTGCAGAGCCCCAGCCATGCTTTTAGGGTGGAGGGATGGAGGTGGGCAGCTCTGGATTCGTTCCCATCCTCCTCCTGGTCCCACTCCAAGCAGAATCCCGGGATGTCCCTTCCTGCCCATGTCCTGCTTCATTTCCTGTTCCTTGCTGATGGAACAGACTCTGCCATTGGGGTGGGGAGGTTTTTTAATCCACCTCTTGCCCTAAACCTATTATAGAGCTGGTGAGATCAAGGAAAAACACCCAGGAGTCACCTGGAGAAGGAACCTGCCTGTTACCCACATTTCTTGCCATGATTAAAGACAACAACAATTCCCTGTTTAGATAAAGCAGGAACAGGTTTCCTCCTGGAATTTTACACCTCAGKGCTCACAATTTCCAGTTCCCAGGGCATGGGGAAGGTGCAGAGCTGGAACAGGGAACACCACAAGCTGTAAGGAGCCCCAGGTTGGGTTTGAACTCTGACAGGAGCTTTGGAGTTCATCCCAAAAGGGTTTGAGCTGCTGACTTCAGAGGATTTAAAGATGCAGGATGGAAGAGGCCATCCCAAACCAGGATGAAGGGGGAAAATCCCACTCTAACATCATTGAAGTTTCCTTGCTGCTTCTCCTGGGCCATCTTACAGAGCTCACAGTGGTTCAGGTCACAGCAGGGCTCTTGTCCCCTGTGCTGCCACGGGTTCTGCAGCTCTCAAATTCCCTATCCAACACTTTCTTAATCCTGCTGTAAGCACCATTTTCTTTTTCTTTTTTTCTGAAGAAAACAAAAGATATTCAAGCCTGGTGGGGAAAGTGCCACCTGAGAGAGGACATCTTCCCCCTGAACCCCACCAGGAGCACACCACCCTGCCCTGCCAGCCATCCCTGCGACCTTTATATCCCAAACCTCCTGAAACCTCAATCCCTTGCACATCCCTTAACAAGAMCCTGCAAAGCTTTTCCCAGAGCTCCCACTGCTGAGGCACAATTCCCCCAGCACGCAGCACCTTGCAGGAGCAGGGCTTAGGAGCCACCGAGTCACTGCCCCCATCACCGGAGGGGCAGGATTTCAAAGGGACCCACGGGTCTGACAGCGCCAGGATTTGGGGATTTATCTCTCCTGGGCTCTTTTGAAAATCCTGATCAGAGTGCAGCTCTGGTCAGGGGAAAAAAAGAAAAAAAGTTATGCTAAAAATAGTGCTCACAGGAGGGTCTGGTGCAAATCTGTGCTCCTGGAGGATTCTTATGAGTCAGCTCCTTTCAAAGACAAGGGGAAATTTGTGCAGCAGGCAAAGCTGGGAACGCAGAAAGAACCCAAAGTTGTACCCAGGGCATCCTTTGCCTTGCTGTTAAGATAACACCTGCATCAAAAAAACACTAAAAATTAAATTTATATCTCATATTCAACTGCAGAACCTCCTGCACTGAGCTGGAGAGTAAATATAGAAGCAAYGAGGTATTTATAGGCACATAACTATTTTAACAAGCCCTGCTTTAAAGAGAATCTTTAGTTAAGTGTTGTTCCTATAAAGCTGCAGGATGACTCCGAAAACTGGGAGTTTTTAATTCCTGATTAATTATTTTCATCAGGAGAACAGAGAAACACAGAGGGAAGATCAAATGCAGGGGGAAGGTGGGAGCTGCTGAGGTGCCTCAAACACAATGAGGTTTGAGCTCAGGCTGGTCCCTGGAGAYTTTGGGATCACTGGATGGTTTGGGGTGCAAGAGAACTCTGGAGATCCCAATGTCCAACCCTGCTGCCCAGGAGTGCCAAGAAGTGGGGCCATAATGAGAAGGAATGAGATATAATGAGAAGGAAGCAGAGGGGATGATCCTTCCAGTCACAACCTACCCAAAAACACCAGGAAAAAAGGTGCAGGGATAGGAATAATGAAAGTGGCAGAGTGTGAGCTTCCAGCCAGGAGGGGCTGAGGAATGCTGAGCTTGTGGGGGAGCTGTCAGAGCCCCGGGGGATGGCAGTGAGTCCCTGCAGAGGTGACAGCAGCGAGTCCCTGCAGAGGTGACAGCTCTGGCAGGCGCAGCGAGCAAAGAGCAGAACAGGGAGAAAGCAGATAGGAGGTGAAGGCAGCTCCAGCTCTGCAGAAAAACACCTTTCCCTTGAAAAAGGGGAGGCAAAGGGGTTAAAAATCAACTTTTCAGCAGCACCCTTGCTGAGCACAGGCAGGGCAGGGCAGGCTGGAGCTCCCTCCCTCCCTCCCTCCCTCCCTGCCGCAGCCAGACCCAATTTCATGGGGTTTGTGCACGAGCAGCAGGCTGGAAAACGCTCATCCCCAGAACCCCTGGCAGGAGAACAACCCCAGCCCCACCTGGGCGAGGACAGGGGCACCCCAGAAATGCCCAAAAGGCGGCTGTGGGGGGACAGAGGCACCCCTACTCCCCCCAGCCCCGTCGTTGACAGGAGAGACGGCGTGCTCTGCTCCGCTCCGCTCGGGCTGACAGCGGGAATTAATGTGGTTTTGGGGAGCTGGCAGTGAGTAATGAGGACTGAAACACCTCAGCCCCACCCCCTCTGCCCCCCCAGACTCTTTTAACCCTCTGGCTGCCAGAAAGGGATTGAAGAGAGGGAAGGGTAAGAGCTGAGTTAAAGAGAACCAGAGAGGGGTCACACAGCCCACCCAAAATTGGATTTACAGGGTGAATTTTGGCACAAATCTCGTGAGCAGACCCAGGTGCTGAGATTGGTGCTCCTGGGTTTGGAAAAGTCAACATTCCTGCTTTTCCCAGTGAGCAGATGTTAAAAAAAAATTTAAAAAACGGGGGGTGAAGGGGGGCCAAACCCATCCTCCAAACATCGCTGGGCRAGGCCCTGAGGCCAAGCACTGATGGGCAGCAGGACAAAAAGGGATTTTCCCAGCTTTCCTGGCATCCAATAAATGGGGTTTTGGCCAGAAAAAAACACCCCATGCTCACAGGCAGCTGATGGGAAGGGCTGGGTACCTGCTAAGGGTCAGCACCTTCCTCACAGGACATGGCTCAGGAGCTTCCTCCCGTGCTGAACAGCGAATTTAACATCTCCTGTCCTCTGCCAGATGCCTGGAGTTGCTCAGGAAAGAGAGGTGAGAAGCCAGCTGGCCATYCTGATCCAACAGAACTCGGTTTCTACAGGAAAAAATGTGCAGAGAAACGCTGCTGGAAGCAGCTCCAAAGCTTTGGGATCATCTCAGGGGAGGTGAGGGATGTGCAATGCGAGGTCCTTAATTGCAATCACATCCCAAAGGCTCAGAATCCGCTGGAGGACGAGAGGGAGAAGGGCTGGAGGKTCAGAAAAATAATGATGCAAACAAGAGATGCAAATAAAGGACACGGTGGCAGCGCGAGGGGAAAGCTGTGATTCATTAGAGGTTTGCTCGGGACCTTCCTCGAGGAGTGCGACTGAAAAATACCCACAGGAGGGGAAAACGGGGGGGGGTGGGGGATCAGCAGCACCCTGAAAGGGCTGGAGCTGAGAAATCCAGCAGAGGAATTTCAGGAGCGAGGAAATCATCATCATCCTGGTGAAAAGCTCAGCCAGGGGCTCAAAAATCACCTGAGAAAAACAGGGACTGGCCACAAAATAAAACAAAAAAAAACCAAAAAACCATATTTTTGCTGTTTTATACATAGATTCACCATTCCCTTCTTAATTCAGACAAAAGGAGACCCCAAAAACTCTGAGAACCCAGCAAACAGCACAAACAGCCTTTGCTTTTGCTCCCTATGCAGAACCTGCCCAGGTGGAAAATTTTTTTGCGCTGAAAAAATGGCAAAAACCTCAAAGCAGAAACTCAGAGCGTGACATTCCAAAGGCAGCCTCTTCCCCACCTCCCCAAGCCCCTACACGCTGCTGAGCGGTGGAATTTGGGAGGAAAAATAATTAAATTTCCCTCTGGAAGCTCGGCTGGGTTCCGCAAATCCCAATTTTGGGTCCCAAACCCCAATTTTCACGTTCCCAACCCCGGTTTCTGATCCAAACCCTAATTTTTTTACCCCAAATCCCAATTTTCCCATTCCCAACCCCAATTTCTGATCCAAACCCACAATTTTTGGTTGCCTAAACCCTAATTTTTTACCCCAAATCGCAATTTTCCAGTTACCAAATCCCAATTTTCCCATTCCCAAATCCCAATTTTCCTG
>NW_026623451.1:876135-890672 GCF_030028575.1 Malurus melanocephalus
AAAGAAACCCCAAAAGCAACCAATGGGGTCGAGCTCTCCAGCCTGCACAGAGGGAATCATCAGCCAAGCAGCTTCCTTTTTTCCAAAAAAAAAAATAAAAACCCCAAACTGATCCTATCCAAAGATGCAATTTTTGCAAGACCCTTCAAACCACGTGGGTGAACACAGCCAAAGGTGACAGGGACAGAGATTTTCCAAGCCAGAGCAGCTCCTGCAGCCCCAGAGCAGCCCAGCASAGCCCCTGCTCCATGAGGAGCTGGAATCTGGGATTTATCACAGGGATCCATTCCTTTGTGCCATCCCCTTGGGATGCAGCCCCAACCCCGTTCCCTCGGGATTCTGGGGCTGAACCCTGGAAAAACAGCTCTAAATGGGAATGGTGGTGTCCCAAAGGCCAGGGAATGGAATGGGAATGCACCCTCACATGGGTGATGCCAACCAGCACAGGATAACCCTGGCACAGCTGGAGCCTCAGAGGGTTTGGAGATCCAGCAATTCCCTGAAGGACACGAAGTGCTGACCCCACTGACCATCACACCAACTAGGAGTTTTCATTTGTCACTCCTGGAACATGTTCTGGTTCCTGCTCCCAGCACAGTTTGGGATAGGTTTCCAGCTGAGCCTGTGCTTTCAGGCAAAACACCCATTCCTACACATTCCTACACATGGCAGATCCTTCCAGCCCTCAGGGGGAGCAGGAGGGTGGGATCCAAGCCCTGGGCTGGGTGCAGGGTGCCCACCCAGCAGCTCTTCCCTTCCTCAGGGCCCTGCTGCTCCTCCAAGGCTCATTTTTGGGTGCTGTCCTTTTGCCAGCAGGGTCCCTGGGACAAGCAGAGGTGACTGYCCTGCTCCCAGGGAGGTGCTCACAGCAATTTCTGCAGCTCTCCCCAAGCCCTGGGAGCACCTGACCAAATTCCAGCAGCTCAGAAGCAGCAGCAGTTGGTTTTGAGCCATTTCTARCACAACATCTGAGCTTTGAGAAGCAAAAATCMCAACCGTCTGTCTAATTAATTCTGCCCAGCACTTGCTCAAACTCGCATATTGGTGAAGGGACTCAATTTTTTTTTTTCCTCTCCTCTGCCTTTCACCAGCAGAAGATTTTCCACATCTTCAACAGGGCAGCAACGTGAGTCTGGGAAGGAGAAATTGGCTCCAGTCATGTAGACTCCATTACTGGCAGAAAGGTGTGAACAGCAAGCAAGTCTGGCAGCTGGATTCATTATCCCACCGTGTCCTTTATAATGGGAAATGAAAAGCCCATTCTGATAACTACACTTTATTATAATAGGTCAGAGGAAGTGAAAGGCATCATCTTATAAAATTAACTTCATAAAGACTGCCTTAAAAAAAAAGAAAAAAAAAATAAAATCTCTCTGCCAGTTTATCCACTGCATCTCCCTGCAGAGATTTTTTTTTTCCCTTCTCCCAGAAGCCTTGTCCYGGTGGCTGTCTTCACTTTTTCCCTCCATCCATCCCAGGGAATGGATCTTTTYCCTCCTCATCAGCCCCAGGTGCAATAAATGCAATGTTTTTGTCAAGGCAGGGAAAATAGTCAGCAAAGGAGTTAAAATTCAAAGAGATACCCACCCCAAAGAGTCTTGGCAAGAAGCTGAGTTACTTTATTCACARCAAAGTCAGAATATGGAGATAAAAGCACCTGATAGAGTTCTCTGCTCTGCAATGCCTTTCAGCTGCTCACTGCTTCTTTACCCAAACCAAAGTCCAGCCTCCAGCTGATGAGAATTCTGTGATTTGACAGCTTTGGGCAATGTTTGACTGCAGCTGGTACAGGTGAGAGGCAAGGGATGGCCAAAGAAAATCCCTCACACTCAGGGCTGGCGCCTGATCTCACCCTGAATTTTGCCTCCCWAACTGGCAGGGCAGGGCTGGAGCTAAAAATGACAGCAAATTTCAGAGAAATCATGGATCCAATGATAAATTCTCAGATATATCCTGCAAAGCTAAAAAGGAACAGCTCCATCCTCCAAACACACAACTCCAACAACCTCATCCTTTGGTGGGACAAGCAACTCTGCCAAACTCTCAGCACACCCTGGGCTGTGTCTATCCCTCAGGTTAGCTTGAATTGGGCAGGAATCTTTTAAATTTTTTTTTTATTTAATCACTCCCCCTTTGAGGAAAATGAAACACACATCTCCTCCAAACCTGCTAAACAGCCTGATTTGCAATATTCCTGGAGCTGGTGCAGACAGGGGGTGCTCTGAAACAATTGGAACTCCCAATGAAGGCTGCATGGATCTCATGTGATAGATTCTTCAAGGAGCCCAATTTTCAGAAATTGCCAGGGCTCCAATCTGTGAAAATGTGGCCTTTCACAGATCTCCAATTCAGCTTGAGTTGCTTTTGAAAAAAAAATAAAAAAAAACAAGTCTGGCCATAAAAGCCCCACAATTTGGTAGGAAAAATTAGCAGCCTTCATGGGATAGCAATCCTTTTGTCTCTCCTCCCCTATCYGTGGCTCTTGGGAGAGAACTAAGCACCATTTACCTTTTGTTATTTGTCCAGGTAGTAAAGAGAAGAGGAGAATGTAATAAAGACCAAAAAAACGGGTGAAAAAAACCACCCCCACAAAAGCGAAATCTTCACACCTCGCCCAAAAGCAGCCCCTGTAATTGAACAGCATTTCTCCCTCTGAAGGAAATAACACCTATCTTAAAAAAAAAAGAATAAATAAATCCCTTGAGGGTGCAAGAGAGGCCAGAAGCTGCAGGAGAACGTGGCAGGACATGCTCTGAAGTGGTGTCACCTCCAGYAAAGCCACTGGGGTGACAAGTGGGCAGCAGCTGAGCCTTGTGGAGCTCTACAGCAGGATTATTGTGCAGGCAGAGCACTGAGCTGTCCCTCAGAGCATCCCTGACTCTCCTGGAGCACCTTGATAAAACACCACCTTTGACCAGACCAAGAAATAGAACTTGGTATCCCCAAATTGCAGAATGAAGGAGTTCCTCCAGGAACTGTGGTTCTGTCCCCCTTCTCCAACAGCCCCAAAGAAGGGGTTGAAATATTGTAAAATACACAACTTGGGAGCCCCAAATTCCAAAATGAAGGAGTTCCTCCAGGARCTGTGGTTCTGTCCCTCTTCTCCAACAGCCCCACAGAAGGTGTTGAAATAAATGTTGAAATATTGTTAAAATAGAACTTGGTAGCCCCAAATTCCAAAATGAAGGAGTCTTCCTTTGGGACTGAGTTGGGCAAGGCTGAGCATTTCATAACAATGGATCCATAAAAACAAAACATAAGAAAACCCCATGAAAAACATACAAAAGTGGAAAAGCAGCCAGGACAAGGATTCCCTGAACTGCCAGGGCTGAAAAACCCACAATTCAGAGCACCCAGCTCCCTTGTTTTGTTGTTCCAGTGTCACCAACACCTTTTATGAGGCCATCAGAGACCGGGCACAGAGTTCCCYGACAAAGCACAAAACGTGGAAATATTTGTTTGGGGGAATAAATARATATATTTACATACATATCACGTGTTATAGAGATATTTGGAAATACATATTGTCATAATAAATGCATTTTTGGGGGTGATCCATTGCGAGTGGCCTGCAGGTTGCCAGGCTGGCTGTCCCTCGCTGTCCCCAGCCAGGTTTCCTGGGCAGGCTAACAGTGCCCCCTGCAGCCCTGCCAGCCTTCCATGCCACAGGACTGCTCACCATTCCCAACAAATCCCAAACAAAAGGCAAACTCAGGCAGGTTCCCAGCTGCAGGGAGAGCCCACAGCTCCAGAGCAGGGGCAGCTGATTCAAAGGCACGAACAGAGAGATCCAGGGAGGCTCTTGTAAAAATTGCATCTTTGGATAGGATGGGTTTGGGTTTTTTTTTTTAGGAAAAATCCAGGCTCTGCTCTGGTTTTAGCTGCTGCAGAGGGAAAGAGGGATGTCAGGGGTGAAAGGGATGTGTGCCCCAACAAAATGCTGGCTTTTGTTTTGGGGATAAATCCCCAATCTCTGAACATCCCAGGGAAATGAAAGGGATGCTCTGGGAGCAGCACATTCCCAGTGATATCCACCAGATATTCCTCTGCCCTCCTCTCCACAGCTCAGACAGGACAGGAGGGTAAAAACCTCACCAAAACCCCCCAGAGTCCCTGTGCTGGTTCTGTACAAAACCTCCCAGCACCCTGAACTCGCCCTCAGCCCCGGCTTTGCTGGGTCGAGCTTTTCAAGGGTCACACCTGTGGCTCAGAKTTGGGATTTAAATCCACAGAGCTCCACGAGCTGGGACTGGGAAGTTCAGGGGGTTCTCCCTGGACCTTGCAGGGTGGAACTGAAGCAAATACAAGCTGCACCCAAAAGCATCCAAGCACAAGAAATGATTTTTGCTCTTCTAGTGATGCTTTAAGATTTCAGCTTCTCTATTTCTAACTATCTGTGATTGTTCAGTGTTTAACTCCAGACTCCACAGGCAGTACTGAGCTCCTGCTCTCCCATTTTTACACAAAACAATTCCTCTGCAGCCCCAAACTCAAGGACACCTCCCTGTGCCAGGCCCCAAGAGATGGAAACAACAGAGAATTGGGGGAGCCAACTTGGAGTCAATGACTGAAAAGGGAATTGGAGGATTCAGCCCCGATGAGCAAATGGACAAAAGTGAGAAAAGGTGAAAAATCCCTGCCCTGAAGGCCCTGCAATCAACAGAACTGTTTTGTATTCTCTCAATTCTCTCAATGCCGGTTTAGGCAGCACTAGAGGGATTTTTATGTTGTGACCATCATCATCCCTGTCCAAGAGAAAAGCAATGGTTTGCCCAAAATCCCCAGGATTCATCCCAAATCAGCACTGCAGCACAAAGTTTTCTGCACACCCTGCAAGGAAACAACCCCACAGCCACGCAGAAACCCCATCCCAGCCAGCATCATAAATAAAGCATGGGGAACTCCACGAGTGATAGAAACACAAATAAATCACTGCCAGGGGCTTTTCACTGCACTGGTCTGGGAGGTTTCGAAGGGTTAAATAATCCCTCAGATCCCTCCCTTTGGAAAGAACAGCCCAGCTGTGACAGAAGCACCCAGCTTTTGCTAGGACAGGTCACCCAGAGGCCACCTGCCCACGCAGCACCCYGGGCATGGCAGCTCCATCCTGGTTTTATAGATGTGAGCTGAAAAAATCCCTCCTGCAAGGCACCAGCAGAGCAGGGAGCACAGCCTGGGGCAGTGAGAAAAACATCCTGTTCTGGGAGCAGTGAAGATGTTTTCATTTTACAACATTTSACCCATTTTCTGGGATGGAACGAGGCTTGAACCACAACACAAAGGGTTGAGAACACAAAGATCACCCCAAAATCCCTGCCCAACACTCAGCAGTGTAACCTCCCAAGCCATTTGTTTTCACACTCAGTAAAATCCTCGTTTCTTTTCCACAAACACAACAGAATTCACAATATTTACACTCTGAGGAAGAGCCTGTATGAAAATCACAGCAGCCCCACACCCCAGAGCAACCCACAGAGACAACAAAACGCTTTCCTACCTGAAGAGCTCCCTGATTTCCCTGACAGTGGCCTGGAAGGGGATGTTCCTGACCAGGATCTTGGAAGTTTTCTGCTTCTTGGCGATCTGTTTCTTCCGGGCTGATTTCACAGCGGGCCTGGGGAGCCAAAGGAAGGGCAGGTCAAAACCAMGGAGCAGCAAAATCCCCCTGAATCCCCCCAGGGTTTGAAATGTGGAAAAACGAGGCACCAGTTGACATTGGGACCAAATTCCAGGGATTTCAATCCTACACCTCAAAATTCATCAGCTCATCTTGCTCCAGCTGAGATCCCAGACTCACATTTGCCACTGACTTTGTGTTTTGTCACCAAATCTCACCCATTTAATCATCAGGAGAACACATCAATTAATATATTTTTAAAAAATTAGCTTCATGTAAGCTAATTTCCATTCTTTTTCTTGCTGGCTTTTAAAATTTCAAATGAAATTTTGTAACAGAGCATTAATTTTTTTTTTTACCTCTAAAATTGCACTGCACTAGGACAAGGTCAGAATTTACCCAACACAGCAGACAGCAGCTTATTCCCTAAATATTTATTAAATTCCAAAAATATTTATTGAATTCCCTAATACATTTATTCCCTAAAGCAAAGCACTCCCATCGTGGGCTGGATACATGCTGAAGGGATTTTCAAAACCAAACTAGATTAAAAAAAATGATTTCTGAAAGAATTAAAACACAAMGTGAAGATGCAGGGAGCTGTCACACTGCTCGTGGTCCCCAGGAACCAGCTTTTCAAACAAATTCTGACATTTAACAGATCTCA
Source organism: Malurus melanocephalus (assembly GCF_030028575.1). Classification (NCBI taxonomy): domain Eukaryota; kingdom Metazoa; phylum Chordata; class Aves; order Passeriformes; family Maluridae; genus Malurus; species Malurus melanocephalus. Next base: position 882,420 of record NW_026623451.1, read on the forward strand.
CCTCCAGCAGAGTTTCCAAAATACCCAAAGCATGGTGTTTAGGTGCCAACATTCAAATATCTGAATTAATTTACAACTTTGCATTTAGAATATTCTGTACCAAGAACTGGGAAGGAAACCCTAAAAATCAAWGTTAATTCCAAGTAAATTCACCCACAAGTAACCATCTCCTCTGCACCTGACTGCCAATACAAAAGGAGGAAAATTTAAACTTTTTTATCAAGAAAGAAAGCAGTTTTTTACTTGATTTGATCAGAAATAGCTACCAAGCATAATTATATTATTAYAATTCTATTTAAATTATGTTTAAACTTAAATATTAGAAGTGAGCCTTACCTGATAGCTCTCTCTGAGAGTTTCACCTCCAGTTTRTGGCCATCTACAGTGCAGCCCTAGGAGTTAAAACAAAGAAACAACAGGAAAAAAAATRTAATTAATATAAATAAATCAGTGAAAGGATTAGAAATCAAAGCAGCACTAAGTAAGCATTAATCAGTGTTTGCTCTCACTGTGAGCAGGGATCTGGATCTCTGCCCCTCTCTGCAAAGGGCACCTGGCAGGAAAGCTCATTAAAAYCCAATCCTTGTGTATTTTCTGGGATTTCCACATTGGATCAGCACTAGGACCCCCTTTTCCACTGGCTTATCCCTTAACAATCCCTTTTTTCTCCCAAACCAGGCTCGTTTTAGAGGCTTCTCCACCTGCCCAGTGCCACTCCCAGCACTGCCATCCCCCAGGGAGGTTTKGAACTGCCAGRTTCATCCCWGAATTCCAGAATTCATKCCAGATTCATCCMAAAATTCCAGAATTCATTCCAGATYCATCCCARAATCCCAGCTCAAGCTCACCTGGAGCTGGCGCAGGGCTTTCTGGGCACTCTCTGGCTTCCTGTACTCCACAAATCCAAATCCCATGGAAAGCAAAGCACCTGCCAGAGGAGAAAGAAAAATTTATTAGGAGAGCAGTGGTGATGGGAGATACAAAAATAAACCAGGAGCAAGCACTGATGGCCAAAATTGGTGGGATAAAAATAAAATATCGTCAGAAAAAAGAGCCAGGCTGCCCATGGCTGGACTTGGATGTTCCTCAGGATCTCTGATGTTTTTGAGCAAGGCACTGCTCTGGTCTTGGTGCTGACATTGAAAAGATGTTGYACACAAAAGTGATTTTTTGCTTTGCATCGTCTCAGTGCCACTTCCTTCAATAAAACAATGAGCCCTGCAAAGCCCTGCTGGTCACAGGGGAAGCAATCCCATCGTGGAGACTCAAATATTCCATGAATTGGAGCCCCTTCCATGGCAAAGGAGAGACATGGCTTCCCCTCCCTGTACAGCACAGGGCTGTGGTCACACCACGGCCCTGAGGAGCTCACAGACTGACACAGGARCCATAATTAAGGGATGATCAATAGTTAGGGGAGAAAAGAGCCCATTTTCAACCTCAGCACTTCAGCAGTACCAGAAGGGATCAGGTGGTACAAGCACACCCCACACTGGGATGGTGCTGCCTATCAGACCCACCAGGACTAAAAAAATCACTTTATTTCTTTATCTCCCAGTGGATCTGAGCTTCCAAACATCCCACAGAGGAAAACTCTGTCCAGGGGAAATCCCAGAGAGGAGCCACAGCCCCTCCACAGAGCTCACCTTACTCCAACTGCAGGAAGTGAGCACAGGCACCACAAGAGGCACAAACACTCATCCCCACAGCCTGGGGGCTTGGGCTAGCAGGGACAGGGCAAACTGAGCCCACTCAGCTCTCATCCCCACAGCCTGGGGGCTTGGGCTAGCAGGGAGAGGGCAAACTGAGCCCACTCAGTTCAGCTCTTATCCCCACAGCCTGGGGGCTTGGGGCTAGCAGGGAAAAGGCAAACCGAGCCCACTCAGCCCACCTCTCAGGCAGGGGGCTCAGGGATGGCAGGGAAAAGGCAAACCAAGCCCACTCAGCCCAGCTCTCAGGCAGACAGCCTCAAGGATCCATTCTGGGATAACTCATGGTTTCATCACCGCCGTGCCCCGGCTCCTCTCAGCCCGCACCGCGCTCTCTGCTGGGATCCTCAAGGAGTTTGCCTTCTCCATCTCAGCATTTCTAAAGCAATCCACCTCTCCACAAACCCCACAATCGAGCTGCACCCCAGCCCGAGCCCCGGGGCAGGTTTGCTTTCAGCACTTGTGGAAGCACCGAGGATTTCATGGCAGGGCTGYGGATGCTCAGCCAGACGAACGCTGAAGCGACGCCACACCTGAGCCCCTCGGCTGAGGGGGAGCTAAAGGAACTGAGCAGCAGCATCTAAAGTACCTGCTTTGTCTTTCTTCTTGGATATGGTGCAGCTCTTCAGGGCTCCTGCTCTGGAGAATGTCTGCAAGGAATTGGCACACGTGACTCRGTTCCCTTTGTGGCTCTGCCGCCAGCGCGGCCCTCTCGCTCTCACACACACGGGCCCACCTCCCCCAGCTCACACCTGAGCCTTTCCTCATCAAATTATTTCTGCATAAAAAAAATAAAAGGGTTTCAAAGAGACAGAATTCCCAGGAATTCCTCTGTCGCGCCTCGGGARCGGTACAGAGATCAGAGATGGCTCCAGAGGATTGCTCTGGGTTATGAGAGGCCCTAAGACAAGTAAAGACTGTCCTTAAGAGAGGTTGACTGCTGTGATGGCCCCAAAGCACAGCTCTTCCCAAAAATGGGGGCTAGAGGGTAGCAAAGGATRGATCTGAGTGCCCTGTAAAGCCAGGAGGCAGAAAAAGCAGAGGGGACAAACCCCCAGCCCTGCTCTGGGCAATTCATCTGTCCGAGTCTCTGCACAGTGTCACAGGTTCAGGATCCTCGTGCTGTGCAATGTGGCATTTTATGGCTACAAAACATGCCAGAGATGGGAAATCCCAGCTGCTTTTCCTCATTTTGCCATTAACACCCCAYAGGATTTGAGGAACACCACATTCCCTCCCCAGCACTGCACTGAGGTGAAGCAACACGAGGCAGCTCCAGGATGAGCAGCAGAACCCCAAAATCATCATTTATGGATTCACTGCCTCACACCAGGCAGCGCCAGAGCTGCAGCAGTGCCTGTCCCGAGGAGGAGCAGCACAGAAATCACAGCAAATCAGGAATATTGCAAGATTTCCTACTGCTTCCACCTGTCTCGAGGTGGAATTAAACCCCACCAAGGCAGTTTCAGATGAATTTGTCTAAACTGACACCTGCAGTGACATTCCCAGAGCTCTCTCATCTCCCACCAGGCCACACTGGCTGCAGCTGAACTGCTCTGAACACCATTTCCTTACTGCTCACCTCCTTCAGCGTGTCCTCTGTGGTGGCAAAGTTCAGGTTTTTGATGAACAARGTACACCCAGGAACATTTTCTTCCTCTTCTTCATCCTCTTCTTCTTCCTCCTCCTCTCCCTGTGCTGCTGCTCCCTCCGAGTCTTGCACAGCTTCACCTGAAACAAGAATAAACACATCTTTGCATGATGGAACAAAGCCAAATTTTGGGGGAGTTGCCCACTCAAATTTCAGGGGAGCTGCCCACACGAATTTCAGGGGAGCCCCTGGGATGGGGAGAAAAGTGGGAAGAAAAAAAAATAAAATAAAAAAAAATCTGTCGTCACAGTGGGATCACCCACACAAAACATATCCTGGGCTTGGCACAAGGGCAGAGAAACAGAGGGAGCCCCAAAGACTCAAAGATCTTACCTGGTGCCAGCCCTGCTTCATCCTCCTTTTTTGGAGCCCCAGCTTTTTCTTTCTGAGGGGCTGGGCCAAGGAAAACCCCCATAGGAGCCCACTCCAGGTACAACGGCACAGAGTGGAACTGTGAGGAGAGAAACGAGTGAAAGGCCTGAAGGAAAAGCTCTGCCCAAACYCAGCTTCATTTTCACTTGGCTCTGATGGGAAAAGCAGGGGAAGAGCTCAGTGACATTTTCAGGCGGCTCAGCTGTGTCACTGAAGGGTCCAGCCTTACACAGGGTCACACTGCTGGATTGTGAAAAGGAACACAAACCCTACAAATGTGTCACTATCCCCTCCTCCAGGATTCTCTGCACCCCTTTCCTTCCAGGCAGAAAGCACCAACCACTTTTTCAAACTAATTCATCACAMAGCAAGAAAAAAGTTGCTGCAAAAAGATGCAGCGATCTCCCCGAATCCAAAGAGCAGAAGTTGGGACAGCACAATTCTCTGGGATAACACAATTCCCACCCTCCCTGTGCCCCTTCCCACCCCTCCCAGCTGTCCCACCCTGGTGTAGGCCAGCCTGGTGAAGGCCAGCTTGGCCTCGCTGGGCTCCAGGAACTCCACGATGGCTGTGATCCCTCCCTGGGGCAGCAGCACCCGGCCCAGGTCGCCGTGGCGGCCAAAGAGCTCCTCCAGCTCGGCGGGGTCCGTGCCGGCCGGCAGGTTCTTCACCAGGATCACCGTCTTGCTCCTCTCTCCAGCAGCCTGGCACATCCAGCAGGGAAAGAAAAGGGAAGAGGGGATGGCAAAGAATAAATCCAGCAGTATTCTAACTGGGGATTTCAGAGCCAGCACGCTGTGTTCTCCCTTTCTCCGTGCTGCCCCGTTCCGTGATCCCAAAGCAGGGAGTTTATAAACCCCCAACCTCCCAGCCCCACAAATGCTCATGGAGGGAGCTTTCAGCTGCAGATCCACCCTGGTGTGGAGACAGGGCTCCTTCCCTGCCCCACCATCCTAAAGCCATCGTATTATGGGATTTCACCCATCCTGAGGGCAGCAGCATTTCCAAATAGATAAACAACATTTCTGAACTCATCAAGGAGGGTTCAACCCCGCAAGATTCTGAGGGTTTAATTCCCAATTTCCAAGAGAGCTGAGAACACTGAGACTAGAAGAAGCAGCCTGAGCTGAGCCTCTCACCTGGCTGAAGGAATCCAGGCTGACTCCRTTCTCCACCAGGAAGCGGCGGATTTCCTGCACCAGCTCCGTTTCTCCCAGAGCCACTCTCACGGCCACGCTGTCTCTGCTCTCCTGCAGGTGAGAATTCAGTCACCCAGGAGCAGGCACAAAGGGAATGTGGCAGGCAGCTTGAGGGTAAAACGCTCCAGGCTCCTCTGGAAGTTTTGTTGTCACAATCTGAACGCTTTCCCAAAGTAAAACCAAATTTACAGGAAGGATCTGGGCTTTTAAATTCCCATCAAATTGTAGTTATGGAAAATGCTAAATTCAGGCACAGAAAAGCAGCGTAGGAAGGAGGGCTGGGGACCAAGGGATCCATAGGCTCAGAGCCCACAGACCTCAACCTGTGTGGGGTTCGTGGATGCACTGAAGCTTTTGCTGTCCAAGATCAGGAATTGTCCAAGATCAGGAATGCCCAGAGCGCAAAAACCAAGCAGGAAAGTGCTGTCCCACCCCAGCTGATCCCCAGYTGAACTCACAGCATCCAGCACTTGGCTTTTGGCAGCGTTGTACTTGTGAGCCATGGCCTCGGCCACGGCGTTGGTCCCCACAAACAGCGTGTTCCAGTTGTGGGAGCTGCCAAGGGAAAACACAGCCAGGCTCAGACARTAATCCTGGGAAAAAACAGCTCTGAGCACCACCAGAATCAGGGTGAAGAGAGTGGAATATCCTCAGGGATGRGGGAATTTGACTGGGGGCACACAAAGGTGCTGAGCTCTGCTTCCCCAGGCCTGGCTGGTCACAGCCACGCAGCTCAGGGGAACACCCATCCCAACCCCTTCCCTGAACCCACAGAGCCCATGCAAACAAAGCTGCACCCCTTTCCCTTCAAGGCACAAAGGATCAGCCAATTCTTTCACACTAATTCATCACACAGCAAGAAAAAAGTTGTTCCAAACTTCAGAAATACAGGTGGAGAGGAGAAAGGCCCAACTGATGTGAAACCATCACCCTGAAGAATTACAGAATCAGAGAAATTATCAGAGAAATAATTGACACACAAAACCATTCCAACCCCTGTTTCTCTCCATTTCTGCTGCTGCTGGGACAGAGGAGGCAGGTGGGGAAGACAGACAGCAAACAGAGCTGCACAGCAAATATTTTATCAATTTTAGGAATCTCTACAGCTCGTGTGAAGACCCCACACGCATTCCTGCCTCTCCCTGGGGATCTGGCAGCTCGTGCTGTACCTGGCACTGCTGGCTTTGTCCTTGGCCTCTTTGCGCTTTTTGTAGGAGGAAGAATCTTCTGCATCTCCATCTTCYGTTTTTCCCTTTCTGATTGTGGAGGGTAAAAGATGCATCATTCTGCCCTGGAAGACAGGAAGTGATTCCTGGAATAATTCACAGGAGTCCACGAGCTAAGCAGAGTGAAGGAAATTTTCTGGCACCTTTCCTGGTTAAACAGCTTAGATGGGAGAAGGGAATTTCACCAGAGTGGCCACACAATTTAGAGATTTGGAGCGCCTTCCACACAATTTAAAGAGATTTGGAGCTCCTTCCACACAATTTAAAGAGATTTGGAGGCCCTTCCCCACCTGTACCAGGATTTTGGTGTCTGCAAAACTTTCCAAACCCCCAAACAGCACAGCAGGAGAGACCCAACCTTTTCAGCAAAGCCCAGAAGCAAACTGTCAGCCCCATTCCTGCCAAACATTGCCAGGAAATGCCAGGAAATCTCCCCGAAAATGCTGTACCTGGAACACCTGCCCGTCCAGCTCTGCCAAGGCTGTCACAGCGTGCTCAGGCATCATGTAGGTGATGAAGGCAAAGCCTTTGGGTCTCTTGGTCTGTTTGTCCAGGGGGAAGTGGATCTCTGACAGGGGTCCTGYGGGAGGCAAGGCTGCCTGGTGACAGCTGGCACTGCCCAGCTCTGAGCTGGCACTGCCCAACCTCAGCCAGGGCAGCTCTGGGTGAGCCACCAGCCCAGGCCAGGAGCCACCCAGGGACACGGGGGGCACGGCACAAGCATCCCAAGGTTGTGACAGGTGACACAAACCATTTGTGGGTTACCTTCAGGCAGGGACAGACCCCCCCCAGCCTCACCCTCACTGCCCCAGGGTGCTCAGAAAGCAGCAAATTTATTTCATTTGGAGGTAGAAAATAGAAACTCCAAATTCGGGGTGTGACTCAAGGGTTCACCTCTCACTTGCAGCAATTCACCTGCCATGCAGGCTCCCATCACAGCAGGCAATAAAAAAGGGAACTGGGCCAGATGTGAGAGATGTGGGACACAGAGCTTTGTCCATTCCCACCCAGCAGCAAAACCTCGGGACAAAGGGAAGGTGCCACCCTACAAATCCCAGTCCCAACACTCACCRTACTTGGAAAAGATCTTCTCCAAGTCCTCCTCGGTGCTGGTGAAAGGGAGATTCCTGACAAACAGCCTCCCTGATTCAGACAAGTCCTCCTCTTCCTCATCATCCCTCAGCACCCTTTGCCACGGCTGCTGGTCAGGTTTGGCTGGAGCTGTTTCTTTTGGGGTGTTCCTGCACCGGGAAATCTCCACGCAGCGTCCCCCTAATCCCAAACACACACTGAGGGATGCTGGGTGCTCCCCAAGGCCAGGGGAACAAACCCCAGCCCAGGCTGAGAGCAGTGACACCATCACAGCCCCACAGGACTCAAAAATAAAGGGGAGGTGGGGGCTGCAAGAGAGGAGYTCATAAAAATCAGGATGTGAACAATCCCTTTTCCTCTCACAGAGCTCCAGCCCGCACCAAGCAGCCATTCCCATCCTGCACACAACATTTACAAACAATTCCAGCAGTTTCTGCAAGGCTCAGGCCGAGCCCAGGGCTCCAGCACAGCCTCACAGGACCATCTGTACCAAKCTGGCCTCAAACAACATAATTTTCATCCCAAAACCCACCCCGAGCACACGGCACAACACGAGGGCTCTGCAGCACCAGCTGGTTTATCCCATGTGAGCTAAACTGAGCAGCAACCCCCCCAAAAGCCTGGGAAAAACCCCAATCCCAGGAGCTGTGTGTGCAGGGAACACTYGAGCAGCTGAGCCCACTGCCAGAAYRAGCAGGAACAAACAGCCCTTACCCAGGAATTCTTTCTTCCTCTTCAAGGCCCTTTGCATTTCTGCTGCACTCTTCAAATCAACAAAGATGTAACCTTGGAGGAGGGAAGGTTCAGCTGAGCAGCGTGTGGGGAACACACACAGCCATTAATTGGGTAATTAAGGGTGAATTGGGTTAGCCTGGATATTGGATTCCTACAGATAAAGCATTCAGCTGCCATGAAAAGTTCCAATCCCGCCTGGAAATGGCCATACCACACTGGAAGGCTGCCTTTTCAAGCTTATTCTTCACATTCAAAATAAAAAAAAAAA
>NW_026623451.1:891162-904950 GCF_030028575.1 Malurus melanocephalus
CACTGCCAACATTCCTGTGCCCAGGGCATCCTGTGGGCAGCAAGTAGGGCAGGAGAGCTGCAAAGTCACAGAAAGGTCTGGAAGAATCAGGCCATGGGACAGGGATTTGGAATTGCASATTAAAARAGCAGAGTTGAGATTGAGAGCTCCYCTAACTCACAGATCCACCCCCAGCTCTTACCTGAATTCCTCCCCTGGGCCTTTTTTCCCATCCGGATTGCCACTGGCTTCAGAGGGAAGAAAAAATCCCGAATTTTTTGCTGCAGGAAGAGTTGGAGTTGGTTGAATAAGTTCTCAGATAAAGGAAGCAGCACGTGCACACAGAAAATTTTAAAACATTTATGTTTTTCTATGTAAAAAACCCTCTGTGCAACAAACAGATCCTGTGCACAAAACCACTCCAAAAATTTCCCTGACTGATCAGACAASTCTCAAAATACAGAAAAGTGAAAAATTTCTGCAAAAATCTCACAGAGTTACACTCTGAGCCTCCCTCCTCAGTTGGGAAACCAAACTTGCCTCAGTGATGTTGGAGGGAGCCCCACGAAGTTTCACTGTGAACGCAGTGCTGGCTTCCCCTGAGCTGCCCTGGCTCTGCACAGAGGGAAAAAAAAAGGGGAAAAAGATGAATGAGAGGAGAAAAATCACAGCAAAACCAGCTGGGCTTGAACAACAAACAGGAGGCTGAGCAGGGAGAGAGAATATCAGGAGGTTTTGGTAACAGGGAATATCAGGAGGCTTTGGTAAGAGAGAATATCAGGAGGTTTTGGTAAGAGAGAATATCAGGAGGTTTTGGTAAATGTGGAGCATGACGGGCCTGCTGAAGTCAATAAAAACTGAGTGAAACAGCATTTCCTGCAATAAAAAGGGAAAAAAGCCTTGGAAAAAGGCACCAGGAGCATTTGATTGGAAGCCCCATCTGTGGGAATTCAGTCAGCATTGAGGAGATTCAGCAAACCTTTAAAAAGGCTCACACCAAGAATGCAAAAAGAGCTGGAACCCTGTGGGTTCTGCAGCCTTGACAGGCTCAGCTCTCCCCTGCAGGGACTGACAGCCACATTATCCACAAAGCTCCTGCTTCAGGGAGCACAGAAATCTCCTTCTGCTGTACCTCTAGCGTGGATCCTTTTTTCTTCTTCCCCACTGGTGTTTCCTGCTCTGTTTGTTGGGGTTTTGGCTTTGTCCTTTTCTCTCTGGGGGTTTCTGCAATGCCTGAATCCTCTCCAGTCTCACTTTCCTCCTCCTCACTCTCTGTTTCTTCCTCTGTACTGGAGGAGGAGGAGGAGGAGGAGGAGGAATCCTCCACCACTTTGGATTTCAGGTAATCCAGATCTGAGAGGTCTTTGCTGGTAGCTGCCTTCTTCCCTCCTTTCTTTGCTGTTGGAGAGATCAGAGAATTTTTTTCACACCAATGCTGCTGCTCTGCCCCCAAGCCAGGAAAAAGCTGAGAACTGCCACAATCCTGACCCTCTCATCAACATTTTCCATGGCAAAGGTTTGAGAAGAGCAGAGCAATTTGATCTCAGCACTTCCAGACTGACAATCTGCATTTCMAACAACAGTTCATGTATAAAATACATTAAAAAAAGGGTTGAGGGGTTCCAGGATGAAGCATTTTGTCCCAATTTTAACTCAATACCCCAACTTTAACTAAATATTCCAATTTTAACTAAATACCCCAAGCAGGCCTCAGAGGTTTTCAGGTGCTCAGTTTCACAGGGAGAAGGGCACAATCACACCCACATTTGGGTCACCCACAGGGAGGTGAGGGGCAGCAGGGAAAACAGTGTTCACTGCAGCAGGAGAGCTGAAGGAAACGCCACAGGGAGGGAGAAAAGCTCCAAAGGCAGCCCATCCCTGCTGCAGGGACAGTGGGGTCTGAAACACACACACCAGACTGCAGCCCAGCCCTCTGAGCCATCAGAATTCACCACCACAGCTTCCCTTCAGGAGCTGAGGTTCTGAACCCTGGTCCAGGGACACCCCAATTCCAGAAAAGTGCACCAGACAACTTTACAGACATTCCCCAAGTTCCTAAAGGAGCAAAACCCCACCCAGCCCTGGAAATCCTGCAGATGAAAGTGGCTGCAGGCTGGGAAAACCCCTGAAGGAAAGCTGCAGATGTTTGTTCTGTTACCATCCCTAACACCGCCCTAAAGAAAACAGGGAAAGCACAAATGCCACAAATCCATATCAGACCCTGCATTTCCCACATTTCCCCAAATTTGGGGGAGCAGCCATTCATCCACAGCACACAGAGTGAGTCTCTGGCTTGAAAAATCACCCTCGTGGTGACCCTGAGGCCAATCCCACATCAATCCCTGTCAGTCATCATGAGCAAAGGAAGGAAAGGGTGACATTTCCCGTGGGTACCTTTATCCTCCTCTTCCTCATCTTCAGAGGGCTCATCCCCACCCTCACTCAGCTCCTCAGACTCATCTGAATCAAAGTTCAGGTAATCTGCTGCTGCTGCTGCTGATTTTCCCTTCTTGGGCTCCTCTGCCAAAGTGTCATTGGCCCAMGTGGCCACCTGGGACCGCTTCTGGTGGACCACCAAGAACTCCTGGAATGTTTTATCTTCTTGCAGCTGTGGGGGGGAAAAAAAAAAGTAAATATTTTATCTTGTTACAGCTGTGGAAAAAAAAGCAGACAGGCTGTGAAGAGAGACTCCTAGTGAACTGGAAATCCAAGATATCACCTCATTTCCAGCAGTATAAAAACAAAAATCACTCAAGGGAAGCTCAGTTTACACTGACAAGGTGACTTCAAGTGATTAAAGTTTTCTGAAGATGTCTTACTCCTAGTCGTTTTTATAATTGGTGTTTTAAAAGTGTTTTAAAGAGGAAAACAAAACAATAAAAAGGAAAAAAAATGCCATAAAAGTTAAATATGACACAGCTAAAACCCAGAATTGCTGGAGCAGAACTGACCTGGATGCAGGGTGTGCTCACACAGGAGTAGCTGACCATTAAAAAGTAAAACCCCAGTGTTGGGGCTGTTAAAATGATTTTTTACAATAAAACTGCGCTGTCCCAGCCTGAATTCACAGCAAAGAAGGAGGACAGAAAGGAACCATTGAGTAGCAAGAATGCAGGGACTGCAATCCAGCCTCAACTCACCTCCTTTAAGTTATTCACTGGATCTTTCTTCTTTTTATCCTTGGGAAAAAGAAAAAAAAAATCAAACCAGAAAGGTTTATTAGAAACAATTCCAGGTAACCCAACAGCAGAGATGCCAAGGCAGAAAACACCAAGACTCCACCATGTGWTGTCCCAGCTGCTCTGTCCCCTTCCCCACAGCCCAGGCCACACATCAGAGCCTCCAGGAACCATGCAAAACTCACTTTCTTTGTGCCTGCAGGAGCTGCACTGGCCAAGGGCTTCTCAGGCTGCTTTTCTGCTGCAGGAGCCTTCTGGGAGTGCTTGCTCCAGGCTTTGGGTTTGGTAGGGTCGCCAAAGGACTTGCATAACTCCACCTGGAATGAATCAGGGCTTTAGTGAAACACACAGGCAGCAGCTGCTGCTCTAACTGTGGGGTAACTGCACTCAGGAGCCTTTGGGAGAGCCCTGGGATGGGCAGGAGATCAGGAAACTTCTTGGAGGTGTTAGTTTTATAAACACAGAGCTACACATTCAATCAAATTGGAAAGTTAGGAGTGGACAGCCACAGAATCCCAGGMTGGTTTGGGGTGGAAGGGAYYTTAAAGCCCATCCCATTCCACCCCAGMCATGGCAGGGACACCTCCCACTGTCCCAGGSTGCTCCAAGCCCTGTCCAGYCTGGCCTTGGACAATTCCAGGGATCCAGGGGYAGCCACAGCTTCTCTGGGCACCCTGTGCCAGGGCCTCCCCACCCTCACAAGGAAAGATTCCTTAAGAATCTCAGGAAAATATTTTCAGAGAGTAGCTCACCGTGATTCTGGAAGTGTCTATGAAGCTTTTGTTGAAGTGGTTCAGGGCGGTCTGGGCCTCCTCCTCAGATTTGTAGCCGATGAAGCCGAATTTCCTGAACCTGCCATCCTTGGTGTACTTCAGGCAGCAGTCAGTGAGYGTGCCAAAGGCAGCAAACAGCTTCCTGAAGCGATCCTCCTTCATCTGGGAGAGGGGGAAGGACAGCAGGAAGGGAAATCAGCCACAGAGAGGYTCTGAGGACAAGTCCAAACCTAAATATTCCCTCCAAGGGCTTCTGGAATGCTCTGAGAACCACATTGTGTCATAGCAACATTGATAAAAACCCCTACTTCAGCATCAAATCCCTTCATCTGTCCACAAATCCACCACAGGGGATGGGGATCGGGGAACAGGGAGGGATCCTGCGGGGCACAGCGGCACAGAGAGAACCCGCAGCCAACCCCCAGAACACGAAAGGAGGGCAGTGACCACAACAGGCTCTGCTCCCACCCCGAGGGGCCGCCACCTGCCCAGCCCATRCCCCTCGTGCTGCTTCGTGCACTCCAGAACACCATCCGGACCGCACCGGGGGCTCTCCCTGCCAAGGCTTTTCCACCATCCCACCCCCCATATGTCCCCATGTTCATCCCAGCACATGGCCGCGACCTCCTATCCCCCGAGAATCCCTTCCCMCGGCATATCTGGCTGCTCCCGCTCCAAAACCTCATCCTCTCACCACCYCGAACCTTCTCTCCTGCGGGATCTCCCCTGTCTTCCCCATCCCCATCACACTCYGGCAGCTCCCGCTGCTTCTCCCTGCCCTGCATCCCGCCTCCCCCTTAGCGCCCCCTCAGCCCCATCCCTCGGCCCTCCCCGGCACGGCCGCAGCTGCCTCACCCCATTGGGGAGATTTTTCACGATAAGCCGCGACATGGCAGCGACAGACAGCGAGGAGGGAGAGCTCAGCGCCGCGCACGCCGCCCCATGGGCGCCGCCATCTTCCCCAGGTCACGTGGGCAGCAGGCTGCAGCGCGCATGCGCCGGGGAGGGACCCGGATGTTGGTCCTTAGCAACGGCCCCTTAGCAACGGGGCCTGAGGGGCGGGGGGGCCTGAGGGGCGGGGGGGCCTGGGAGCATCGCGGGGACACGGCGGGCAGGGAACGGCGGGGAGGAGAGGGGAGCAGGGGCAGAATGGAGAGGGGATCCCGCTGATCAGCCCCGGTGTACCCCGACAGGCGCGGCTGCAGCTCCCCGGCCCGCCCGCGCTGCTCGGCGGGGCCGCAGGAGGGAGCTCCACGCCCGCCGCTCCCGGCTCCGGGCGGCCACGGAGCCCGAGTACCTCAGGAGATGTTGGGTTTGCACCATGGGAAGCTGCAGGGTGCCTCGATGTTATGTCTAGAAGTCACGGAAGAGGGAAGTGGCACAGAGCCTTGAAGTCTGGCCCAGGGAAATTACGGACCTCTGGGTGTATTCAAGGTGCCAGGTTGGACAGGGCTTGGAGCGCCCTGGGAYAGTGGAAGGTGTCCYTGCCCTTGGCAGCGGGTGTGGATCCTTCAGACCCAAACCATTCTGGRATTCTTTGACTAAATAAAAACMCCTTCCCTCTGAGGAACAGGTAAATAAYCCCACAGCCAGGGGACGTTGTGTTGTGGCAGCTCCCACAAACAAAAGACAACACAAATGATGAAATGAAAATCCCTTGAGAGTTATTAAATACTGCAGCTTCTCTCCTACCTGAACACCCATCCGCAGCTTCCTCACGAGGAGCAGCTCTGATCTCWSYYYYYKKKRRCMRGGRMMRSCCYKRRGGRAMMRSMRGRRSYKKKSCMRGGGKKGSKTWRGSYKGRAAWYMRGRAAARGSYYYTYCCCCMRRRGGTGGCCAGGARTTGGACCCCRTGATCCTYGTARGTCCCTTCCAACTCAGGATATTTTAAGTTTCCGTGATCCATACATTGCTGGAGGCTGAGCATATTCAGGAGAGCAGAACTATTTTCCTTCAAGCATCTCCTGCTCTCAGCCCCTCAGCCCCACCTCACACATGCCTGAAATCCAACTTTACACCTTCATTYCCAGAGAAAGATGCTCAGAAGAGCTCACAGTCCTCCCTGTTTCCCCTCAGTTGGGGGGGGTGTTACCCCAGGGATAGCTTGGAGCAATCCCACCCATATCCTAACATCCCTTTGGGGCTGCTCCAGCTGGCTGAGCCCACCCCAAAGGCTGGAAGCAGCAGGGAATGGGGCTGGAAGCTGTTTGGGGGAGKCAGCCCCAACCCAGTCACCCCAYTGTCCCACYSCAGTGTCCTGGRGGGCCTGGGATGYAGCCAGTGCTGTCCCCACRGGTGAACAGCACATGAAATGTGTTTTCCAGGGATGGAGAGCAGAGACAATGGCCTGGCTCAGGGCAGGGGGAGCTGGAAAGAGTGGGATGCTTTGGGAGAGCCATCCATGCCCTGCTCACCCCACAGCCCTTCCCAGGGGCTCCCAGGGAAGGCTYTCCTTTGTCCCTTGCCCTGCCCTTCCCGGGGGCTCCGGGCAGTGTCACAGCACAGGGACCCGGCTCCCTCCCCCCGCTGCCCTCTGCTCCCATCTCGTCCTTGGCCGGGCTGTCAGGGCTGTCACTTGGGATGAAGGCACCGCTGACAGGACCCTCYACCGTCACTAACGCATCCAGACTGTGCCCTTGCTGGTGCTGTCCTCTCCAAGACACTTGTCCCCCCTGCGTGTCCTCCTCACCTGCTGTGTGCAGCTGGCAGCGGTGCCCAGCTCCTGCCTACACTGACCTTGCCTGTTCCTGTCTCCTGAGATGCTGGGACAGGAAAATGTTCTGGGGAAAGGATCAATCCTGGGTGTACCYCACCCTTCTGCTCTTCGKAGGTCCTCACCTCCCTCTCTGCACRGCTGCAATTTGCCTCCTCACTGCCTTTTCTGTAATTAGGGATGATTATCTCCAGGTCTGAGCTTGGCCCCAGCGCTCAGCTGGGACTCCTCA
The DNA here is from genome assembly GCF_030028575.1 of Malurus melanocephalus. Lineage (NCBI taxonomy): Eukaryota > Metazoa > Chordata > Aves > Passeriformes > Maluridae > Malurus > Malurus melanocephalus. The sequence continues at coordinate 898,040 of NW_026623451.1, forward strand.
GATTCCTGTGATCAGAAAGTTCTCCTGGGACATTTGGGAGAGCTCACCTGAGCCAGGCTCCGGACCAGGTACCCAACTAACTCTCAATTCCATGCAAGAATAGGGGTTTTACAGAGTCTGTGGGGATGCTCAGCTCTGCTGATCTCAATTCTTTGAAAACAATCGATTTCACCCCTCCCCACACGCAAAGGCTCAGCACAGAAACACAAGTTTGACACGCACTGACTGCAGATTTGATTCCCTTTTTGATTTCCTTCCTCAGGGTGGGACAAGAAGGACGAGCACAGCCCTGGGGTGCCCTTCATGCCTGTCGGATTGGGAGTGCTGGACGCTGCCAGAGAAGGTAAAAGATCCCTCTGAGCCGGGGTCACCTTGGCTGTGACAGGATCCCCACRCCAGGCAGCCTCTCTGGTGCTCTCAGGATGCTGCTGAGCAGCTTTGGGGGCTCTGGGGGGTTCTGAGGGTGCAGTAAGCACTGGAGGTGCTCCATTTCCTTGGCACCCAGACCTTGAGTCCTTTCCTTTCAGATATAGGAAATGAGCAGAATTCAGCCTCGGGGGTTCCTGCAGAGGGCTRTGCCCTGGCTGAGGACCTTCTGCTGAGTAAATGAACCCAAAGGTACCAGCAAGGACAGGGAGGAACAGATCAGCAGCACTCACTGCCTGGTTTTGGGGTGCTCAYCCTCCTTCAGTGGGTGGCATTATTTTAATAACAGCACCATAGGAAACRCTGTCTGAACCTCCTTGGTTTTGCTGCTGGAGACATTAAATTTTGTGAGGGAAGATGGCCAGACCCTCCTTGTATGAGCAAACTGCCCTGACAGTCCTGAAGGAGGTGAACACAGGCTGTTTTTAATGATCCACCCAGCACTTGGAAAGACACTCGATCCTCCTGAGTGCTGCACAATGGGATGGGATCACAGGAGGAGGAGGAATTGCCTTTCTGAAGGGCTCCATCCCTGGGACTCTGCCCAAGCAGACCCTCTGCAGAGGCACAGGAAGCTGCAGGATCCTGTCCTTGCCTGGGGCTGTGATTGCTGCAGTGTCACTGTGAGCAGCACGATTTGGCTTCCAAGCAGCCCTACCCTCACCTGAACTGCTGCCTCAGCTACGGGGACAGTCTGGAAGTGTATCCCATGCTCCTCTCCCTGCTTTCCTTTTTCCTGCAGGTTTTGGGTGGAGATTGGGATTTTTCCAGCTAAACTGCAGTGCTGAGTATCAGCAGGTGGGGGTGAGGATGAGGAAGGGTGGGAGGGATTTTCCCCAGCACATCAAGCACAAATGACATGACATCCATGCTAGCCTGACTTGGCATAGATGAGGATTCACAAAGTGCTTGGGAATCCAGAAAATCCAAGTGCTTTGCACTGCAGGAGCTGGGGAGCAGAGGCAAGTCCTGTGCAGGAGCAATAAATCAGCTGCCAGAACAGTTAATGGGACCGCCATGGCCCTGGAGAGGAGCTGCCACCAGCAGAAAGGTCTCAGACCTTCCTCCTCCCTGGAGCAGGGTGGTGGTGACTGGCACAGCTGGGGATGGTCCATGAGGTCTGATCCCTCATGGCATCACTCTGCCCATCACACCCCACATGTCCCCAGTGCCATCTGTCCCTACTCAGCCTCCCATGGTCCTCCAGAGGGCATGGGGTGGCCCTTRGCCCTGAGCACACACAAACTACTGAGATGAGAGTGGGATTAAAGGAAAGGGGGATCCAGGCTYCCTCCTGATCCCACCAACGCTGGGGAAGATGTTGGCTTTGCTCTGCCACAGCTGCTGCTGTCACCCACCCAGGACCCAGTGTCCTCCAGGTGACAGATAAGGTCCAGCTCCTTTTCCAGGCTGCCCGATCTCACTTCCAACCCTGACAGCCTCCCCTGCCTTCCTGACAGGTGTGAATGGGACCCTCCATGGACCAGGGACAGGGATTTTCCTGTTGCTGCTGCCCCTTGCCTGGTCTCTCCTTCATCCATAAGCCCTTCCATCGCCTCCAGTTCCCTTTATTTCAGGATTTTTGGGTGTGTGTATGTGTGTAAATGGGCTCAGGGGAGGGTCCAGGCAACAGCTGCCTTTGATCAACGCAACATGTGGGAGATGGAGCACTTGAGGAATGCCGACTCCTGATCAAAGGTGGGAACGCAGTGACAGCCGGGACTTGGCAAAAACCCATCCTGGCTAATCCCTGCTGGGGAGCCGGGGGGTCGCAGAGGTAGAACCCTCAGCCCGTCAGAGGGATGGATCCGGCTCAGGACCCACACAGCAGAGCCCTCAGCCCGTCAGAGGGATGGATCCAGTTTAGGATCCACACAGCAGAACCCATAGCCCTTCAGAGGGATGGATCCAGCTCAGGGATCCACACAGCAGAGTCCTCAGCCCGTCACAGGGATGGATCTGCTCAGGATCCACACAGCAGAGCCCTCAGCCCGTCAGAGGGATGGATCCGGCTCAGGGATCCACACAGCAGAGCCCTCAGCCCGTCAGAGGGCTCAGGATCCCCGACGCCTGGGCTGCTCCATCTGCCCGCCAGGGCTCTGCCCTGAGCTGGCATTATCCTCCCTGCTACAAGAAATGGGATTGCCGTCTCTTCCTTGGCTCTCCATCATCCCTGCTCCCACATCCCGGCACGCTCCGCACCCTGCGGCTCCTCCCTGGAGAGGGAGCTGAAGGAAAAGCGGGGCAGTGATGCCCGGAGACTTTTATCGCCTCCAAAAAGATGGATGGGAAGGTCACTCGCTCTAAAAACAGCTGGGAGGAAAAGGGAAGACAGATTGGCCCCTCCTGACAGACAGCGGGGGTTTGGGGACAGCGGGGACCGGCTCCCAGCCCCTGCTCCATCCCAGGTGTGTGGGTGGCTGCTCAGGACAGCCCCGATGTGTGGGTGCCAGGGATGTCCCGTGTCACCTTCCCCCGCGGCCGCTCTTATCTCCSGGCGGGCTTTCTCCCGATAATGGCAGCGGGAAGCCTGTCTGGAGGAGCAGGTGGGCTCCGGCAAAGCGTTTGTCCAGCTCAGCCCTTCCCCGCTGCCATCCCCACCCTCTCGGTTTCCACTGCCAACCTCAGCGAACAGCCTGGATTTCCCGCAGGAATAATCCCTGCCAGGACACACCTTCCTGCTCCCCGGGGCTATTTGGGCTCGGCCGAGCCTCCCCTGTGGCGGTAAAAGGGGAAGCTTTTAAAAAGGCCCGATAAGGGCGGCTCCCCCGGGGTCACCCGCTGTCCCCGGGCCGGGTCACAGGTCGCTTCCTCGCCGTGCGGTGCCTGATAATGAGTCAATCACGGCCGGGGCTGTGGAGACAGCATTTATCAGCAAAGCCTGGGAAAATAAAGCCATGCAAATGCTCCGGCACCAGGCTGGGAATTTGGCAGGATTGAGCCTTTTGTTTGGGTGGACAGAGAGTTTGGGGTTTAAGTGCTGGTGCGGGTGGCACTGAGGAACTGAGTGGGGGAAGTTGGGAGGCAGGGAGCAGTGGGAATAGACTGACAGCTGAGGGTTGGGATCCCAGATCCTCCAGTGGTGCCTCCACGGCCAGCTGAGGGCCCGTGGGCATGGCTGAGCTCATGGGATCGTTTAGGATGGGAAAACTCCCCAAGATTATCGGGTCCAACTGCATCCTTTAGTGCCACAYTCACCCACCTTTTAAATTCCTCCAGGGATGGCCACTCCCCCACAGCCCCGAGCAGCCTCTGCCAGYRCTGSACAACCCTTTCCATGAAGATTTCCTTAATATCCAACCCAAACCTCCTCCAAGTGCAACTTGAGGCARTTTCCTCTCTGTCACTGATTACCTGGGAGAAGGGACCAACCTCCACCTGGCTCCAGCCCCTGCTCAGGGAGCGGTGGAGAGCAGGAAGCTCCTCCTGAGGCTCCTTTTGTCCAGCTGAGCTCCCTCCAGCCCAGGACAGGCAGAAGGCAGGGAAAGAGTAGGGTGCCCCTTGAGCCAGACCCATAAAATATGGGGCTGGGAGGTGCTGCTGAAGCTAAACACTCACACAGACCACAAAATCATTACTTTCCCCTTTATTTTTTGTTTTAAACCACAGCCATGTCCTGCACCAGAGAGCAGGGARGGAAACTGAGGCACAGGGGCACAGCCTGGGGTACCAGCACAGCCTCCCCCTGTCTCAYCTGGACCATTCATGCTCCAGCACTGGGCACAACCCAAGGACTCTCATTTTTGTGGGAATCATGGAAGTGGCCAGAGGCTCCCTAAGCACAGGGATGGCTGCTCCATCCTATCCCATCCCATCCTATCCCAAACGGGCAAACCAGAGCTGACACCCGGCCAGGGACCGAGGGGGATTTYGGAGAGGCAGCAGTGAGGGACAGACAACTGTGGAGAGGGAGGGGACAGCGCTGGGCACTGCTCAGGCTGCTCACAGGCAGCACAGGGTGACAGGCCACCGCTGACACTTCGGGATGGCCACACTCGGTGACAGCAGCATGGGGAGAGCCTGATGTGACAGGGACGGCTGTGACACAGGGCCACGGGGCAGCCCCTGCCAAGGACTGCCACCTGCCATGGCTGAACTCAGCTCTCCTCTGTCCTCCTCTCTGAATTTTGGGATATTGGCAGCACCTCCCTGCCTTGGCCAGGACTCAAAGGCCGCAGTGCTGTGATCCCTGAATGGCACAATAATCCCTGAGGAAATGCCACGTGTGGCAATGTAGGGCACCCCCTCTCCTCTCTGCCCCTCCATGGGAGTGGTACACAATTAAAACCAGCAAGGCCAGATGGTTTATTAGCGATTGCAGGGCTGGGAGATGACACTTTTCTCCTTCCAGCTCCAAGGCATCGGGAGTGGGGCCATCCCAGAATGTTTCACACACATTSCCTKGCAAATGGGGCAGGAGAGGCTGRGTTTATYTGGGATATCACCYGGATASYCCMGCAGTGGGTTTGGTGAGGGGWGTGATGGGATTAGAGCAGATTGTGGCATTCAGGGGGCAGGTAAAGGAGAAATATAGACATTGTCACCTGGTTAATAGGCATGTGTTTAGAATTATTTAGAATRTGGGAWCATTAGGGTTGGAAAAGAYCTCCAAGAYGATCCAATCCARCTTTCAACCAAGCACCAYTGAGCCAATTCYRTACTTKCAGCAGTKGGTGGGCTCTGTTGGGCCCTATTGCATCTCCTCATCACAGGTTTGGTGGGAATAAACAGGATTTAGCAGCAGGTGCCTGAGGGGAGGAGAAACCTTCATTAAACTCCTTAGTGTCTGAAAACGTGCAAGCCTGGGGCTGCTGTGTCACCTGGAGGATGATGATGAAGCCCAGTTCCAGCAGAATTCTCTGCATTTTTTGCCTGTTCCTCTCAGATCTTTGCCCCAGCACTGGGAGGTGACCTTGCACTTGACCAGGATCCACCCAGTGACACCCCCAAGCTGCAGAGTGCAGCAGGACCCACAGAGAACCCACAATCTCCAGCCCATTGCTGCCAGTGCCCAGCTGGGGCTGTCATTCCTCTTGGGGACTGTGCTACACTCCTGGGCACGGATGTGGGATCCAGGGAGGGACAGCCATCCAAACACAGAGTCTCTTTCTTTTGTGTGCCAACCCCACCTGCTGCTGGGATGTTTTGGTTGAGAGGAGAGGTTCCATCCCCTTTGGSAGCTGTTCTTACCCTCTGGGCAGAGTGGAACATCACTTTCCTCCCTCCTTTCCCTGCAGCATCACCACCACTGTGCCAGAGTACCCACCTGAGCAGGTGGGGCTGCCCCCACACCATTCCATCCTCCCCAGGGTTTGTAACCACCCCCTGAGCTTCTCCCTGGGCACCCTGGCAGTTTCTATCCCATGCTGGGCTCCCCCGAGCTGGGAGGGGGAATTTCAGGGCTCTTTTGTGTTGGGTGAAGCATTGCAGCAGAACAAGCTGTTCTAGCAGGGCAGAGAGCTCCAGCCCTCCTCCTCCTCCTCCTCCGGGGCCTGGCAGGCTCCCTGCAAAGCCCTGCTCTGGCCCCAGATGCTGACAAGTGACCCCACAGCAGCCAGATGGGGCTACAGAGGGGCACGGGCTCCCCAAACCCTCACAGTGCCTGGGCAGGTGAGGTTTAGGGCCGATGTTTTAATCCCAGTCACAAAGGATGCTCCACACAGGTGTGTCAGCTTCTCCTTGTGGTCCTAAAATCCTGCCTAGAGAGGGTTTGGAGTTCCCCAAAGCAGCTCCTGACTGTGGGAGAGCACAGCGTGTTCTGTGCTCTTGAGGAGTTTTTCTCTAAGCAAATTCCCTAATTCCACACCGCACCTCATCCCAGGTTTTTGGCAGGAGCAAACAGACTTCTCCAAGCCCAGCTTGGAGGAAGAGCCTCTGTGACTGCAATAAAGCCTGGAAACAWGCAGAGACACCAAATCTCACTTTTTTAATTTAAATTTCAGGCTGGTGCTGCAGCTCTGCCTCCCACAATGGTTTATTTTTCTGCTGCCAGGGCTGGGTGCTGGAAGCTGCCAGGCCGGGGGCTCTCCAGTGAGGGRCTACAAAGCAGGCTGACACCTCTAATGAATTACAGTAATAGCGGCTCGGGGTGAACTCTGAAGTGCCTGTTTACACAATCACTGACCTCCCTGAGCCCCTCTGCGGGGCCAGCCCCCCTCCTTGATGGATCACAGCTGAACACAGGCAGCCCCTGCTGTTTATCCTCTGCCAGCGCTGAGGAGCAGCAGCGTTCCCTGGCATGCTGGGTATGAAATGCCAACCAATACTTGTTTGGAGAAAAACCCACTGCAAAAAACCTTTGTGAATCCCATTTTTGTGGGAGGTTTCCATGCTCAGGGAAGAGGCTTTCCCAGCGTCAGGCACTGGGGTACACAGGGAAGGTCTCACATGGAGCAAGGGCAGCTCCTGTGCTCAGCAGGCCCCAGTGCCCTGCAGGAGATCCTGCTCTTGGCAGGGATTGGTATTCTGATGGGATACCATTGGGA
>NW_026623451.1:905980-910055 GCF_030028575.1 Malurus melanocephalus
GTGCCCCAGCCCTGCCCATATCCAGGGAGGAGAGTGTTTGGGATGTTCTGGGGTAGATCCCTGGCCGTGCCCCAGCCCTGCCCATATCCAGGGAGGACAGTTTGTTGTGGGGTAGATGCTCATGCCGATGTTCAGCTGGGAACACCCAGCAGTGTCAGGGCAGCCAGGTGCCCCGTGCCACTGTCCCCCGCTGCTCTCACACGTGCCCCTTTTAGCTGTGCAGCAGGGGACTGGCTTTAACACTCCCTGCTCAGAGGATGAGGACTGCATGGCCAGGCCCTGGGGAAGGCATTTCTCTCTTTCCCCGCTCGCCCTCCGCCCTCTCCGTTTTGCTGCACGGTTATTTTTGGCAGTAAAAGCTTTTCTCCTCGCCCTTCCCCTGGCCCCCAGCTCTCTGCCAGCCAAAGTGGCATTTTAAGCCTCCTGCCCACCCGAGCAGAAAAATGGTGGCTGAGGCAGGGTAGAGTTAAACCTTTCCATCCTTCTCGAATCATTAACCGCCCATCGACTCGACTGCCTGGAGAGGAGCTCTCAAAAGCCTCACTGGGGACAGCCTGCCCCCCACCCGAGCTTGGTGAGAGCAGGGAGAACCACGACCCCCCAAACAGGGTCTCAATCCATGCTTTCTTTTCCCTCCAGTACTACAAAATCCGCTCGATTAATTCACCATTGAAGCACCGACGGCTGCAGTCACCCGTCATCCACAAAATCCCAGCTGCACTCCGAGTCCTGGAGATGGGCAAGCCAAGAAGGTCCAACCCCACAAAGAGACTCAAAGCAGGACCTTGTGGCACCAGAGCAGCAGAGGGATGCTGTTTTGTGCTTTTACTTGAGTAAATAGTTCTCAGGAAGTGAATAGTTAGTCAATAAATTGAAAAGAAGTGGGATATCCGCTTCTTGCAACCACAGTAAAATARTTTAGGCCTGGCTATCAGTAGGGACAATACCAAAGAGAAAATATTMCATTACATGTGATAAAACATAACACATAGGAGCTTCAAAATAAATGGGTAAGAATCTCTCTCAACCTGAACTGTGCATTTTAATAATATTTGAGGACCAAGCAATTTTCTGGTGACTGAAAGAGAGTTTATGCAGCTTCCAAAGGGATGTAGGACACAAAATTACAAGAATGTTACTTTTCATGTGCTAACTGCTGAATCGTGGGTCAAATGGAGTGAACACAAGTAGTAAATGGCATTTCATGCTTTATCTGGTGCCACTCAGTTTGTCAGACGAGCCTGATTTTAATTTTAATCATCAGGTTTGTTAATATGGACCCTAGAAGACACCAGGACAGCAGCAGGAGGGTGCTGGGAGCCAGGAGCCAAACCATGCTCAAGGGGAAGAAGAAATTCTCTGAGCTGCTCAGCAGCAACACAGTCCCAGCCATCCTCCCTGCCCAGGATTCACCTTTTCCTGCCCACAATGAGATCCAAAAAAAACAGGCACTTCCAAACCTCCCCAGTTCCCAGGACAGCAGGGTGCTTGTCCCTCCTCCCTGTGCACAGGGAGCTGGCTGCAGTTTGGGGRATTTTTCTGTGTTTTATTTCAACATCTGGGAGTGATACAGATTCCCAAAAGACAAAGTCCCTAAAAACCAGCAGCAAGGGGCTGATGTGGATACCAAGCTCAGAATCCTCCTCCTCACAGCAGCCAGCATCAGGCACTCAGGGAAGGAAGCAACATGGAGTTATTGCAGCCTCAGCTGCTGGGGATCCAGGGACATCTCATCCCCAGTTATCTGCAGGCCCTGGTGTTTAACATCCCCTGACAGGCAGATGTTCCAGAGCCTGCCAGTTCTGCCTTCCCTCAAATCCCACAGCAGCGAGTTCACTCTGGATTCCAGGTTTGAGTTTCCTGGGTAGGAACAGGATGGACTGAACTGAGCCCTCCGTGTTCTCAGCGAGGCATGAACCCAGAAAAACCCATCCACAGCTGAGGGGAGATGGAATTTTCACTCCTTGGTACAGATCCTGGTAGGCACAAAGGGGAAATAAAGTGGATTTTAGCCTCCTGCAGGACACCGGGACTCTCTGAGCCTCAGCTCCATCTTCCCAGCCCGGCTGAGCCCGAGATTCGGGCAGGAGCACTCGCAGGCTCTGCTGGCCCCGCCACCACAAGGTGTCACCAGCCCCCTTCGCCCCGAGAGCCCCCGCGGGGCCAGAACAGCTCCCGAGGGGTCCCCGGCCATTCTGGGGGTCCCCGGCCACGGCAACATCKCTGGGGACCAAAGCGCATCCCAGGCTCCCCATCCTCCCGTCTCCATGGCAACAGCATCCCTGAGCGCCCAGCGCTGGACCATGGGATGCTCAGCCCAYTCCAGCCCGGGAAGTTCCTCTCCCSTTAATGAACTGSAATTATTCCTCCTTAAATTTTCCTTCACCCACAATTCAGACTTTTTAGATAAAGAATAAGCAGAATAAATGGTTTTCAAGCCCAGRATTTTAAGCTTTCTGCCTCAGGAGTGCCTGGTGTTCCCACAGCATTCCCRGACTGGCAGATCTCTGGTTTTTCCAACAAAAAACACCGGTGAGAACCGCAACCCGTGCCAACCTCGCAGACCTTGGGCATTTTCTAACAACTCCTTTCCCTCCCCCAGCCTTGGCAGGGAGAAAAGGAGCTGCCAACAGGTCAAAGCATCCAGGAGAAACGCGAAAAGCAGTGGGGGAAGGGCGAGAAGACAGAGGTCCCCTCCAGGTGACACCAAGATGCTCACTCGAGTGACAGCAGCGGAGAACCAAGGGCAGCCCCWGCAGAGGAAGGACACCAGAGGGTTCAGCCAGGCCAAATTTCCTGTAAAAATGAGTGATTTGATTCTTCCTTCTGTCTCCCACTTCAAGGCCACTCCAGTTGTGTCCCAGCCAGGTGATCTCCAAGGGGGTGCAGGATTTCCACGGTGCTGCCGGAGAGGGGAAGGGCTGGAGCTGAGGGAAGGATTTCAGTGCTGTGGGTGCTGTTTCTTGGGAAAACACAGCAAATCCAGAGAGTGAGGCCGGCAGGGAGTGCCCGTGCCCTTGGCACACTTTGGGCTGAGGAAAGCAAGTGTTTAAYCCCTTCTTCTCCCCTTTTTCCTGTSCCAGCCCCTCTCACCGCACCGAACGGGCTGAGAGTCCTTCACTCGGTGCAGGGAGCCGACAGCCCTTCCTCCTCCTGCAGCCCCAAAGAGAAAGAATTACCCCAAAATCCAGGCTGGCTTTGTTTGAGGCACATTCCAGGAAATGTCCTTGTTCTGGGGTGCCCAGGGAAAGGTGGGAACACGAGGGGTCCATGGGAGCCCAGCACACAGGGAACACCCTGAGTGGGAAGGGACTTCCAAAAATCATCAAATGCAACTCCTGGCCCTGCACAGACACCCGAACAATCCCACCCTGGGCATCCCTGGAGTGGTGTCCAAACGCTCCTGGAGCTTGGGGCAGTGCCCATTCCCTGGGAGCTGTTCCAGTGCTTATTCCACCCTCTGTGGACAGAACCTTTCCCTGAAATCCRCCCTAAACCCCCCTGGCACAGCTCCAGCCATTCCCGGTGTCTTGTCACATCTCCCGGACTGCACCCCAACAAAACACCCACAGAATCACAATGACAGAAACCCCAACAAAGATCCCAAAATCCCACACCCAGAGTTCTGGTTGACTCGTTATCACAACCAGCAGCATTTTGACCAACTGATCTTGCAGCAACAACCAAACCCCACGGAAAAACCCCAAACCTGCCTGTTTTCCCCCTGGAGCTCCCCTCCAGCAATGCATTAACCCGCGTGTGCAGGCTGTTTGCTGCTGGAATTCAGAGAGCGATGCGGGATCAGCTGGATCCCCTGAGTGCTCGTCCCTTACCAGCCGTGTTTAATGGACTGGGCTACAAAARCTGGGCCAGTGGGAGCCCCCAGCGKGGCTGGGAAAAGCCAGCGCCAGCGACGAGCTGCAAATGGGGCAGCTCGGGTTATTGCTGTAAAAGCTCCTCGCTGCTCCTCCTCAGCTTCGGAGATGCTCAATAAAAAGGCCCCCACTCTTGATCCCTTTCCTGAGGAATATTTAGGATTTGTGGCTCTGGGGTGCCCAGAAAGGAAGAAAATTAC
>NW_026623451.1:911338-912973 GCF_030028575.1 Malurus melanocephalus
AGCAGCTGCTCCCATCCCAAGGCTTTCTATGGGATTTACCACCCCAGTGAGTGGAAGCCCTGCCCTTCCCCTAATTATTGGCAGCTTGTCCAGCTAATTAATYCTCCCCCCTTCCCTCCTGGGTGTTTTGCCAGGACATCCCATTCTTGGTTAAAATCAGGGTGGAGATCCCTTTCCTTGTGTCTCTGCAGCATGTGGAGTCCTGCAGTTGTTGTGTTCTATATATCTGGAAATAAAATTATATTTTAAAAAGAATTTTCCCTAATTRATGTCATATTTACCATGGAAATAACGTGGACAAGTGGGTCCCAAAGAACCCAAATGATTCTACAGAAACACAGAAGGCACCACCCTGATTTGGGTTATTTTTCAAATGATCATTTGAGGGAATTCTAGTGGGGGAAAAAAAATCTATTTAAATCAGATTTTTTTTTAATGTAAAAATTCCATTTGTGGGCAAGGATGATAATTAGAATGACAATTCTTTATTTCTTATTAATCAAATATCCTGATGGAGGGACAGAGTTGTCCTAATGAACTGTAGGAAAAAAAAAAAGTGAATTAATAAAGCATCCATGACATTCTTCATGCAGAGATTTTTGAGGGTTTCGCAGTTTTTGGTGAAGATAAGAAGTCTGGGGGCATTTCACTGCACACCAACTGTACAAAAATCCCTGAAACCCTGCCATGCAAAAATTTATTTTCATGGGTGGCAAAAATTGGGAATTGCATGAAGAAAATGATCAGAGGATTTTGAAGAATGAAGTGACTGAGGGAACTTTGTATCAATGTTAACACCTTAAAATGCAAATCTCCAAGGGCTGAGCATCAATTCTTAAATTCTCCCCCTCTGGAAGAAGGATGAGTTCACTCAGGAGCCCAAAGGGAGAGGATGGATTTGCCATTCCTGGGATGGAAATTCAGGAATGATCAACCAAAACAGCCCCATGGGCATGAAGAAATAGAGAGGGGGGAAAATGTGACTGAGCTGTGCTTGAATCAGAAATGTTTTGTATTTTACAAGGGTTTTTAGGAAAATTGTTAATATTCAATGTGGTGGAGCAGCAGAACGGGCAACCAGCTGGGTTGGGAGATGGGAGATGTCAAAGCAGGACTGTCAGGCCTTTAAAAATGGATATTTTATCAATGCCATGGGCAGGCTGCTGTGGGAATTGTGGCTTTGGGTCACAGCAAACTGTGGATGGGTCTGTCCCGGTGCCAGGGAGGGGTGGGGACAGTGGGGAGCAGGGGGGACGTGTCCAGGGRGCAGCTCCATCTCCTGGAATCTTCCTGCAGCCCGAGCCACAGCATTTGTTGGCTCTGCAGCTGCAGGGAAAGGGATGGTTTTGGTGGTTTATCAAACACGGGGAGACAAAAATCAGGTTTTTAAAGACATCTTCAGCTGGGCACTGCGAGCCTCCTGAGGCAGATTGTGCTGGCTCCTCCCATGATTTGGGTCCTCCCAGGAACTCAATGTCACAGCTCAGCTGAGCTGAAGGCACAGATGAGAAATATTTTGAGGTCACTCTTCTATCTGCTCTTTGCCAGGATTGTCCCAGTGGCTCAGTGAGGCCTGAGGAGGGAAAATCCCACCACAGCCAATCCTAGCTCCCATCCCATGGCATCCCATCCCAT
>NW_026623451.1:914782-916388 GCF_030028575.1 Malurus melanocephalus
CCACTCTTAGGCCTAAATTTTGGGATGTTCCGGGCTGAATTTGGTAGTTCTGGAGGTGAGGGCAGACAGGGCTGTTCTCCTCCCTTGCTGTGCCCCACCATCCCCTCCCCATCTCACACCTTCTGCTTTTGGGCTGCCCAATCCTGTGATGAACCACATTTTGGAAAATACTGATTTCTCTCTCTCTCTCTCTCAGAGGGTGTAAGAGCCCCTGGCCCAGGTTCCTGCTGACCTCTTGGTCTTCAGGGGCTCAGGAAACACTGAAGCCCCTTTCAAGTGGAGCTTGGTGCTCATTTTAGAGCCAACAGCCTTTGGTGTTGGGAAGGCGAAGGAAAGATGAGTTTGGCTCATTTCAGATCATCACCCAGGTCCAGAACAGTTCAGGAATGGGATAAACCCCTCCTCCACATCCCTGAGAGTTTATTTCAGCCTGAGAGTRTTTCTTTCATTTATTTATATTTATAGATTGATATTTATCCATTAGATATGGATTTATTTAATTATTTATACAATTATCACAGGGAGGGAAAGGCAGTTTCAGTCCCAAGCATTTGCCACACAAGTTAATCCACATTTTACTCCAAAGCAATATTTTCACTATATATTAAATTATTCCCATGACTTCTCCTTCTCTGCCTTATCCTTTGTTAAAAAACTTTTCATTTTGGCCTTCCAACTTCATTTTCACTAATTTTATATTTTCAACCTCCTCCTTCCAGGGCCAACCATTCATTTTGAAGCCTTTGCTACCTAAACCTTCCAGTGCTTTTAATCCTTCCCGAGCACGCAAGCACAAAACTTCCTGATACTGTAATAAAACTCAGTAATTGAGCACTTGAAAAACGTTTATTTTTAATTATTTTTTAAAATTTTATTGCCTTTTTTCCCCCACTCCTAACTCTGCGAAGAAGGAGTGAGTCACAGCTTTGAAATCCGTGCTGGATGCCTGAAACAAATGCTCTGAAAACAGAGGCTTTGCACCATCAAATTGACAGATGATTCCGAGGCAGCCCCGCTCTGCACAGACCCATCCATATTCCCAGTTARAAGAAATATTGCATTTTTAAGGGGAAAGAAACATATTTGAGAGATAAAGGAAAAAGAAAAGTTTGCTGGCCATCAATTATCGTAATAAAACAGAGGAGTGGGGTGGCGCGGAGGGGATGAAATTCACTTTAAAGACATCTTAAAGCCCCCTAATCTTCAAAGAGATAAAGGCTCACCCCTGGGAGAGCCACTTGGCCAGGAGGCAGCCACGGGGAGGCTGATCCGGCTCCAAAATAAACCTGGGACCAACCTGGCCCGAGCRGGGTGGGGTTCAGGGGGTGACAGGGAGGGACACGGCCAGGCCAGGGCAGGGTGGTGGCACCGAGGGACCCCTCGTGGTGTTCTTCACCCTCTGAGCGCTGCTGCTCCTGGAAGAAAACCTCAAAACACTCAAAACACCCCAAAGCAGCTCAAAATGGGACAAAAAGTCAAGGCTGGCAATCAGAGATCTCTCAGCCCTAAACAGGTCTGACACCTTCCAGATGCTTCCCCTTCCTCCAGCTGAGAGAGTCACATCCCTGGGGAATGGGAATGGGATAAACCCCTGCTCCACATCCCT
>NW_026623451.1:916917-920347 GCF_030028575.1 Malurus melanocephalus
CACATCCCTGGGGAATGGGAATGTGATAAACCCCTGCTCCACATCCCTGGGGAATGGGACTGGGATAACCCCCTGCTCCACATCCTTGGGGAGTTTGGGAATGGGATAAACCCCTGCTCCACATCCTCGGGGATTTCAGGAATGGGATAAACCCCTGCTCCACATCCCTGGGGATTTCAGGAATGGGATAAATCCCTGCTCCACATCCCTGGGGAGGCAGCCTGCGTTTCCCTTACATCAGGGCTGTGAGATGAGGGGTTTTTGGTGTTTCAGCTCACCTCGACACGATGGAATCACATTAGGCTGGGCCCTTCCCAGCACAGCCACTTTCGTGTTTTGGTCTGGATTTTTCTCATTCGCCTGCTCAGAACAAAACCAGTCCAACACTGAGAGCAGGTGACATCAAGATCAGGAATTTGAGTCTTTCTCCATCCTCTGGAACACCAGAAGATGCAGCTCTCTCCAATCATCTCCAGGCTGCTTGGGACGAGATGCAAAGAAGAGGAAAAAAWGAAGTTTTCTCGAAGTGCCAGCAGGGTTCTGGCTTGGCTAAAATCAGACAGAAAACCGCGGCTTGGAGTGAGGAGCTCCTKCAGATTCACTGTTCCAGCCAGAGGCAGCCACCCCCTGTCACCTGGCTGCAGGTGCCACATGTCCCCGTGTCACCCAGGACATTTTCACATAAGCAAGAGCAGAGAARAGCCTGGGCAGCCCCTTTTCCCAGCCAGGAACCTGGGAAATCAGCCCTGCTGAATACTCCTTCARCACGGAGCAGCTTTAGGGCACCTTGCCTTGCTCACCTGCTCGGATTCCCACAYTTCGCACTGAGAAAAAGATTTGGGGATGATTCCCTGCGTGTCCATGGAAACAATGGGGTGTGTTACAAAATAACATTACAGAAAATCGCATTTTTTCGGTAGGTTCAGTGTGAGGACACATCTCACATGGGAAGGGACCATCCTGCATTGCAGAAATCAAGCTCTGGGTTTTCTCTGCCTTCTCCCTGATCAGAGATGAGAGCTGCCAGCAGCTGCAGGAGCTCGGGGAGAGCTGCAAGCCCTGACCCCAAAGCTCATCCCGGCTCCTCCAGCTCGTTTCCCCAGCCCCAGCAGAGGAATCGGCTTCTCCAGGCAGCAGAGCTCACACCCCTCCATCCCCCGCCTTTCGCTGTCCACGCAGCGGGAAAAGGGCTCGTTAAGCAGGTGACATTCAAACCCGGCAGCCTCCCCTTCCTTCCCCCCGGCACAGCCCCTGCAATTCAAATCACGAGGGGCAGGATTTAGGGGGCTGCCGGGAGCGGCCCTGGCGCCCACATTCCCATATCTGGAAGAGCTCTGTCCTTTGTGAGTYGCGTTATGAGACAGAGGTGGAAGAAAACACCTGGAGCGCTGAGGCCGGGGCGGGGGAGAGCTGTGGCTGCTTTAGGATTAGGGCCAGGTTTGGGACGGTCCTGGGAGCGTGGCCACCTCTGCCGGTGGTGGGTAGCACGACTTGGACAGGTAAATGAACGCTCAGAGATTTAGYGCAGGGCTTATTCTGGGTGCTCAGAAATCCCGGATCATCCTCCCTGAACATCCCGGAGGATGCTYCCCAGAACTGATGCTCCCCAGAGCGGCTCCAGCTGCCCGGTGGGGTCACTCTGTGCCCGGGATGTGCTGCACACGCTGAGGCAGCAGCGCCAACGGATATAGAAAAACCTGCCTGGGGAGACGGAGCTCCGGGCCACTCTCGCTGAAATAGCGGCTTGCGCCGTCCAGAGCTGCTCCCTGCGCCTCTCAGCCATTTCTCCATCCTCCAAAAAACTCCCTGCGCCTCTCAGCCACTTCTTCATCTTCCAAAAAATTCTCTGCACCCCTCAGCCATCTCTCTATCCTCCAAAAACCTCCCTGCGCCTCTCAGCCATTTTTTCATCCTTCAAAATACCCCTGGCACCTCTTTTTGAGACTCCAGCAAGGAGCTCGAACCCAGCTCCTCTCCCCCCGCGGGACTCCGCACAAACGCGTTCTGCAGCCCATGGATGTAACAGATCGGGGAGTGCCGATAAAGCCTCTCCCCCGGCTCTTCACGGGAAACGCTCTCGCAGGTGTGAGGAGAGGGGTGAGAGGTTTGTGGGACGCTGATTGGGATCTCCACACTCTCCCTTCAGAGGCTGCAGCCCCGCCGATGATGAAGGAGAAGGTTGGAGATGCAGAAAGTCAGAACAGAGTCCCCACAGCCCCCCCGCACCCCTGACACCATCACCGCCCGCTTTGGGAGCACCAGAGAATGACCCATAGCGCTCAGGCTCCTCCGTGCGAGTCCCAGCCCCTCCCGCCCGCCGGGAGGAAGGGAAAACCCCATAAATAAATGGCAGGAGGGAAAGGATCGCAGGTCCTGCGGCAGCGCCTGGAAGCCGCCTCGGAGGCGAGGCGAGGCGGGGGRAGGAAGGCAGCCTGCCTGACTGACAGGCTGATTTAAAACCTGCCTGAAAAGCAAACAAAAGCAATTGAAACCTGCAGCATCTAGGAAAACTTAGTAGGTTGTATTTTCACAAGTGAGGACTGATGGTAAGACCGCCTTAATCCCCCGGCGGGCTTTCCACACCTCGGCGGGGCCAGCTGGTTTGTCTTGAGCTGATTGCTGAAARAACAGCGGGGCCGGGCTGCAACGGGACGGGGAGAAACGTGCTCGCTTTGCAAAGCYTGCTTCTCCTGTCGGAGCCACGGGCATTGCCTGCAGCGAGGATGCCCCGGCCCGGGCGGGCTCTCTGCTCGCTGGCAGCCGCAGGAAAATCCTTGGAAGATCTTCCTCCGTGTTTGCAGCTGTTTGGGGGAGCGGGAAACACGGCCGGGAGGGAGGGAAAGGGACAACTTATGGCTTTGTTTGCTTGCCAGGGACGATCTGGGGACACAGCGGGCTGGGCATGAGCTGCCCCTGGCTTTGGGGACACACTGGGCTGGATTTGGGCTGTGCCCAGTGCTGGGGACACAGCGGGCTGAGCATGAGCCTGGCACACCGGGCTGGACATGAACCTGGCACACCGGGCTGGGCATGAGCTGCCCCTGGCACTGGGGACACACTGGGCTGGCCATAAGCAGCACCGCTGAGAGGGTGTTTTGGGAAAGGAAATATCCACAGAGCCATCGACTCTCCCCATTTTCTTCCAGAAAACATCCTGGAAGGTGTTCCTCCCAGATCCGTGGAGTAAATCCGAGTTAAAAATGGTGCCAGAGAATTGGGAAGTTAAATTGGGAAGTGAATTTTCAGCTGRGCTGATCCTAAAGAAGACACTGTTCTGTGAAATAGCAGGATTTGGAGTGAAGTTATCCTGTATCAGCTCCTGAAATCATTCAGACACCTCTAAAGTTMCATTGCTCTGAGCATCCTCTCTGGGATTCAGGAATGAGGAATTGTTTCCCTGCCAATCCCTTTCACAGGGCAGTTATGAACT
>NW_026623451.1:920552-925671 GCF_030028575.1 Malurus melanocephalus
CATTTTCACACCCTTGGGGGCTGTTTTATGAGGCTCAGTGTCTTCTCCCCACCTCCAAACACCAGCAAATTCCAAATTCCCTGGGATTCCAATAAATGGATTTCCTGGTGGTGTTCCAGTGCTCTGGAATTCTGGAATTCTGCCCCCAATAACGATCACTGCAAACGGTTCCCTTTGTTTGGGCACCGCTCCCTCGGAGCCGCCTGGGGAAGAGCCACTGCAGCACTTCAAAAGGAGAGTTCACGCATGGCTAAAGGTCCTTTAAAATGGGATTAAAAATTCACATTTTCCTCCCGCATTTTTTTGACGTTTCTAATCAAACCTATCCTGGGCCAGGGAGCGGGACGGGACGAGCTAGCTGTTTTTGGGTGATAAAATGAGGGGAGATATTTCTAACCAGCTTTTAAAAAAAAAATTATTTCTATAAATAAACCCCATTCCCTAAGACATTTATCTGAAGGCTAAAAGATCCCATTGAAACTTAAGTTTAAAACTTTCCATCTAAAAAAAATTTAAAATAGATTAATAATTTTTATACGAATCATTTTCTCCAGAACATTTCACTCTGCCTTTTCACCAGACCGGCTACACCAAAAATTTTCCCTTTCCACCAAATCCTAATGAAAACCTGGTCATACATAACACCCCAAAATTCCATTTTGGATCTGGCCATGATATACCTGGTCCCCAAAATCCCATTTTGGATCTGGCCACGATAAACCTGGTCCCCAAAACCCCATTTTGGATCTGGCCACAATAAACCTGGTCCCCAAAATCCTATTTTGGATCTGGCCACGATAAACCTGGTCAGATTTAACACCCCAAAATCCCATTTTGGATCTGGCCACGATAAACCTGGTCAGATTTAACGCCCCAAAATCCCATTTCAGATCTAGCCACCATGCCCAAAATCTCCAGGGGCTCCTCTGCTCCTCCCTGCCCGCTAAAATCATCATTCCAGCGYGATACCCCAAGGAATTTGGGGCTCAGCAGCAGGTAAATGGCCTTTGATCCCGGGGCAGTAGGGCTGCTGGACACGGCTCCAGGGAGCCAGACCCCACAATTCCCTAATTCCCTTCTGAAGTGCTGGAGCCACTGTCACCTCTCATTAATGGCCCGGGATGAATTCCCGACCAGAGGCAGCTGATAATGATATTAACCCCAGCGGGGRGCGGCGGGAGAAGGCACCTCCTGGCTTCAAATGTTTGGACAAAAAATTTGCTCTCATTAGGGCAGAAGGCYGGGAGATGTCATTTTTGTAGGGTGGGGGATGAAGAYGGGGTTTTGTCCCATCCCAGAGCRCCCTGGGCYRTAATTGGGGCTGGGGGATGAGGGGSAGAGACAAAAAGGGAAAGGAAGATTTGGATTTCTGRTAAAATTCTGTATTCTGGTGGAAAATGCTCCCTAAAATCAGTGGTGACTGTCAGCCCTTGGAGGTGAAGGTCAAATCCTGCCTGACAGAGGGATGGTCCTGGGAAAAGGGRGAAGAAAAGTCCTGTTCTGAGGTAAAAGAGAGGAATTTGGTTAAAAAATATCAGAGTTGGAAGGGGAATCCATAAGAGGGTCTCAGAGGTGTCTGTGGGTCCTTCCTGCCAAGGAGTGGGAGGGAAAACCAACACCTGACTGCCCACGCTGTGCTCCTGTTCTCCTTGGCCMCARAAACATAATTCCCATMATTTTCAGGATCATTCCCATCACTTTCAGGATTATTCCCATCACTTTCAGGATTATTCCCATCATTTTCAGGATCGTTCCCATCATTTTCAGGAGGATCATTCCCATCATTTTCAGGATCAGTCCCATCATTTTCAGCATTATTCCCTTAATTTTCAGGATGATAATTCCCATCATTTTCAGGATCATTCCCATCAGTTTCAGGAGGATCATCTCCATCCCTTTCCACCCCAATCATTCTGGAATTCTGGGATAGACCAAACATTGCCTAYCCCTGATATCACTGACATCTTTTCATCATCCCAAATCTTCCTCCTGAGTCACCTTGGAATTTTCTCCCTGGAAAAGGAGAAGAGCCAGTGGGAAAAGAGGGAAAAACTGGCAAAAAACGTCCTAAATTGAGCAGAAAATGTTTGGAAATACCACAAAAACAGGGGAAAAATTATCAGCACCACCCTTTTCTCCAGGAGGAAGCACACATTGTCAGAAGAAGCCGAGTTTGGGTCAGTCTTGGGCGAGGAGGGAGAAATGTGAAGCAAAATGAGAAGCAAGTGTGCAATTAATTCCTCATTTCTGGCCRAGGAGCTGGGATATTGCTTCCCTCATTGCCACTGTCAAGAAGTTTGGGAACAGGTTGGAAATGAATCCTGGCTGTCACAGGAGATCAGGGATTTCTTTGGAAGGTCACTTCTCCAGGATTTTTGTTGTAATTCTGGCTGGGTGAAAGCTCAGAGCTGCCCMGGTCACCTTCATTTATGGAAATTGTGGGGTCAGAGGTTCTAAGGGATGTTGAGGATTTGGGAATGGAAACACAGATCCAGCTGCAAAACCAGCAGTGGGAATGTGATGGGAAAAAATGGAATTTTGCTTGGAAAAGGGGGGAATAAAAGCAGAAATATCTGAATTCACCCGGCCTTGTGGAGATTTCCTCCTGTTGGGTCCTCTGAGGAGAGGAACAGGCACTTCCAGAAGGTGGAACACCTTATCCTGCTCCAGGTTCCTTCAGCCAAGATCATCTCAAAATTCCAATGTTTCAGGTCAAAGCTGCTGTGTTTGACTGCAGTTTGGAAATTATTGATTTCATTATCAATTTTAATTATCAATTATTAGTATTATCAATTTCCAGCCAAAGCTGGCTCATTAGAAACCTTTCTTTAGCATATTCCCTTTTCCAGAGGGAAAACTCACACATCAATAATTTGGTTATTAAAATGGTGTTTCCATGGAAAAAAAAAAAAAACCCTTATGGATGCCATTCCTTAAGGTTATTTATCTGTTTTCAATAGGAATTTTGGGAGAAAAAATTTAATTGTGTTGCCAATGTTTCTTTTTTTTTTTTTTTTCCAGCCTGAACTGGTTTTTAATACTTTAACAAATAAAGAAGTCAAGATTATTTAATCTCGAGTCTTCCAAAGGACTTTCCCCCAGGGAAAAGCAAGCACTTTAAAAATAAAAAAGAAACAGGTTTTACCTCTCAAATCCAGTTGGGGATGATCCAATGGGACAAAGGCTGAATGTGACGGGACAAACGCCACTTGTCACGTTGTTTTGGGGAAACTTCTCCTGAAATTAGGATCAAGGAGAGCCTGAGGAAATGTGGGATAACCTTCACTCAACCCTGAGCACCCTCCCCTGGCTCGTTCATGTCGCCAAATCAACRGAAAATTGAGAGTTCGGGGAATGTTCGGGGAATTCTTGGGGTGGGGGAAGATTCTTGGTAGGGAGGTGAGATGGGGGGATGGAAAAAATCAACTGGGAATGGGAAAATTAAATTGGGAAGTGGAAAAATTCAAATGGAAATGGCAAAATTCAAATGGAAATGGCAAAACTAATCCAGGAATGGCAACATTTGACTGGGAAATGGCAAAATTAAATTGGGAAATGGCAAAATTCATCTGGTAAATGGCAAAATTTGACTGGGAAATGGCAAAATTCATCTGAGAATTGACAAAATTCATCTGGGAATTGGCAAAATTCATCCAGGAAAGGCAAAATTCAACTGGAAATGGCAAAATTCAAATAGAAATGGCAAAATTAAACTGGGAAATTACAAAATCCTGCTGGGAAATGGCTGAACTCATCTAGGAAAGGCAAAATTCAACAGGGAATGGCAAAATTTGACAGAGAAATGGAGAAATTCGACTGGGAAATGGCAAAATTMAAATGGAAATGGCCAAATTAAACTGGAAAACAACAAAAATCATCCAGGAAAGGCAACATTAAACCAGGGAATGGCAAAATTTAGTCAGGGAATGGCAAAATTCAGCTGGGAAATGACAATAAGTTGAAGCAACAAGCCCATTTGCAGCAAGTAAAAATCCCAGTTTATTTGGGTTTCAGCACAGCAAAACCCCAAAAAAGTGGATTTTGCAGCGAGGTCAATTCCCACAGTCCTTCCCACAATCCCTGATCCAGAACAGGCCTGGTTTGGGCTCAGAGGAACATYCAGGAGTGGGAAACTCCGAGGTGTCCCCGAAATCTTGGCTTCTCTCCTCCTAAAAACCCCAAACTTGGCTCTCTGGGCAGTAAAATGAGGATAATGCCCCATTCTGCCTTTCCTTCTGGAGGGATGAGATCATTTGATTTAAGGAAATGACCCAAAAAGAGCATTTTGGAGTTCCAAGTGGAACTAGAAAGCCACGGATTGAACAGAGTGGATCAAAGAATTCCTGGAAATGTTCTTCCAAAGCCACATTTGGCTCAAAATCAGAATATTTTGCAAGAATTTGTCCTTTTTCATAAAATTTTTGAAGAGGGACAAAGTTTTTTGTGTTTCAAAGACAAGCTCTACTTTCCAGAGTGCTGGAATATGTAATTTCACTTTGGTCATTATTTTATTTTATTTAAAATACATTAAAATRTATTAAAATATACAATGACATGTTATTATGTATTAAATGCCATAATGCATTTTGATGCTGGAAAATTACAAATTTTCATSCMAAAGTCCAAACAAARCGTTTTCTCCTATTAAAATRTCAGATTTTTATTGGRAAAAAATSATTTWAAAAGGAAAAAAAYCCCAGAGTCAGGAAGTATTTGAGACTTCCTCCACACTTAACTGTTTCTGTCCAATTTTCCTGCATGAAAAATGCTGGTTTTGAATTGCTTTGCAGAACGGTGAAATTTTGTTGTTTTCAGACTAAAAATTGCAGTTTTAGTCAGCTCCCAAGACACTGGAATTTCTCAGCATGTGTTTTTCCCACAGAAGGAACAGAGGAGGGAAAGATCCTCATTTCCAGCAACATTTTCGAGTTTTCTCTCAAACAAAAACTTGGAGCAGTTGATAGAAAAGACTCTACTTCTGGTAAGCCAAGAAAATTGAACTGGGGATGATTTTTTTTTCCTAAAAAGCCCCAAATTTGCAAATACATACTGTGTTCTGTGGAATATCAGAGCCATTTTACCTTTCTGGGATGGCAGATGGCACATCTTGGTTCTCCAT
>NW_026623451.1:925877-927398 GCF_030028575.1 Malurus melanocephalus
CTGTCAGAGGCTGTTGCTGTGAGGAGAACAGGGAGCAAATTSCTGGGCTGATCATGGAAAGTTGGAATTATCAGCCCAATCAGAAATATTATTGATATCACACTGTGGTGGTGAAAAAGCTCCCACAAAGCTCTGGATCGATCCCTTATCTGCTGCAAACGAGGCTGAGAAAAGAGATAAAACCCCAAGGTGCAGCTGTTTCCTGGTGCTGGTGGGAATGGTGTCCTCATGGATGAAGTTTTGTGGAAATGAGAGGGATTTGTGCTCCTAAACATCCCCAAAATGCACAGAATTTGTATGGATTTACGGAAATATCAGCACAGAAGGATCCTTGGGAGGTTTCAAGTCCAACCTTGTGCTCAAGGTCCACAGTGAGCTCAAAGTGGGTCAGTCCTGGCTTTGTCTTAAAGGCAGGACAGTCCTGTCCCACGCATCAGGCCAATCCTTGAGCTGCTCCCAGATTTCTCTGGAAAAAAACCCAAACCTTCCTACTCCCTGGAAAAGGAATGAGTGGAGGCCAGGAGATGGAGAGCCAAGGAAAACTCAGGTGCCAACCTCTGAGCCTCTCCATTGTGTGATTCCACATCTCCTGGCGCACAGCTCATAAAGGAGTGATTATCATCCCAAAAACTCACAGGATGCTCCTCCTGAAACACAGGGAATAAAGGAAGAATTGTGGAATATCCTGAGTTGAGAAGGATCAGGATCAAAGCCTGGTTCAGTCAATGGGAAGTCACTGAGTAGGTTGAGAGTGGAAACCGCTCCAATATTCCCAAAAACCTGAAAATCGCCCCAGTGAGCAGAGCACAGGGGAACCCCTCAGCACCAAGGAAAAGCTGCTTTCCCCAGGATCCCGAGGGCACAACMAGCAGCACCCATGGGGTGGGTGACAGGGTGCTGACATGGGATCTAAACAATTCCCCACAGTTTGGGGATTGACTCCCTGCCAGGCCTGGCCTACCCAGGGCTGGAGGTTTTGGCTGTTTTCATTATTTTCTCTTTTTCATTATTTTCTCATTTGTAACTCTATTTCAGGACTGTAACAGGACACCCCAGGGCAAGGTGTTTTTAGGGGATTATTGCCTCCAGCTCCTGGCTTTATGGCACATGCCAGAATCAYTGAGAATCTTACAGCCTGCCACAGCGCCTTCCTTCAGCCTGGCTTATTTAGCCACCCATGAGGCCTGACGGATGGACCAGAGCCCTGAAATTACAGATATTTGGTGGCAAAAATCAATTTGTCCTGGGTATGGCCCTGCTCAGAGCCATCTTCAGCTTCTCAGCTCCCAGGAGTTGGTTTTGCTTTTGTTCTACCCACATGAACATGTGGGTGCATGAACAAATTCCACGGTTCCACTGTAGCTGCAGCCACCAGCAAGAGCCCCAGGGACAAAAAAAGAAACCCTGAGGCCTTGCAAAAAAGGTCAGGACAGAGGGGGCATCTAAAGATCTTTTTGGTGATTTTAAAGATGTTTTCCAGCCTCAATAACTCTTTAGATGCTGGTGGATCTGAGGACAGCT
>NW_026623451.1:928509-932040 GCF_030028575.1 Malurus melanocephalus
GCCCCACCATCCCCACCCTCTGTTGGCCCCGGCCCAGCCCCACAGCGGCTCTGGCCCCGCTCAGTCCTGGGATGGGTTTGGTTCTTGGGCTGCCCTTGACCACAAAACCTAAAAGCCCAGCTGTTTGCACAAAATAAACCCACAGCGAAGCTTTTCATCCTCTCAGAGCTTCTCTGCCCCGAATCTCAGGACAATGGCACAGGGACAGAGCCTCCCTTTTTCCAAGGAGAGGTTTTCCMTGTCTGCACCCTTCAGCTCACTCTCCCTCTGCCCCCCTTTCCCAACAGCCACCTTTTTGTTCTCCAGCTCTATAGCTCACAGAAAAATGCACCATGCCAGCTTTCACAGCGATTTTTCGGGTTTTTAACCCTTCTTGCTGTCCGCCATAATCTGAAGGGATTTAGGTTAAAAATCTGTGGCCGAGGTGGTGGTGGTTTTTTYCAAGACCATCTCAACGCCAAAGGTGTTTTCCCTGTTGAGCAAGATCAGCCTCCTGCAGGTGACAAAAGCAATTTATGGGGACATAAACTGCAGCTRTGCACAGGGAATGGCTCCTCTTGGATAAATAGAGAGAAATCCCCTTTGCCTCCATCCTCCTGCCATACCTGCTCCTGCTCAAGATTCCCTTTATTCCCCAGAGCAGCTTAACAGAAATCCCGGCCATCCCAGTAGCTTCCAAAGCATTTTTTTCCTCCCTGCCAAGTTTTCTGCAGCTCTCAGAAGGCAAACAGCAGCCACACAGCCCCTTTTGTGCTCCAGGGCTTGGCTCCTGCTCTCTCCCAGCCTGGTGGGCAGGAGAGGTGCCCTGAGCCACGCTCAGAGGGCTGGCACAGCATCACAGCGGGCTTTGAGCTGAGGGAAGGGCATCTCACCCAGCCCAGGGAGGGGGGATCTGTGGGGAAGGGCTTTGGCAGCACAGGGGGAATGGGGTTTGGGGTCTGGAAGCCTCTAGGGCAGATGGTGCTGGTCAGGGAATAGGGATCAGCCTTGGAATGGGAGCTGGGTTATTGGGATTGCTGCTTGGAAGGCACAAAATACGGCACTGAGTGCCCCTGGGGGATGAAAATCAGACTCTGCAGCTTCAGAAATGAGAAATCCTCACCCCTGCTCTCTCCCTGAGGGAAAAAYTCCAACACAGGYACAAGGTGAGGGMARAACGCYGCTGTYGCTATCCCAGCTCCTGTCTCCCTCMCCAAAACCTCCCCATTCCCTCCCCTCTGCCCCTGGGAAGGGACACAATCAACTCCTGCATTACAAAATCAGCTTTAATGTAGGAAGGGAAACCCCACCCCAGACCCTGTAACGGCATCTGAGAGCCACCACCATGGGCCCTGGACTTGGGTACATCCCTGGGCTGCTGGGACACTGGCTCTGCATGGTGACAGCCACTGGGGTCTGTCCTGGGCCATAAAACTCCTGAGGGGGTCACACAGTAAGTCAGAGAAACCCTACAGCCACCCAGGGTAGGGTTCAGGCAATGGGGAACATAAAATCCACCAGGTGAGAACAATAAACCCTCTGCAGTGGCTGCACTTTCTTTTGCTTTCTCCCGGCTATTTCCTTCCCCCGTTATTGTACTGGGTTTTTTTTTTGCTTTCCCACATGGTCTTTAACTTTCTGTATCACTTTCTCAGGCTCTCCCTTCGGGTTTTTTTTTCTTGCCCTGGAGTTTTTCTGTGCAGCCCATGTTTCATCTGCCCCTTACCTGGCACTTGTGGCTGGAGTTTGTGCTTAGTGTTGGGGTCCAGGCTGTGCTTTGCATGCACTGCTGCTGTGATCCCATATCTTCTCTCCCCCTTTTTTTGGAGACAAAAATATTATTGATTATTTTTCCTTAGGATCACCTTCATATTAAAAAAATCCCACACATTTTCAAGTCTTACCCAATTCCCTTTCCCCTGTCAGGCAGTAGGACACACAGAGATCATGATCCCGTTCCCTTTTCCATGTCATGGATACACAGGGATCATGATCCCATTCCCTTTTCCACATCAGGGACACACAGGGATCATGATCCCATTCCCTTTCCTCTGTCAGGGACACACAGAGATCATGATCCGATTCCCTTTTCCATGTCATGGATACACAGGGATCATGATCCCATTCCCTTTTCCACATCAGGGACACACAGGGATCATGATCCCATTCGTTTTCCACATCAGGGACACAAAGGGATCACGATCCCATTCCCATTTCCACATCAGGGACTCACAGGGATCACAATCCCATTCCCTTTTCCACATCAGGGACACACAGGGATCAAGATCCCAATCCAAAACATCCCTGCCCAACACAAACCAGAGCTGGAGGAAGAGGGATCACGATCCCATTCCCATTTCCATGTCATGGACACACAGGGATCGTGATCCCAATTCTGCCCATCCCTGCCCAACACAAACCAGAGCTGGAGGAAGAGCCCAGGATCTCAAACCTCTCYAGAGGATGGGATGACCCCACATTTCACCCTCTCCTGCAGCACCTTTCCCTTGCCCAGCCCTTTGGGAGATCACACCGAGGAGGGAACGTTCCAACAAGGAAACTTTCCTTTACTCTTCCCTCGTGTTTCCAGCCCTGCCAGGATGGGATTTATTTATAAATGAGGCTGTGATCTCATGGCTGGAGTGAAGCAGGTCCTGACAGTCACGCAAAGGGTTCCCGYTCCTGCAGGGACCAGAATAGCAACACCCAGCCCCGCTGGAGGATGGGTTTGTTCAGAACAACTCTTTGGGAATGGAACTCCGGGAAGAACGGGGTATTTTTGCTCTCCTAAAGGTCCTTGTGTGTTCAGATAAAGGGGGAGGGTGAATATGGACAAAATGGGCCGTGAGTGGTTCTTGCAGTGCTCTGGAAAATCCGTGGTGATTCTTCAGCCTCTCTCTCCCTACTTTCACAAAGCCCTCCATCAATCTCAGGAGTGGATCCCAGTCCAATCCCTTCACAAATTTCCCTCCTTCCCTGAGTTTCCCTCTCCATTTTCCCTGTTCCTTGTGTGAGTAGGCTCTGTTGGGCCCCATGTGGCAGCTGGGGATCCCTCTTGGCCGCGCTGTCAGGAGCAGCAGCAGCTTTTTTATCCGAAATTGATTAAAATATCCCTCCCTTCCCACAGGAGGAGAGGGAACAGCCTCGGGTTGGGCCACGGGAGGTTCAGGTTGGATATTGGGGACAATTTCTTCACCAGAAGGATTATCAAGCACAGGTTTGTCATCATTCCTGGAGGGCTGGGCAGTGCTGAGGGAATGGTTTGTATTCAAAGATCCTAAAGGTTTTTTCCAGCCTAAATGATTCTGTGATTCCACAAAAATATGTTTAAAATAAAGCTGGGGAGCATTCCAGAATGAACTCCCTGTTCCAACCACCCTCCAAAATCTCAGGTCTGAGATCCCCTTCTTGGGGAAACCTCCCGGGCTGGGTAACACCTCCGAGGGTGGGGTAGGGGCACAACAGTGCCCCTAATTTAGGGGCTACAGCCAGGCGTGCTGCACTCCAGATCCTGGGAAAACCCCAAATCCCAAAAACAGGGGACATGGAGGG
>NW_026623451.1:932206-954514 GCF_030028575.1 Malurus melanocephalus
ACAGCCCAGGGGACACTCAGGGCACAGGGAGCGGGTGCTGTGATCACAGCACAGCCCAGGGGACACTCAGGGCACAGGGAGCGGGTGCTGTGATCCTGGCACAGCCCAGGGGACACTCAGGGCACAGGGAGCGGGTGCTGTGATCCTGGCACAGCCCAGGGGACACTCAGGGCACAGGGAGCGGGTGCTGCCGCCGGGCGGAGATCCCGGCTGAGGGGTCGGGAGCGGGACCCCACAGCCCCGGGCACCGGGAGCGCCCCTTGCCCAGCCCGGGGGCCACTAGAGGGCAATCGTGGCGTGTCCCACGCCCGGAGCGGGCCGGGAGCGGGGACGCCGGCGGGCAGAGAGGGACCCGCCGGTGATGCTCGGTGGCCGCAAGGACAGGTCAGGGCACCTGTTTATCCCAATGATTAAACACAATCAAATATTTTTAAACTCATCTGSTCGGTTCAAAAGCTGCAGGGGAATAAGCGAGACATACTTTAGGAATAGTGCAGAACCTCCCAGGCGGTTGCAGCTCAGCCTCGACACGCAGCAGAGAGGGCAGCCCTGCTGATTTCATCCCCATGATAAAGAGCCGATTGCTCTAATTTAGGGCAAACTGTTCCTGAGGCACGCGAGTGTCAGAGTTGGCTCCGCGATGGAAGCTTTGGAGCTGCCCTGGGTGCTGGGATCAGACTCTTCGAGAGGGAACAGCCTCAGGATGCACCAGGAAAGGTTGAGATTGGATAATTGGGGGAAATTTCTTCACCAAAGAGTTGTCAGRTCCACGCAGTGGTGGTGCAGTCCCTATCCCTGGAGGGATTTAAAGCGGTGTGGATGTGGCACTTGGGGWCACGGGGCAATGGTGGCCGTGACAGGCCTGGGTTGACTTGATGCTCCCACCTAAATGATCCTRTAATTTTCCCAGGGATGCATTTCCTTGCCTCCCACACCCCATCGTCCCACCAGGGGATGTTCCCTTTGCCCCAGGCCTTAACTCTGAGTCTCCCGAGCCTCTCTCGGGGATCCTTTGGGAAAGGATCTGCTCCACTCCTTCTCTCCCCCACATCCTCGGCGACACCGACGGGCTCCCGGGAAGAGTCCCGCAGCCCCGCCGGGTGTGCTTGGCCAGTCCCCAGCTCCGGGCTCTTCCCCCGGGTGCCACCAGCCCCTCCCTTTATCAGGCTGGGGCGGTGGGAGATAGGCAGCGAGGCTGATAAGCCCTCAAGTGGCAGCGTGCTGTAAACATTCCCACTGGTGCTGTTAGATTAGAGCGCTGGGAAAATGCCTCCAGCCCCGCGGGCCACCAGCGCAGCCGGCTGGGGCTGGGGGGCTGCGGAGCTGTTGAAAAGCGCCGAGGGAGGAGCTGCGGAGGAGCTGAAGTGCCCCAGGGCAGGCTGGATGCTGCCTGCCGGGGAAGCGGGGCTTGGCAGGGGCTCCTCACAATGCCCAGGAGGCTGACTTGGCATCCGACCCTGCAGCCATGGGTTTTGCCTGGATGGGAGGAAAATTCACTTTTCCTTCCGTCCATCTCCCAGGTTTCTGGAATCCAGAGGTCTCGGCTGGCTGGAAGCTCTGCCTGGGTGTTTCACAGCTAGCAGGGGGATAGCACACAGTTAAAGGCTGTTCTACTCCTTCTGCAGTAACCTGGAYCCATTTTAACCCCATTTCCCACCAGTAAACCCAACCCATCCTTTGCAGCTTCGGGAGCATCCTGGTCCTCTCATTTGGGGTCGAGGGAGGAATAAACCCTTCAAGCCCCTTGTCCTGGAGGCGAAGGGGTTCTTTTCTTGCAGCAGCTGCCAGAAGTGCCATGGCTCAGGTTTGGAAATGCTGATGGTTGTCGGCCCTGCAGAACGAGGTTTGTCAGCAGAGGTGACACCGGCAGCGGTGACAGCAGGGCCAGGGGATCAGTGTGGGACACAGGGGCAGTCCCTCGGAAGGAAGGGACGTGGTTTTAGCATTCCCACAGAGCTGGGCACAGCAGGAAGCAGCAATCCCACTCTCCCATCCCCTTTCCCCGTGTCCCTCCTGCCCCGCTGAGCGCCAGYGTCGCCCCGGCCCTCCAGCTGCGAGGGACGAACGCCTTGGCTGATGAAACCTCTCCATCCCACTTTTCCCGCTACCCTGAGCAGGAAATTCTCCGTTTCTCGGGAATGCCTGCAGCTCTGGGAGCTCAKTGCCGAGCAGAGCGGCCGCAGCTGCCTTCCAGAGCCGCTCGGAGGCAACATTCCCTCCTCTGCCATTCCCTCCTCTCCCATCCCCAGCAGCTCCCAAACTCACAGCCAGGCAACGCCGAGCCCTGGGAACCTCCCACTCCCACTTTCTCCCTGATATTTCCACACTGAGTAAMTCTCCATCCTTTTAGGGCTCTCAAATCGATTATTTTTACATTTGCAGCGGATTCTCTGGCCCTGTTATTAATGAAAACCTCCAGGAAAGCTCCTCAAATACAGCTTTGACTTTCTGCCCAGGACCTGTGGACAAGGGAAAAAAATATCAGGCAACATTAATAAAGCAGGAGGTTTCTATTAAGTCTGAGGGACTGGACTCTCTGGCTTTCTTGGATGCTGAAATCCTCCAGTGCAGGATAAATCTTATACACTTCATTTTCCCAATCTCTCCTTCAATATATTTTAAGAGAAAGCTGCAATATCGGGTAAATAATGTCCCAACTGCAGCGTGGGGTCTGCAGAGCGGCCTGGGGTCAGGCTCTGCACCGGGGCATCCTCCGCTGGTGCTGCTGGCGGGCTTAGTCCTCTCTCCCTAATCAGGGCAGGTTTTAATTAGCTGTGAGTACAATTAACGAGCCATCCCCGCGAGGCTGGGAAGGAAGCGGGTGAGTGGATGTGCATGAAGTCACCGAAAAGCAAAGCTCCCCGGGGGCTCTTCCCGCSGAGCAGGACGCGTTTCCCCTCTGCCTGAGAAGGAGTTTTCCCTCTGTGGGCTCCGCCGCCGTCTTCGTACAGCACCTGCTCCCCCGAAGATGCTGGATTTGCCCGGAGAAAGCGTGCGGGAGAAAAGGGAGCGAGTCCGCGGGGTGCTGCGAGCCCGAGGTCAGGCTGGGAGATGCTTTCCCTGCGCTTTTATCGCTCGCAGCGCTTTGCGGAGCGCTCTGAGCRTGAGTTAATGCGGCAGCTCCGGCACGGGCAGGGCAGGGAGCGCCGCTGTGCCCGGGTTCAGCATCCAGAGCTCGCACGCAGCCGCTGCACTGCCGGGGATGCCGGGAGAGAGGATTTGCTTTTGGAGCCCGGTACCGCTTTCCCCTCGATGCTGGCAGAATGCACGAGGAGCAGACATTTGTTATTTGGGGAATAAACACAAAGGGAAGCTCTCACTTCCTCGGGAGCAGGAGCTTGCGTGGCATCGGCGCCGCTCGTGCTGGTGGGCCAGCAGGACCCTTGGGTGTTGTGACAATGAGGTGCCGGGACAGCAGAATGGGGAAAAGAAAAAAACAAACCAACCAACCAAACAAAAAACACCAAAAAACCAGGACCATCCCAAAGTGCCGAGGCAGCAGAGTTCAGCCAGTGCTGGGCAGGAGCCTTGGAGCCCCAGCACCCTGAGGATGCCCCAGCCCTGCAGTCGGTGCAAATCCAGAGCAGGGCGGGGCACAGTCACAGCAATTAAAGGYTCAGGGTAGCTCATAAGGCAGTTCTGGGGTTGGGAAGCCAATGGTGAAGGATCTAGCCCAGACCTGGGAATRTAGGGCTGGAAAGAAGCATTTGGAGTGCAGAATCATGGAATATCCTGTGCTGGAAGGGACCGTGAATCATCCAATCCAACTCCTGCCCCTGAACAGACACCCCAATAATCCCCCCYGTGCATCCCTGGAGTGGTGTCCAAACACTCCTGGAACTTTGGCAACCTTGGATCTGGGACCATTCCCTGGGGAGCTCTTCCGGTGCTTATTCCACCCTCTGGGGGAAGAATCTGCTCCTGCAATCCATCCTAACCCTCCCTGGCACAGCTCCAGCCCCTYTGTGTGCTGTCASTGGTSACCAGAGAGGAGATCAKYRYCTGAATGCCAGGCTCTGACCCACAGGCTCTATGTGCATCCARCCCCAGAAATCTGAATTTATCCCCCTGCCAATGAAGGGTATCTTCATATTGCCATCCTCTTTGCCCTCCTCTTTCCTGGATCATCACAGGTCAAACTCACCCCTGCCTGGGGGAATCCCTGTCCTGCTCCTGTTGGAGATAAGGGTCTGAGGCATTTGGGGCTGGAGGAGAGAAGGCTGAGTGGAGACCTCAGAACAGCTTTCCAGAATCTGAAAGGGCTACGAGGAAGCCAGGAAGGGGCTGTTCATCAGCAGCTGGAGTGGCAGGACAGGAAGGAATCGTTTCACACTGAGAAWAAAGGGTTACACTGGATATTGGGAAGAGATTCCTGGGAGGGTGGGGGAGGRCCCTGGCACAGGGTGCCCAGAGAAGCTGTGGCTGCCCCTGGATCCCTGGCAGTGYCCAARGCTGGACAGGGCTTGGAACACCCTGGGGTAGTGGAAGGTGTCCYCATCMATGGCAGGGGTGGCACTGGRTGRTTTTWWAGATCCCTCCCACCCCAAACAGTTYTGGGATGCCGTGAACAGCTCCCACACCTGGCAGACGAGGTGTGAAATGAATTCGGGAACAGAGGGCAGAGCTTCAGGCGTTTCCTCTCTGCAGGCTCTTGGAAGCTCTGTGAGGAGCTGAGATCCCTCTGGCTCTATCCCCTACCCGTCGTTTTCCAGGTCCTGGGCAAGCCTGAGAACTCAGGGGAGGGGGCAGAGGGAAAACTCCCCGATTGGCCAAGGGCAATAAACACCGTCCTGAGCCCAGCTCATGATCCACACGATCGTGTGTGGTGGTTCTGCCTTTACCAGCCCGCTGGGACCYTGGCAAGTAAATCAAATTTCCCTACCCTGACCCAAATAAACGTGCTGGAGTGGAAATAACAGATTGCCTTTGCCTGGAATCGCCGTGTGCTCGTTCCAGGGGGATATCAGTGAGCAATCCTYGCTGCTCTGCACCACTCACAGCTTCCCCTTCTCCTCCCYGAGYTCTGTAAGGACCYGCTCCCACTGAGCCTAATCYAAATTCCACCAAGCTGGGGGTAAAYCTCCATCTGCTTCACAGGTTTTCAACAATTCCTCTTCCATTAAAATGCTGAAAAGGGTGGGTGGGCAGAGACAGAAAACTCCTTGGCCACCTTTCAGGATCCCTGAAGTGTCCCTGCATTAGGAACAAACTTGGGAGCAATCCCCAGGAAAGGAATCCTCAGCCCCCACACACCAACCCCCATGGTAAGGCACCTTTAAGGCCACATTCTCGTTAGAGTTTTCCCTCTTACTCCTTTCCTCACTGTCTGGAGCCACCAAACCGAAGAGCTGGGGCAGAATTATTCTTTATCCTGTCCTACCTGTCCCACAAAGTTCCTGCCTGGTGCTTCTGGAGGGGACATTCCATTTCTCCACGGGGTTTGGTGGGATGACCAGWGGCTGTTTGAAAACCATGGCTGAGGTTCCAGGGATAATCCTGTTGTTACCTCAGCGTCCTTTGACACCTTTGGGAGCTCTGTGCCTTTCCAGGCTGTCTGTGTGGTCAGAATCTAAGGATTAAGGAATTAAAGTGGTTTTCTCTGYGCTGTGTGGAGCCCTCAGATGGCTCATCTGGTGTCCCCTGCYACCCCCGGGTGCTGCTGTGGGGTCATTGTCTCAGTTCAGGTTCCGTAACGCCGACACCAGGAACAGCTGTCAGCCCCTCTCGTGGCCCGGATCGA
The DNA here is from genome assembly GCF_030028575.1 of Malurus melanocephalus. NCBI lineage: Eukaryota > Metazoa > Chordata > Aves > Passeriformes > Maluridae > Malurus > Malurus melanocephalus. The sequence continues at coordinate 937,947 of NW_026623451.1, forward strand.
TAACACCCCAATCTCAGCRCTCGATGGCATCAATTATTTACCTCTAATTGGATTGGATTCTTCCTCGGTTCTGGTGAATCAATTAATGAGGATTTGCCACCAGAGCTCCCGGTGCCCTCCTGACAGCCTTGTCACAGCAGCACCATGGGAGCTGGTGTGGGGAAAGTTTGAGGAGAGCAGGGAGATCTCCTGGGGCTCTTCCTCTGCAGCCAGGCTGAGCAGCCATGGTCAGACAGTGGGRCTGGGACAGCACCTGCTCCAAASCTTTGTTCTCCTTGCAAGGCCTTTCCTTGGAGACTGAGGCTCCGTGAGATCCCTGTGGAATGGGGTCTAAAGTCACAGAATCTCAGAATGGTTTGGGATGGGAGGGACCTTAAAGATAATCTCATTCCACGCCCCTGCGGAGGGGGACAGGGATACAGGTGGGGCTCCAGAAAATCTCTTCCCTCCCCTCTTCCCCAGTCTCCAGAAAAYCCCACAGCCCCAGGCAGCCCTGACCATGGGGTAGGTACCTCCAGATGAGGGTAAACATGGAATCAGAGTGGTTTGGGGTGGAAGAAACCTATAAGATCATCCCATTCCAGCCCTGCCAGGGGCAGGGACACCTTCCACTGTCCCAGCCTGCTCCAAGCCCCATCCAACCTGGCCTTGGACACTGCCAGGGGTCCAGGGGCAGCCACAGCTGTGCCAGGGCCTCCCCATCCTCCCAGGGAACAATCCCTTCCCAAAATCCCATCTAACCCTACTCCCTGGCAGTCTGAATCCATTCCCTGTGCCCTGTCCCTCCAGGCTCTTGTTAAAAATCCCTCTCCATCTTTCCTTCATAGATTCCCTCCAGGCCCTGGCAGCCAGCATTGCCCACACTGCATTCCCACCCCTTCCCTCTTCTGCCTGTGAACAATTTCCCCCCTACTACCACAACCTCCAGCCCCTTTCCCAGAGCAGGAGCCTTCATTCCTATCATTTAAGGATATTCTCCCACGGAGCACAGTTGGGCAGCAGGGATCCCCTGCACGCCGGCAGCTGCCTTTGATAACGAAGGATCTTTGGGAGCTCCAACGTTCTCCTTCTGAGCTCTGACAACATTTAAGCATGTGTTAACAGTTTAAAGAAGCAACCCACTGGAGGAAGTCTCATTTGTCAGGAGCAGTTGCTCGAAATTTCATCGGAACGGCATGAAGGCGGCCCAGAACGGAGCGGGTTAGAGCGAAGACAGGAGCWCTGATGGATGGTTCACACCAGCTGCTGGAGCGCTCCTTGGAAAGCTCCTCGGCCTGGGGTTCTGCASATCCTCCTCAGGGGGAGCAGGGCAGCTCCACGAGGGCTGGGCAGGGTTTCTGAGCCCTTGTGCACCGAGCCTGCTGGCAGTGCTCCTCATCTGTGCAGCATCCTCGGGAAATCAAATCTGCCACGGATTGTGGTGGCTGGYGAGGATGAGAAATCACCTTTGTGCTGCAGTTGGAAGAAAATCCATCGTGGCAGCTCCAGATCCTCACAGTTCAGAGCCTGTTCTGCATTTTCAGCCCCAAAACCATGAAATAACCCTCGGAGCCTTCATGTTGCTGATTTCTCATTCTCTGGGTGACTGRATTACTTGGAAAAGTCAAGGAGTGGTCCTAAAGAATTGTTTAAATGTTGCTACAACTGTGAAACCTCAGATTCAGCAAACACACTGCAAGGAGGGGTATTTCCATCCAGGCTTTAAATCAGAAGTTTGGCTACTCACCAGGCCAGGCAGGCAACTGAGTCTGGACGTCCCTCCTGAAGTTGTCCCCAARTTTAGTTCACCTGTAGATGAAAATGAGAAAGCTTTTTGTCTTTTGGGGGCAACCAGGGCAGGACAGGATAAATGGCAGAAATTTCCATTATCAGCCCAAGTCTGAAATAAATGATTTTTTTTTTTTTCTGGTGTGACAGCATTGAGCCTGAGAATATTTGAGAACTTCAAAATGCAGGAAATGGGATCTTCATCCCATGGTGTGAAAGTGCACAGGTTAAACCTGCAAAGAGCCCTGCCAGGATGGGAAGAGACCACTCAGAACAGGCAGGAGAAAGGGAAGAGCCTCAGGCCAGCCCCCTTGGGAGGGCAGATGTGGCTTCTGCTGCTGCTCTCAGTGTCCCGTGTCCCCACCAGCCCCATCCCACGTGTTTATGGCTCATCAGCACCGGGAAACCTCCAGGAGGGGCAGGACACGATTCTCCCTTTGGGGGATTATTTTCTCTGTGCCATCCTGAAGCTTTTTCAAACCCCCAGGCAGGGCAGGACACAATTCTCTGTTTTGGGGAATTGTTCTCTCTGTGCCATCCTGAAGCTTTTCCGAAACTTGAGGAGGAGCAGGACACGATTCTCCCTTTTGGAGAGATCTCTTTCTGTGCCATCCTGAAGCTTTTTCAAACCTTGAGGTGGGGCAGGACATGATTCTCCCTTTTGGAGAGATCTCTCTCTGTGCCATCCTGAAGCTTTTTCAAACCCCCAGGAGGGGCAGGACTCGATTCTCCCTTTTGGGGATTGTTCTCTCTGTGCCATCCTGAAGCTTTTTCAAACCTTGAGGTGGGGCAGGACATGATTCTCCCTTTTGGAGAGTATTTCTCTTGAACCCACCAAAAGCTTTTTCAAACCCCCACGCAGGACAGGATACGATTCTCCCTTTCGGGAAATGTTCTCTATGCCGTCCTGAAGCTTTTTCAAACTGTGCCATCCTGACACTTTTTTAAACCCCCAAGAGGGGCAGGACACTATTCTCGTTTTGGAGAGATCTCTCTCTGTGCCATCCTGAAGCTTTTTCAAACTGTGCCATCCTGACTCTTTTTTAAACCCCCAAGAGGGGCAGGACACTATTCTCGTTTTGGAGAGATCTCTCTCTGTGCCATCCTGAAGCTTTTTCAAACTCCCAGGAGGGGCAGGACTCGATTCTCCCTTTTGGGGATTGTTCTCTCTGTGCCATCCTGAGGCTTTTTGCCCCCTCCCAGCCTTCCCCACGCTGATTTCCCGCAGATGTGGTGCTAATGAGTAACGCTGCAATCTCAGGGCCTTAATTTAGTGCCAGGGGGTGATAAGTCAGAAATTGCTGTCATCGTTGGGCCAGGATGATCTGCTCATTGTTCAGAACTGTCCTCCTCTGATGATTGCATCAAGGGCAATGCCTTTTCTCCCATCTACTCCCACTCGGCTTCCAAATTTAAAGCTGTTCAGGCATCAGACACTTCTGTTTTTCCAAGGGCTTTATAAGAGGCCGGGATGCAGATGTTCAGATAAAGCCCTGACAAATTTTGAGTGGAGGAGCTGCTTAAATTTGACCAATTAGGAGCTGCAGGGCAGRAAAGGGCCCCAGCAGCTCTGCTAAAGCAGCTGCCACCTCCTTGTGGTGGAGAGGGCAGAGAAGATGGCTCAGAGCCCAAAAAAATATCACCACTCCAAGCCGAGAGCTGGGGATTAAAGGCAGGRCTTGGGGTGGGAGCAGAGGGGTGAGGGGATGTCCTGGTTCCTGTGTCRGTGTCTGGGGGATGTGAGCACATTCAGATCATGGGATTTGATCAGCAGAGGCAGCAGGAGCTGCCTGGCAGGGAGGGTGGCAGGGCAGGGTGGGCATGGAGGTGGGGTGGCACAGCTGCCACCTTGGGAATGGATGCTCCAGGAATGTCTGCACTGCCAAGGTGAGCCTGGAGGCTCCCTGGACATCCCCCAGGCTCAGGTGAATATTGTGAACTCCATCCTGCTTTTAAAGGGTCTAAAGAACATCCCACAGAGCCCACAGAATCACAGGATTTCTGYGATCCCAAAGATCTCTGAGATCATCACATCCAACTATCCCGAGGCYGCTGTTAACCCTTGTCCCCAAGTGCCACATCAACACGGTTTTTAAATCACTCCCTCCCTTTTAAATGTCTGGTGATTTCACCACTGCCCTGGGCAGCCTGGCCAATACCTGACCACCCTCTCAGGGAAGAAATATTTCCTAATATCCAATTTAAATGTGCTCAGAAAGGGAATAGTGGAACCAGGACGGGACAGGGAATGACAGCCTGAGTGTGGGGTGGAGAGRAGTGATGAGACACCAGAGGAAGCTTTTCCTAGGAGAGAGGATAAGGGATGGGAAGGCAGCCTGGCAATGACAAAACTTCTGGAATTTCTGCTTTGGAAGGAGAGTGGATGAGTTGGGGGCAGAGCAGGAGAGAGGGCAGGGGTGAAGTGCCAGGCGTGAAATCATTCAAGCGAAAGGAAACATCCCAACACCGGCCTTGGTGGCTCCAGGCAGCTGTGCCTCTCCGGCCATTTAATTCCAGGCTCTGGAGAAGCACTGGGCTAGGAGGGACCTCTGGGGATCCTGTGGGTCCTGCAGCTGCCAACATCCCCATTCCATGTTCCCAGAGAGCCTTGGGAGCAGGGAAATCCATGTATAAGCAGCTCTGGGGGATATCCCCCCTGTTCTACATCTTCATCTGTACAACCCCTCACAAAGTCCTGAGCTCAGATGGATCCTCTTCCCAAATTCCAGAGTGATTCTGGAATCCTGCTGTTYCAATCTCCCTGGCCAGGCTCCMCAGGGAATGGTCACAGSCCCTTGCCTGGCAGAGAAGCTGGGACAGGGTGGGATTGTTGGGGTGTGGATTGTTGGTTCTGGATCCTTGTGGATCCTGAATATTCCATGATTCCATGTTGGCAAAGCTGGTAAAGGCAGGATGATGGAGGAGCAAACAGTTTTAAAACACCTTTGTAACAGGCACACCAGAAAAGCAGAGATCCATCTCCCAGCTCGGCTGAACAGCTAAACCCCACCCTAAACTCATGAAATATCACCTGCTCTTTATTCCTGGATCTGCTGATGGACTGAGCCAGAATCTCCAGGGCTCCTCTTCCCAACCCCAAGGGCGAGATGGTTTAAAGGAAAGGTGGGAAAATGGGAAAGGGAGGGGGGGAATGGGAAAGGGAGGGAAAATGGGAACAGCAGGGAAAACTGGAAAGGGGGAGGAAAGCAGGGGGAAATGGGAAAGGGGGAGAAATGGGAAAGGGGGAGAAATGGGAAAGGGGGAGAAATGGGAAAGGGGGAGAAATGGGAAAGGGGGAGAAATGGGAATGGGGGAGAAATGGGAATGGGGGAGAAATGGGAATGGGGGAGAAATGGGAATGGGGGAGAAATGGGAATGGGGGAGAAATGGGAATGGGGGAGAAATGGGAATGGGGGAGAAATGGGAATGGGGGAGAAATGGGAATGGGGGAGAAATGGGAATGGGGGAGAAATGGGAATGGGGGAGAAATGGGAATGGGGGAGAAATGGGATAGTCTTTGCTTTTGGCCAAGAAAAAGGGAGGGAGGAATGTTGGATATGGAGAGAGCAGGGAAGAGCCTGGCATCTCTCACTCCTGGCTTGCAGCAGCATAGGAAACACCAGCAGAAGAAGCTAATTAATGCAATTTAACTAATGGCTTTATTATATACCAGGGAATAAAGAGCCAGGGGTGCTCCACCTGTCCCAGTTCCTGCCCGGTCCCAGGGCTGCTTTTCCCCAGCCTGTGAACTCAGGGATGTGAATTCCAAGCCTCACCTTCTGCCAGCTCTGTGCTCTTCTTTCATCATCCATTTTCACCTCCTGTGTCCAGGAACAAATCAATCCCATATCAGGTCATACCTTGTCCTCAGAAGTGGCTGGTGCCCAGCGGGGAGGCAGCTCTGAAGCGCTCAGCCAGGGTTTGGGATCTCACAGCTGCATTTCCTGGGCTCCCACAAAATCCTGYTGCAGGCTGGGAGGGCCAGGCCTGCTCCAGACTCCAGGGCAGGGATGGCAAACATGGGGTGACAGTCCAGCTCCATGGGTGGGGGCTCAGTGCCATCCAGGATGGGAGAAAAAGGCTCCTCTGCTGGGAATAGAGGCTGCAGCTCCAGCTGGGAGCAGCTTTTGCAGCAAACCCTCGCAAAACGAGCTGCTGCAGCAAAGATTTTTGTCTCCAAGTGGAGAAAAAAAAAACTACTATGGAAAGCCCCATGATTCTTATCTAGAACAGATTTTTTTTTTTTTTTTGGTTGTTTGAAGTTTTCCTGGCAGATCCACACAGGGAAGGGGGATGACACTGCCCAGCTCAGCCATCCAAATTACACAGCAGAGGAGTTAAGGGCTGGGGGACCCTGAGTGGATAAAGGGGGCAGAGAGAATCTCCATTTCAGGGCTGCCCAGCTCCCTAATGCCTCCCTCACATCCTTGTGCTGCCTGAAATCCCACAGGAAAAGCATCCCAGACCCCCATCCCGCCTCGCTGGGAGCCAGAGCAGACAGGACCAACACAGCCTTTCAGAGGAGGGGAACCCTTCTCCCTGCCCCTCCTCACCACCCAGGGCTGGCTGCAGAGCTCACACTCCTGCCTTGTCTTACCCAAATCCTGCAAATCTGCACCTCAGAGCCAGGAGCTGCTCCAGGAAGAGGAGGAAACACAGCCCTCATCATCCTTCTCCCCCTTTCAGCTCCCTTTTCCCAGTTTGAGCTCTCCTGCAGCCGTGGCAGCGATCCAGGCCTGGGATGCTCCACACCTGCCCCCGGCATCCTCCCATCGTTATTTGGCTGTAATTAGGGTGGGAGCAGGGAGATTGGATGTCCCAAATCACATCATCTCCGTTGCTCTGTGTTCAAACATCCCCTGACACGCTGCAATAAACAGGCAGACAAATAGCTGGGTTCAAATGTGATCCCCACAAGCTGCTTTGGGCAGGAATTATCTCAGCAGTTATCCCTGAGCCTCACTCCTCCCTCTGCTTCCCTGGAAAAAAAAGGGAAAAGCCCTGAGCCAGCACCTCCTGATTTATGGTTCTCAATCACAGAGATCACAGTCATTAGGGGAGCTGGTTTTAAACCTTTCCTTAATAAGGACAGGCGTGGCAAAGTGGCTTTGGCCCCAGATTTGAGCTCCAACTTCAGGAAAATCATATTCCTGATTTCAGTGTGTCTTCTTCCAGAGCCTGARTATCTTTTTGCACCTAAAGATTCACATTCCAGCCCTGGCATCTCCCACTGCTGCAGGAAAACCTCCAATCCCTATAAATAAACACCTGTGCTGCCTTCCAATGTTTCTCCAGTCCCAGATATTGCCAGAGCTTTGAATTCCTAAAGGTGATGCTGCACTGCTGACCAAAGGGCTGGGGAAAAAAGAGTTTGATTTCCAAAGGGCTGCTAAAACAGGAGTTGGACTTCCAAAGGGTTGGTAAAACAGGAGTTGGACTTGATCTCTGTTGTTCCCCAGTCAAACCCTTGAGTTTCAATCCATTAATTTAAGTGAGGATTATTTTGGAAATGTTTACAGCCCTGCCTTGTAAAGCCATGGTGTTGGGTGTTTATAGCCAAGAACTGAGCACCCTCCTGGCTTAAAACCAAGAAATCCAAAATGTAAAAAAATCCAGGTGTTTTCCTCACCTTTCTTATTCTTCCCACCACAGAGGAATTCTTCTCTATGATTAAAATATTGCCCTGGCTGCTTTGGTGAAGAATGAGTGTTCTCACTCGATGCCAGTCCTCGGGATTTTAATTCCATGGCATTAAATTTTATTTTGAGAGCCTTTTTTTGAGTTTTCAGTTGAACAGGTACCTTCACCATGAAAACCGTGATTTCACCTTGAGCCACTGTGTGTCCCCCAGTTCAGACTTTTACAATAATTTTGTAAAAGAGAAGCTGAAGCTGGCCTGGAGCTCCTCTTCCTTCATCCCAATTTACCCAGCTCTTCCGAGGTTGATTCCCAAACCCATATTCATGAACTCACAGGATACTGGGAAAACAACACGCTACAAAGACACTCTTCAAACCCCCCCTTATTTCAGCACAGCCTGTGCTGTGGGCCAGCAGGGCTTTTCCATACTGCCTGAAAAACAGAACACCTTCCAACAAAATATTTTCCAGGGGCGATATTTTTAATAGAAATTAATGAAAATTAATGGAAAATAATGGAAAATAATGGAAATTAAGATTTTTTTTTAATAATTTCTTTTAAAATGCTTTACATTAAAATTGCACTGGGTGGTAAACACTGGGTGATGTTCATCACTCTGTCCCTCAGCAGGAATAAGAAATCCAGGACTCCCTCCATCCCTCCCCAAAGAGCCGGGAAATGGGTGCAGAGCAGTGCTCGGTGCCTGCCTCTGGAAGCCCATTACTGTTTTATGGAGGTCACCCTCACCTAATTATGCCACTGTTGCTCGCAGCCCCGGGCTGACCCTGCGTGATCYCGGAGCGGATTAACATGTCCTGGGCACTTGAGCGTGCGCTGCGCGCCTGAGCGGGCGGGCAGCGCCCCTCGGCCGCCCGCAGCCCCGTGTTATTTTGACCTCGGCCGTTTTTTTCCCCGGCCGGCCCTCGGAGGACCTGTTGAATGGGGCTTTCATTGGGCTGACCCCCGGGGTCAGCTCTTTTCGGAGCATGAAATACGGCTGCGGCCGCGGCCGGACGGGAGGGAAGAGATAAACGCGGCTGAGGAGCCTTAACAGGCCAATGAGCCGTGACTAATGATGATTGGGGTTTGTCTTTGCGGGCCGTAATTTATGGGGCTGCTGACCACTTAGTGCTGTGCTGGGGAGTTAACTCCTTCAGAGCAGCAGCTCTGCCCCTGCCATTTATCTGCTCCTCACTCATCCTCCCTGCTCTCACGCTGCCTGGATGTTTTCTGATCTTTTTACCCCTTCTTGAAGCTTTTCTCCGGGCAGATTTCTTATTTCCTCAGGTTGTTTTTTTGCATCCTGGTGACCCTTTTGTGCCAAACYGCGGTGGCTCCTGGCTGGCACGAGCCGCCCGTGCCCCAACAAAAGAGCTGGCGTGTCAAACACGGCTCTTACATCTTCATCAGGGGCTCCCAGAGCCTCCAGCTTTCTCCTGGGAGGACAGCTCCAGCTCCAGAGCACGTTCCCGGCAGCACCATCATCCATCTCTGTCATTCCCAGGCACATGGAGATGGACAGGGATTCTCTGGGATGGCTGCTGTAAGTGCAGCATGGCCAGCAGAATGTAGGCTCAGCTCTCTAAGAACCAAGCCCTGATTTGGCCTTTTTGTCTCACTGACATTTAATTTTTAGAGGGTAAATTGCAAAAAATTGGATTTCTTGTGGTTTAGCTGGCAGCGATGCTGACACAAAAGGAGCTCCTTATAATGTTACTGCACTTTGTGGAAAAACCTGAGCCTCCTCCAGCATCCTAAAAACCCTATTATAGAAATCAGAGTTATTTTAAAGGCTGAATTCTTTACCTGCAGTGCCCTGGGTGTGATTAAGGAAGCTCATTTAGTTTTCAAGTGCCTCAGTTTCCCCWYCTGAAAATAAAATTCAGGGRGAAGATGCTGCCAYTGACATCCCATGTGGTGTGCTCGGGGATCAGCAAGGTGAAAAAAGATCCAGCAGGTGCTGGGGAGGGATTTCCTGCTGTCACCCCACAAATCCCTGGGTGCTGGAGGGGCCTGTGTTTTGGGGCGCTCAGAGCCATCAGAAGCAGTGCAGAGAAGAAATCACAGCTTTGGGGAGAACCCTGAAAGAGCCATTTTCAAACCAGCCAATAACTGAATCAATTAATTGAATTATCAGTCAAGCCAGATTCAAACACTGATCCCATAAATCGAAAGGAGAGTGGCCTCCTTTGGRTAATTCCCCTTAAAAGCACAGAAAAAAAACCCCACCAGAAAGCCTAGGAGGAGATTGGAAGAGCTCCCCGAGGGCTTGCATGGGTCTAAATCTATTTCTGCCTTAAAAAGCTGTAATTATTCCCATTTTGARAGCCAGAGTAATTCCACAGGAGCTCTTCCTGCAGGAGGAATTCCCAGYAGAGGGGATCCTCCAGGATAGAAGGACTCCAGCGGGGCCGAGGCTCAGGGAGCAGAAGCCACCAGGTGTCCCCAAAGCCCCCAGCAGGTGCAGGGGCGGGGACATGGGATGTGAACACAACCCATCCCTCTGCCCGGCATTTCCTGCCCCTCTGGAATGTTTCCCTGGGCATTTAGGACAGGGTTCGTGCTGATTTACAAGGACGAGCCCTAAAACTGAGCCCGGCAATTGCAGGGGAGCCGTGGCACAGCCCTGAGCTGTTAATGCCCCACCCTATAAATCATTACTGCAAATTAAACCCAAACTTCTCAGTCTTGAGATGCCAGGCTTGCTGAGCATTCCCGGTGTCCGCAGTGCTTCCAGACATCACCTGGGAGAAGTTTTCCCGGGAAATCAGGAGGTCATTTAGGAAATTAGCTGATGTTTAACTCAGGTGAGGTGTTGGTGGTAGGAAGTTTGCACAACTGAAGCCGGTTCTGTCAATAAATAGGTTTGGCAGGATTATTAGGAAGATGAGTGTTTGACATTAATATTTCAGGGAGAAATTAATAATAATTAATAGAAATTGCAGAGCTGCTGTGTGTTCATGCCCTCACATTTCCAGATTTCCTCCCGACTACTTTTCAGAAATGAAAAAKGAAGCAAAGTTATTTATATCTCTGCCTTTTGCTGGCAGAAAAAAATAGATTTTCGGAAAGAAAGGAAGCGATTGCCTCTTTCTCTGCCCAGGCAACACTCTGGCACCTCCTGGTGCCCTTCCAGCCCCGTCCAAACCAGCATTCCACCTCCCGTTTGATCTTCCCTCGCCTCCCTGCCGCTGTTATTGTTATCACTGACTGGTGCTGCGGCAGGAGAGCCAAAATTCCTCCTCCCCGTGGTCCCAGGTGAAGACCACACACGAGCAAACCTGTCCTGCCTGGGGTGGACAAAAATGACACACGGGATGGGCGAGAGGGCGTGGAAATAAAGATGTGAGAAAGGGGAGAATGGATCTGCAGAGAGGAGGGGAAAACACCCAAAAAAAAACGGGAGAAAGGGGGAGGAAAAAGGGAAGGCAGGTTGAGAAAGTGGATTCCTGCATGGCAGGATGAATGCAGCCCCTGAGGGCTCTGCAGCCCCGGTGATTAGCCCAGACATGATCCAGCCTTGGCTGGGCTGGCGCAGGGTAAGAGGTCAGCGGCGGGGCTGATAAAACAGAGCATCTCCAGCTCCTCCTGCGCGGCGAGGCTCCCGCTGCCCGAACAGGGCTCTGGGCAAACACCATTGCAGTCCCTATAAAACACCAGTGGCCAACAGGCTCAACTCCGCTGCTGCCCCCCAAAACGGGCCCTTTGGGGTGCAGATGGGCATTGCAAAGGAACAGAGCTGCTCCTTGTGCTCAATGCTCGCTTTGGGGAGGGGGAATGGGGCAGCGAGGCCCTTTTGAAGCGATCCCGTTACCTGCTGTCACCCAGCCCTAATGGATGGGGAGATGGCTCCCGCCGTTCCCCAGCCCTTGTAAAAGAGGATCTGGATGTAAAAGAGAGGGGGAGATGTTGAACAGAGACAAGACCTGGGGATCAAGAGGAGAGAGGAGCATCCCAGCGCATCAGCTTAACCCTTACAGCACCAAATCCTGCACCTCTGGAAAGAAATCCCAGCGTGGAGCAGAGCTGGAAGAAAATACCCTCCAAAAACATCCCAGCTTGGGGGTTTGGAAGGGGAAATCTCTTTTTTTCTTACCCTGAAGCCTCTGCTTTTCTCTGCCACACTCTGGGCAGCAGCTCCCAGCCCACAGGTGGGGTGTGAGTGGCTGGAAAATCATTGAGTGAGCTGCAGATGCTTGGGTGAGTTTGGATAAACAGCCTTGCTGCTGTTGTTCTGCACATGGGAGTCACTGCAGGAGCTGCTGAAAGCCTCGGGATTTATAGTCCTGGAAAATGATTTATTTGGTTAAGCCCCCAGCTGATAGAGCTGGGGAAACACCAGCGTGGGATCTCTCTCCAGCACTGCGTCAGAGCCACCAGGATCCTGGGAGGAAGGGGAGAAATGCTGGGACAGGAAAATTAAAAAGCTGGGAAATTTCCTGCTCACCAAAATAATAAATACTCTCAGTGGGGATCTGGGCCCAAACACATCCCTGGCAGTGTCCCARGCCAGGCTGGATGGGATTTGGAGCACCCTGGGACAGTGGGAGTTGTCCCTGTCCATGGCAGGGAGTGGAAGGAGATGAGCTTTAAGGCCCTTCCCAAACCATTCCATGATTCTGGGATCATTCTGGGATGCATTTGGGCMCAGACCCAGCCAATCCCTCCCATTTCCAGCACTGAACACCAGGCTCAGGATGGTGTGGATCAACAACCTCTCCTCCCAAAAGCACATCCTCAGCACACAACCAGCAGCCGCTTCTGGCTCCCCAAGCTGCCCCAGGTCCTTTGGGATCACTCCTTTGATCCATTTTTTTCCTGGGCAGTCTGCCTCTCCCCTCTCACAAGCAATACAGCCACATACCCACTGCTCCTCCAAATACCTTCACCCAATCCCCCACCCTTTGGGACATCCTGTCCCCAGTAATATCGAGGAGGAGGTTCTGTGGTGTCAGGATGACACTGGAGAAGCTGCCCTCGGTGAGCAGTGAGAAAGGAAACCCTCCCACCTGACAGCAGCACCTGGCAGGGTTGTTATTCCTTCACCCACAGCATCGTTTTGGGGCTGGAACTGCTGGAATTCAGGCTCAGCCTTCCCTAAGCTCAGCCTTACCCAGAGATGGTTTTGCCACAGGATTTCTCCCAGTGATCCTCACTGGAGTTCACAGCGATGCAAGATCTGAATTAACACTGAATTGTYCTGCTGCAGCACTGCTCCTCTGCCCCTGGGGAGTTTTGGGAAGTGTCAGCCCTTGGTGCCAATCATTGCTCACCCCCAGGCCTCAGCACTCCCATTCAGGTGGAAATTCTCTCTGTTTTGTGTCACTTGTGGGATGGCCATAAATCCACTCATGGGCTGATGGGTCCTGTCCTGACATCTGTGACAGAGAAACACTTCCTATGGGAATCATTTACCCCTTCCACCCTTTTTATTGGGATCCTGAAGAGCTAAATAGTGCAGGAATTCTGTCTGTGAAGTCCTTGAAGGAGGAATTTACACCCAGCAGGTCTGAGGAGCAGGGAGATGCTCTGGAGTGCCCAGTCCAGCCCCAGCTGGACTTCCACCCTGGGCTGGAAGGTACAAAATCCTCCCTGCCCAATTTAGCCAAGGATGGTTTGAAAGGCAAATGTCTCCTGTTACAAATGCAAGGTCCAGAAAAAGAATCATCCCTGCCTGGGCTAGATAAGGGTGAGGGTAGGTATGCCTGAAATATTTCTATTGCTTCAAAGTTCATAAATCTATCGGTTTAAAACTGTCAGCAAGAAGGAGGAAATATGAGCTACGGACGTGGTTATCACCGGGAAAGGAATTTCCTCCAAAGGGAGAGCAAGACAGTAAGGCCAGGAAAGAGGGACAGATAGGGAAATAGCTCYGGGAGATGGGAGGAATCTGGATGAGCCTGGTCGAGGAATATCTTTTCATTGACTCCAGCACAAAAGGATGGGCAGGGAAGGCTTGTTTTACACTTATCAGCTAAAAAAAAACAAAAAAAAAACCCAGGTAGTAGACACTGTCTGGGTTTATTGTCATTATTTTGTTGGGTTGTTTTGCAATTTTTTTTCCTAAGCCTTTGAAATATTTCAGGATTTCGTAAAAAAAAAAAAAAAATCCCTGATCCTGCTTTTTCAGTAGGCTGAGCTGGTGTTCCCAGGGAGAAAAGTCATGTGGGAAAGAGGCTGAGTGGCCTGGGAAGGGGGAAAAAGGCTCCAAGGATCTCTTGGCCTCAGATGGAGAGGGCTGCAGTGCAGGAGGGAAGAGGGAGAAGGGGAAGCAAGGACTGAGAAAACAGGCCCTGGAAAGTTTGAAAGGAGGGAAATCAAAAGTTTGAAAGGAAGGAATYGATATCAGCCCTCAGCAGCAGCTTTTCCACCCAGAAACATCCAAACCATGAACAAAACTCAACTTTCCTACCTTGACATCAGSATCTCTCCAAACACAGCCCCATTTAAACCCCCCCTGGCTCTGACCCCACTGATCCRTTCATCCTCTCCCAGTCCCTGCAATCCCTGGGGCACTGCTGCTGCAGCAAAGGGGAGCTGAGGGGCTGGGACACCCCCAAAAACAATGGGAAAGTGCAGAGCTGACAGCAGGAGGTGATGGTGGAAGCTGCACATGGAGCCAGCACTGTCACTGTCACCATTCCAGTGATGGAATTCCCTGGAACAAAACGTGAAAAGCGGTGTTTCCCTCCAAGAAATCCTGCAGGGATGAAAAGAGCTGTCTGTGCTCTCCCAGTGCTGCCAGCTGGGGATTTGGGGTGGCACCTTCACTGTCCCCAGCAGGGCTGGATGGTCACAGCTCTGCCCGGAGCTGGGAATCCTCCTGGGATTGGGATTGCTGCTCCTGGAGTTATCGGGGCAGCACTGATCCCACAAGGARCACCTTCAGCACAGAAAGGCTGAGCCCAGGGCTGGGTTATYCAGGGAGAGGGGAAAATCTGCCYYGAGACACCATGGGGGCTTYGGGCAGAGTTAGATAAAGGAGAAAGAAAGCAGGGGAAGGAGGGTTTTGTTAAAGAGTGGTTTTCAGGTGTGTAAAGGATGSATTTCAGCGGGGTGTGATGGGAATTTCAATGTCTCAGGTATCTGGAAAAGGGGTCAGGGATGCTGCCTCCCACCTGAGAACAGCACAACCCTGGAGCTACAACCAGGTGTAGAGACARGGATTGTCTGCATTCGGTGAAATGGAAGGAACCAAACGGTGTGAACAGAGAGAGCCACGGCAGCAGCAGCAAATACAGGGATTTTGGTTCAAAAATCCAGGGATAACTCAGGGAAGTGTCCAGACAAGAACTCAAAGCATTGCTGCCAGCAGTCACAGCRGTTTCCAGGGAATTTTTCCAGATATCTGAAAATTTCCATCACACCCCGCTGAAATCCATCCTTTACACACCTGGAAACCACTCTTTAACAAACCCCATCCTTCCCCTTTCCTTTTTCCGAAGCCCCCATGGTGTCTCAGGGCAGATTTCCCCCTCTCCCCGGATAACCCAGCCCCGGGCCCAGCAGTAACTCGCTCCTCGAGGAGTGTTTACATTGGAATACAAGTGCAATTACACCAGCCCATCTAATAGTCCTCTCTGTATACGTTAGCGAGTACTTAGGGCCATTTTTCTCCGAGCCATTATGCTCATGTGATTTTCCTCAAAGCCTTTCGAGGGGATTTTGTTTTGACAGCAGGGCATTAAGGGGGTGAAACTGATAGCATAAGTACCACTTACAGACTTTGATCAGCTTGCCTCATAATTCTCTTGGAGAAAGTCTTGTATATATTAGAGAGGGAAATTAATTTTATTGCCGCTGTGGCTTTTTTTTTTTTTTTTTTTTTTTTTTTTTTTTTTTTTTTTTTTGGCAAGCTCCTCGTGTTTAGAGCTGGAGGAGAAATTGGGCTGTTCTCCTTCCAGCATGGCTTGAGACCTCTTTTTTTGGCAAGCTCCTCGTGTTTAGAGCTGGAGGAGAAATTGGGCTGTTCTCCTTCCAGCATGGCTTGAGACCTCATCCTCATTCCCAAGAGAATATTTCCTCTGACATGATCCCGATGAGAGTCTTTCAAACCTCTTCCATCCCATTCACTGGATATAAACAGTGTACAGATAAATTGCAGCAAGAATATACATTCTTTTGGTCTGTAAATATCAAAAAATAAGTGGATAATTGGACTCCTATATTCAATATCATGAAATCATAGAATGGTTTGGGTTGGAGAGGAACTTTGAGTTCATCTCATTCCAGCCGTGCCATGGRGCTCTTTCCACTGTCCCAGGCTGCTCCAACCCCATCCAACCTGGCCTTGGACCCTGCCAGGGATCCAGGGGCAGCCACAGCTTCTCTGGGAATTCCATCCCAGGACCTTCCCACTCTCACAGGTAGGAGTTCCTTCCCAATATCCCATCTGAACCAACTCTCTGCCAGTTTGAATYCACTKCCCCTTGTCCTGTCACTCCACGCCCTTGCCAATTAATCTTTGTCCAAACAGTGATCCAGAAAYTGCATCATGAAGAAGAAAAAACCCACAAAAATCTACGGGGAGGACCTAGAACTCAGCAGAACAACCCATCTGCAGCCTAATCAAGCCCTGATTGTGAACCAGCAGCTCTCCAGCCTAAACTCAACCCTCACGTGAGCATTTCTTACAAGAGGAGGGTTTTAATCCCTGCCCAGGTCAAAGAGAGGGAACCTTGGGCTGGGATGTGCCTGGGATCAGGATGCTCTCAGCAATATGGGGACCTTTGACAGGGTGATACATCACTGACAGGGCCTGAAAGGAATAGCCCCTCTCCATCCTAACCCYGCCAAATCCGGATTGGAATCGAGAGCGGAAATGTTTGTGTGGAGCGAGGAAAGCTGGTTGGAAAATTTTTGTCAAAACAGATTTCCATCACAAAGTGACACCCTGTTGGCTTTGGCAAATTTGTGCTCAGGAACAAAGTGGAGAGAGGAAAAAAATGTAAATGTCAGCGTGGCCTTTTGACATTTTCCCCGACGCAAAGGATGGGCTTTCTTGCTTGGAAATGACTTTTCCTTGACATTCATTTTCTACATTCGGCTCAAAACAAATCAGCCTTGCTACCAGCATGGAATTTGTTGACTACTCCAAGAGGCTTTTTTCCTTTTGGGATTGAATGTGCAGAATTCCAGGATTGGGTTGGGTTGGAAGGGAC
>NW_026623451.1:955199-960533 GCF_030028575.1 Malurus melanocephalus
CACCAAACCCAGAAACATTGGGAGAAAAATCAACTGTGCCTTCCATAAAACCAGCTCTGGTTGTGCAGCTCAGGCATTGTCTGGTGAAACACGATCTGCTTTTTCCTCCCTGAAATARGTTCCCAAAGCAATTGGGGATTTCATTCAGAGACTGTAACAGAGCTGCATTTTCCTTAAGCTTAACCATCTGCAGGAAAGTGTCTCCTCCATGCTGTGTGGCCAGGATTGATCCCCACCACAGTGCTCCAGGGACTGGAAAGGGCACTTGGATCGGTGTTCTGGGGAGCTGCAGCTTGCTGAGACTCATGGCACATAATTTCTTTCCTTGGAATGCAGAACTGGACTCGCACCAGCTCTGGAAATGGGGAGCTGGGATGCAGCTCCATCCCCACGATGTTTCCCAGACTCTCTGCTCTGATGGAAAGGTCTCAAATCCCYTCCAATGTGACCCCAGAAAACACAACTTCCCGTTACTGAGTGTTGGATTATGGAATGAACCTGGAAAAGAAGCAGCTCCCAGCACAACCTCAGCTTTTTTCGATCCCAAGTGCCCAAGCAGAGCTTCAGCCTTCCCTGTGCMACTCTGCACAGGCAAATTGTCAGGCCATGAAGATCAAACCCTCCCAAAACTGTGGAGGATCYATGAGAGAGAACCTGGGAAAGCAAATCTGGAACCAGAGGTCACTCTGGAACCAAGGGCTGGGTCTGAACCCTGAGGCTTCAAATCCCTGTGCCGGCCTCACCAGGAATTCCAGGAGGAATCAGCAACTCACAAAAAAATTAACAACAGCCAAGCTAAACTTTGATTTTTTTTACCCAGCCAAAGCTGATGAAACACTTTGCTTCCTCATTCCCCCATCTCTCCCCGAACTTCTCCTGCTAGGAGCTACCAAAATATTCCCACATGGAATTTGCAGGGCAGACCTGATCTGCAGCACCCAAAGCCAAGCTGAGCTCAGGTTCTGCCCTGCCCAGAAGCACAGGGAGGTTTTGGAGCCAAGGATTTCCCTTGGTTTTGCAGCTGATCCCAAATTAAAGCCAAATTCCAGCTGTGTTTCACCACAGGCAAGGCCTGGATCATCCCCTCSCATCTCAGTAACCCTGGGAGAATCACCACAAAATAACACCAAGGTTTGGGGAAGAGGACTCAGAGCTTAGAGCCAAAAAGGGACATTTTGGGGCCACCTGGAGCATTCTGGCAGCAGTGGGGCTGCAGGACCTCCCCAGTGTGATAAAACTCAGCTGCTGAGGGCAGCAGAAAGCACTTTAGATAAGAGGTCAGCAGAGGGGAAAGAAGGAGCGAGGCTGGGGGATATTTGAGGCTGTCCATCACAAATCTCCCCGTTCCCTGTGGAAAAGGCTGRGATTCACAGAGCCAGGAGCATCCCAGCGCTGTCCCCGCTGGCAGGACAGCTGTGCTGTCACCTCAGGTGGCCCTGCTGCACATCAGGACCCTCCCTGGGGGGAAAAGAACCCCCAACCCCAGAGCCAGTGACCCTGAGAGAGAAATCTGCGCTGACSATTTATTGATAACATCACCCASCAGCTGAGYGCTGACACAGCCCAGGGAGCAGGGSAGGCATCCCAAAGTCCCACCTGGCCTCCCCCTTCCCTTCCTGCACTTGCAGGTGCTTTCAGCGAGCACAATCGATGGCTCCCAGCCCTCCCTGCCTTTCTGACAAAGGACAAGTTCAGGGCTTTGCTCATGGTAGGAGCAGGGGCTGTGCTGACAGGGCAGGGAGGGGGAGAGAACCCAGGCTTCCTGCTCAAAGGAGCCTCTAACATTTAACTTTATTAGATGAAAAGGAAGAAATAGAGGGAAAGGAGTAGAAAAGATAATTAAACACACTAATTAAACACAGCAGATCAAATTATGGCTATAGATCCCTCCAAACTGTCACCCAGCAGAGCGATGGTGGAGCTGACAGAGAATCCAGCACTTATTAATATTCCATATTAATATTGGAATATTTAACTGGAGCATTTTTACCCCAAAAAAACCATCMTTTTGGGATGTTAAAAATGGAGAATCACAGTCTTTGTGAAGGGAAAGCTGAAATTGTGCTGCCCATGCTGAGCACATCTGCAAGGAAAGGCACTGGAGTGGGGTGCAGCAAACCCCTGCATGGGTTTGGTGACACAGCAAGGACACAAAAAAGAGCAATCCTGTCCCTCCAGGACATGACACAAGTTACTCAGAGGGCTGGAGTTCATGCAGGAGGGAGAGCCAGGAGCATCCCAGCACTCCTGAGTCTGACCAGAGACATCCCAAATGCATTTCCAAGGCTCAGAGCTGCCCTTAAAGAGAGCTCCAGGGCCCTGGGAAGAGGAGGGGTGGGTGGAGACCCCAGGCGAGGCTCATCAGGTTAATTAAGATCAATTAGTGCCTCAGGGTKGTGATTTTCACCTGGTCCTGCTGTGCCAGGGCAGAGTTTCCTGGGGGAAATCCAGCAGGGAGCTGGGCTGACCCCGTGCCCGAGCTGTGGGTCAGGCTGGGGGAGGCAGCAGAGGGACCTGAGGGGTGGCTTTGGGTGGGGACAGATGTGTGACACCACCGTGAAAAGTCATTTCACTGGGTTAACAGAATAAACCTGCTTGGAAATGACCTTTGAGACCGTGGAGTCCATTTCTCTGTCCCACAYGGATCTGGGAATTGTGTGGGATTCTTCACCTGCACTTTTCCCACATGGAAACCTTCYCTGGGTGCTCTCCTTCCCAACCCACACCCTCCCAGAGCCGGGGAACTCTCCTGGACACCAAAACACCTCCAAGCTCAACTCTCACCTCTGGGCACCTACACAGCAGAAAGRAGAAACATTTAGGATGAGCCAAAACTGAGGATAACTCTCAAAAACAACGTTTGGTGCAGGATCAGACTTTGAAATCTGTGCAAGCTCAGATTTAATCCATGCTGTGTGTCACATTTCACAGAATGGTTTGGGACCTCAAAGACCATTTCACTCCCACCAGGAGAGCAGAGGGAAGCAGGCAGGGGAGCAGGGAATTCCAAACACTGATTCCCAGAGTTCCCAAGAGCACAGCAGAGGAAGGCCTTTGGAGCAGGCCTTGACTTCGTGCCAGGCTGCTTTGTATTAATTTGTGTAACTTCAGGAATAAACCGTGCTTGGCTTGTCCATGAATTTTAAAGGAATTGTTAACAGGTTTTTATGAATGGAGGAGGYGGTGCTGGCTGGGGGGAGGGTGCCTGCTCGGTGTTTGAGGCGGAGGAAATCCGCCGTGGCTTTTTCGCAAAATAAAACTTTATGGAGCTGTAATAAACAGATACTTCTAAAAAACACTTSCAGCCACAGAACCGAGGGGAAGGTGCTCGGCTGCTTCAGCACAAATCACCGGTCACTGAAGGAATATCCAGGTTAAAGCTGTTTTTTTCATCCCTAACATCAGGAAAGGAGGTGCTGCAGGGCTGGCCGGGTGCTGTGCCCACAGGGGATGTTGGGCTGAGCAAGAGACCCCACAGAGCAGCTGCCAGTTTGGAGATCCTTATTGCCCTTGGTGATCTTTGTAGCCTTTTCCAACCTTAACCATTCCAGGATGCTCTGCAGGGCCAAAGGCTGCTCGGGATTGTGGCACAGGAATCACCCACTCCCTGCTCTCTCTGCTCCCACTGACCTCTCCCGGCCTTTCCAGAGATTTTGACTCGTGGGATGGTTGGGAATCACAGCCTCCCACAGCTCTGAATTCATCCCCTTTTAGCAGAGGGCATTCTGCTCGGTGTTGTTGGGGAATTGGGAAAGCTGGAGGGTTTTCCTGTGAAATCGGAATTAAGTCTGCTTTAATTGAAAACTATGGTGAGTCCCTCACCCTTCTCTACCCCCTTCCAACTGCTTTTGGGAAAGTGGGGACACAGAGCTACAGAATAGACACCTGTGCTAAAGGGAGGTCATTTTGGTGACCTTTCAGGTCTTTCAGTAATTTCAAATTTCTCCTCTCCTGTTCCACAGGCTTAGGGATGAAAAGCTACAGATAAATTTGATGGGAGAGAAAAGAAAGGTGAGAGACAAAGACCTGCAGATGTCCAGGATCTCCGAGCCTTTAACTTTCTTGCCCTAACAGCAGAGAAATGTGCTCCAGTAAGTCTTTTTGTCTGTTTTCCTAAGGAATCAGAGTCTTAAGCACAATAAGCTAGCCCATAATTAATAGGGAAACAAATTCCTGCCACCACTTCCCTCAGTATGAATTATTTYATATRCATGAACACAAAGAAAACTATTTTTTTCACCTGAACATGTTAACTCTCAGCAAAATTAATGTAATCATTCATTTTTATAACTCAGTCACTGTATTAGGATCTTTCAGATCTGGCCCCATATGCATTTGCATCCTAATAAGAAATATTATTTGAGGTGTGAATTCCATAATTTTRAACACGGATTATAATCCTCTCAGAAATGTGAAGGAAAACAAAGTGGAGGGAGCAGAGATGTCCTGGTGTGGGATGAAGGCAAATTCCTGACCGTGTAACAGAAATTTAAATAAAAGAGAATAAAAAGGAGATCCAGGCCAGGAGAAAGACCAAGGGGAGAAAGTTCACAGCACTGCCTGTTCCTGCCTGATCCAAAGCCAAACTGCCCCAGCCAGGAGACAAACCAACCCTTTCCCTCCCAAAAATCCAAAAATCCACATTTGGAATGTGAATCGAATGTGAATCTGGGCCTGGAAAACCTCTGGGCTGGCTCTCGGTGCTTCCATTAGGTTTGTGTTACTGAGTWATTCCTAAAAGGTCCTGCAGGCTGAATGACCAGTCCCTGGATGGCTTCCAAGGATTATTTCAGCTTTTCCATATTTTCTGGGCCTCCATGTGGACGTGTGACTTGGGCCAGTGCGCTGATGGATGTTGCTAAAAATGCACTCTCACCCCCCTGCTCCTCTGGAAAAAATGTGTTTTGGAATGTCTCTGGATTTCTTTCCACGGGGAGCTTCTGGAGATCACCAGGGTTTGTTGTTCAAATCAGCCTCCAAGGCAATTCCCTGGCCCCCCATCCGTGCACTTTTAGCTGCTTTTTTCTATTGCTCCAGGACAGGAGACAGAGGTCACAAACAGAACAAGGAAAACTCAGCTTTTTTCTTCTGTTTTTTTGGTGGCACTGGAGAGTGGCCTGGGATGAGATCATTCTGTGGCATCTCCATCTTTCACATCTCCCTGGTGCTGCTGGGAGGGATCCTCATCCCCAGGAGCCCCATTTCTCCAGGGGTTATCCCAGCAGAAAATGAGCTTTTCCATCTCGCCTGGTGCTGACCATCACAGCTGGGGGATACACAAGAAACCTGTCCAAACTGCCTCAAAATAAAGGGGGAAATGGCAGCTCTTCATCC
>NW_026623451.1:960868-983010 GCF_030028575.1 Malurus melanocephalus
TTAAACCACACCTTAAACACCAAACTCTATGATGACAAATCCAGAGCCAAATTTATTCTGTCCAGAACTGCTCAGAGCACAGGACATCCTAAAGCCAAAAAGGACAAGGTTTATTCGTGACTTTTACACGTAAACCCAAATGCTTGAAATATTTGGACATGAAATCTCAGCACCACAAAGGCACAAAGTCCAGATCATTTCAATATTGCAACACTGGAGGCAGAGAAAGACAATTTCCAGCAACCCAAATCTGCAAGAAAATTTGTAAAAAATGTGACTGGAAAGAAAAAAAAATTAAAATAGAAGGAAAAAAGGTGGGGTTTTCACTCTGTGACTCCTGAGCTCGTAGGAGGTCACATTTCCTGACCGTTCTCTGTGAGTGCCAGAAATTGGCTTTATTTAAAGAAAATGAAAGTTCGAGTAATGACAGGGCTGCAGGAGCCAAGACTGTAAGGAAAACACGGAGTATTTGGAGCGCTGGCGGTGCTGCCGGTGGAAAAGAAATGAGTCACGGTGTCCTTTTGGGCTCGTGGGTGGGGGAAGGAGCTCAGCACGGCTCGTGTGGCTCAGGGCCCGCTGGCCACCTTGCCAGCAGGGCTGGGGTTCCAGATCCACGGATGCTGGGAGCAGGGATGCAGAGCCCAGCGTGCCCTCAGCTCCCTGCCTGGGACACAGGAGGGATGGAAATGTGGAGATCTGGGGGAGCAGGGAGAGGAGAGGGGAAGCCCCAGGAATTGGAAACACAACAGAGCCTTGCAGGGAGGTAAAATCTCTCATTTTCTGGGAAAAGACTTTGACAGAACTGCTCCTTCTCATTCCTTTTCCTGCCTAGTGCCAGAGGGAGGATCAAGCCCTCCAGCCCAGCTGGCCCAGTGGGAGCAGGGACACGTCCAGCATTGCTGGAACAATCCAATCAATATTTCAGCAGTCCCCAAAGCTGCTTTGTTGTTTGTCTCGTAGCTGATGTCCTTCCAGGCTGCCACCTCCTCCCTGGCAGCTTTGTCTTGGCCATGTCCCTGGGCTCAGGGCACTTCAGGTAAATTAATTCTTCACTGTGAGTGCTTGAGAGTCAGAGCAACTCCCCGGTCATTCCTGAGCTGGAAGCAGCCAGGGGAAGGTTATCCCTGGAGCTGGAGGAAGGACCAGCCCCTGCAGGAGCCTGGAAACCATGGATAGGATATCCTAGGAGAGCAGGAGAGCACTCCCTGAGCATCCAGCTCCCCAAATCTGTGCTGCAATTCATCTCAGGGGAAAGGGGCAGCCCATCCCTGGATCACTTCCAGCTCCACAGGCCAATCACTCCCCATGGATTTCCCTCTGCCCTCCTTCCCAGCACAGGGATGTTCTCCAAAACCTCTGCATTGATCCAACCTGCTGTGTCCATAACGAGATGCTGCCAGATGAAGTTCACATTAAATATATATATATAAAATTTTAAAATGTTGCTTTCAGGTGTGCTGCAGCACCCAAAGAGCTGTCACTGTCCCCATGGCAGAGGAATTCTCCTCTTTTCCTTGCCAGCCCAGGGAGCAGGGCTCTGCTCCACCTCTGGGTCACACTGTGRCATTGCTGGTGCTGAGCAGTGATACCTTAAATGCGTAATGAATGAATGAATGAATGAATTAATTAATTAATTGCAGTGAATATTGCAGCCCATGGCYGAGACCCCACAGCTGCACCAGGGCAGGATGAGCCTGGAGAATCCCAAAGCTCTCTCTGTGCTGTTTGTGTGCTCAGCCTGGCTGATGTTGGGATCAGGAGCTCGGGGATGGGGACACGGTGACAGCAGCAGTGGCTGTGGCACCCCTGGGACACATCCAGGTGGGATGGACACCAGAGAGGTGATTCCAGCAGCTCCCTGYGGATGGGGAGGGTCTCCCAGCACATCAAACTCCGAGGAATGCGCTGTCCAGCCAGTTTGGATGATTTCACCCRGATCCTATGAAGGCCACCCTCAAAGCCACATAACTCAGTCACTTTTTTACCCAGACTAAACTAATTTTCTCCCTCACTACTGTTTAATTGGCTCCAGAGGGTGAAGAGCTCCTATTTTGCCTTACAGCAGTGAAGACACCAATAATTCCATCTAATTCCAGCCATCCCAGCTCTGGGAATGGCAGCYACTCTGGATTATTGCTGTCACCTGCTTTGCTCCACACGGGGCTCCAGCCAGCTCTGGTTGCTTTTTTTAGCAAAGCACATTTCATTTTTCACTCCCTACTGTCATCCCCTTCCCTCTCCCATTCAGAAACCTCACCCACTCCTTCTATCCCAGCCTGTCTCTCTCTCTCTCTCTCTCATAAATCAGCATTAATTACACTGGTAAAACCCTCTCAATCACTCACTGTCCTCATTATTATTATTTATCCCGGCCTGAAGGTGACACATCCAAACTCAAGCTCCTCCTCAGCCTCAGAAAGGATTTTAATGGGTTTATGGGCTTGGCAACCCAACTGCAACACCTGAGGCAGAGTTTCCTAAGGGGGCTGCAATTGTGGAATMCCAGAAYGGYTTGSGTTGGAAGGGACCTGAAAGGTGACCTTAAAGACACCTTCCACTCTGCTTCTGGACACTTCCAGGGACCTGTTGGTCCCRTCAGGATGATTCCCAGCCTGGCCCTTCATGGATGGGGTCAGGATAAAGGTCTGGACTCACATTTCCCTTGCTTTGGGATCACTGTGTTGGAATCACCCAAATAAAACCTGCATCCTCACAGGCGAATTTAGTCTGGGATTTTCAGGCTGGTTRAAGTGCCAAGTGACAATAATTTTTCCACTCTCAGTTATCCCGTAAACTGAAGAAGGAGTTGGAGCTCAGTAATTCTGGACAGTGCAGCCAACCCAGTGTGTGTAAATAAAAAAAGCATCCAGCCTTTGCCTCCCCTGAACAGGAAAAACAAATATGGGAAGCGAAAAATACTGGAATCACACTCTCCTTCCTGAAAAACCCCAACACAGCAGCCAAGGGGGCAGCTCCTGCTTTGGAGAGGGTCCCCAAAGTGCCACCGCGCTGAAATGGCACCTCCCCGTTCCCGATGCCACATCTCTCTCCCCTCCCTCCCTGTGGATTTTCCACCGCCCTCTCCCGTGCGGCACAGACGGAGCTGACCCCATCCCCCTGGAGCGATAATCGGGAATATTGATCCTCGGCTCGTCGCTGCGCATGGATGTGGCACGGCCGGATCGCTGATCCCTCATCCCGAGCTGTGCCCGGCTCTGCCCATTCCCTGTCCTGGCCGGGAATGGCCCGGGAGCGGGACAACAGCCCGATCCTGGAAAAACACACGAGAAGCCCTGCGGGAATGGTGCCGGCTGCTGACAGCGCGCTGGGTGCCTGATTCCCTGATTCTCTTCTTCCCTGATTTCCTTGTTCCCTGCTTCCCCGAGTCCCTGCTTCCCTGATTCTCTTCTTCCCTGCTTCCTTTCTTCCCTGATTCCTTGCCTGCTTCCCTCATTCCCGGCGTCTTCCCTTCTTCCCTATCTCATTCCCTGCTTCCCTACATCCTTCTCTAATTCCCCTCTTCCCTGATTCCTTGTCTGCTTCCCTGCCTCATTCCCTCCTTCCCTGTCTCATTCCCTGCCTCATTCCCTGCTTCCCTGCATCCTTCTCTAATTCCCTGCCTCTTCTGTGAATCCTTCCCTGCTTCCCTGCCTCTTCCCTGATTCCTTCCCTGCCTCATTCCCTACTTCCCTGCATCCTTCTCTGCTTCCCTGCCTCTTCTTTGCATGATTCCTGGCTTCTCTGCTTCCCTGCCTTTTCCCTTCCTGCATCCCTGCTTCCTTCCCTTCTTTCCCTGCCTTTTTTCTGCCTCCTTTCCTTCTTCCCTGATTCCCTGTTTCCCTGTCTCTTCTCCGCTTCCTCTATCCCCAAAGCTGCCAGCAGCTCCCTCATCCAGCAAAAAGAGGAGGAAAAGCAGCCATCGTCCCCTTGTCGGATTCAAGGCCCACTTTCCCTAAAGAGGGTGAAGCTGTTCAGGGTGGGATGTGTGGAAAGGGAATGATTTCCGGCTCATTTTCTCCTCCTCTGTATCGGAGAATTGTTTGGAAGTGTTAACATTTTGATATGAGGTCAGGAATGATTTTATAGTTTGATTTAAGGAAAATCAAGATGAAGGTAGGTAAGAAACTCCAAGCGGTTTAGGACGTACCCAAAAACTTCAGGACAACTTTATATAATCTTAGAACCCAAGAAGAAGTCTGGAAATCCATGGGTCCATCTCAGTCAACTCAGACAGAATAAGCCCCAAAAACATCAGGAATTGGCTCAGTTTGAGGGCTGAAGGCAGCTGGAGAGAGGAGAAACCCTGAATTCCTGAATTCCTGGGAGCAGGAGCTCAGCAAGGCTGGCAGAGGCTGGAAAAGGACTGAGCTCTTCCAAAGGCCCCAAGAGCAGGAAATGCTTCAATCAGAGCTCACACTTTGTCTGGCACCTGCAAATCCAACTGTGGAGCCACAGGAAACCACGCTGCACAAGGCCTGATCCTCGTGGAGCAACTTAAAAAAAAAAATTAAATACAAGGAAAAGCCTTTCATAAAGCAGAGACTTCTGGAATCTTTGTGCCATAAAGAGGATTGGGATTGTGAGGAAATGCAAACCCTACTGCTCAAACAGAGACACCAAAAGACAACGAATTTCCATCCTAGAGAGGGGTGGAGATGCCAAAATAGCATTCAACAACACCAAAGGGCTGAAAATTTTGTATAACTCTACCTACTTAAGGACTGTTTGGTTTTAATATCCATTCCTGCCCAGATTTGGGGTTATTCTGGCTTTATCCTATTCCTATAAAAGTTGCTACAAGGCAAATAAAAATACCTTGAATTCCCAGAAAACCCCATTTCTCTGACTGGAGAAGATCCCCTTTGCTTGTSTGGTAGCTCCAAGCCAGTAGCAAAYGAGTTTTGATTAATTAGARTGAAAGGATTTTTTTTTTTTTTTTGGCCACAGGTATATTTTAAACCAAATAAGCAGAAATCCAATCAGAGCAAACCGCTCTATCACACATTTTTTAAGCACAAATAATTTGGCAAAACWTAGCGAGGGAAGAAACTCCAACACTTTGTTGATTATATTAAAGCAGAACTTTTAATTACAGAACCTCCCCTCAAGCTAAAAATGTGTTTATTCCCGAATGACTCTCAAGTTTTCTTGAATCCAAAATGATGTTCATTTTAAATTGAATAGAAGAGGGGTTTTGACACCAGAATATTGCTGCTTGTTATCTGATCTATCAAAATAAAAAGTGACTGTGCTGCTGTTCATTCTCCTGCAAACTGAGCTGGCACCATTTTTTTCTGAACATTAAAGAGCTCAATTTTTTTTTTTGTGGGGGAGGTTGTATTCAAACTGTAATGTTGTTTTCCCTCCAGATTTCAGGCATGCCTGTAAATATTTTTTAAACATTTTAAATACTAAAATACATTTAAAAATTTTAAATATTAAAAAAAACCCATTTTTAACATTAAAATATTTTAATTTTGGATTGGGGGAGTCAATTTTTATTTAACCCATCACAAATTCGAGGAGGCTTCAGAGCTATGAGCTTTCCCCTCCTCTTCCACTGCATATCCCAGCCTTCACCAGGCAGGAATTCCCTCTGATTTCCCCCTCCAACCACTTGATTCCTCCCTCTTCCTTTCTAATTCCCTTCCCCGATCGCTGACATGCTTTTGGCAGCCTCCTGGCAGATAACGGGGTTGTAGCGCTCGAGCCCGGCCCCGCGGCGATAAGGCAGAAATGAGTGATAAAAACCAGCGATGCCTTCGCAGATCAGAGGCAGAGCAGCCTGGCTTTGGGACTTTTGATCAGCGCAGAGCCCACGTTCCTGCTCGGTGCTGTAATTCAGCAGCCACTGGATTTGTCTGGCTCGAGTGTCAGGGTTTGGGGTTGGAGCCTGCAGTTTCAGCTCCTTCCCCCAGGGATCGGACACGGCTCCTATTTTCTGCTCTCTCCGATATTTCTCGGCACAAATCTTGGATGTGTCCTAACAGAGCTCAACTTTCTGGCAGCTGCCCCTCAAATCTTGGGTTGGCTCAGGGTTAAACTTGACAAACTTACCAGGGAGCAGAAAACTTGGACGGAAGTGAGGATTGAAAACTAGAAACAAAAAAAGAAAAAAACTCAAGAAAAACAAGAACCCACAAAAAAAAATCAACCCAAACCAGATAGACCTGCAAAGATCTCCACTCCAACATTATTGATTTAGTGSCACCTCTGCTGCCTGACCCATTAAACACGGCTCACTGGAGAGGTGTCAGATATTCTGGTGGCACCTTGTTACATCCTYGGGCATCTCCTGTGCCTGCAGGTGTTGGACACCTCCTCAGCTTTTAAATCTCCTTGGTTCAGCAGCAAATTCCCATAAAACTCCAAGTGAGAGGGATTTGTTGACARCCCAGTTTGTAGGAACTGATCCCAGTCTGTGTCGTGACTCCCCTGGGTTGATGCTGGTTGGGAGTCATTTACCCAAATTAACCACCAAAGGTCCCTTCTGGAATATGTGAAGGGTCTGACACCTCAAAAACTATTTCTTTTCCCCTAAAAACAGCAGCTGGTTTGAAAAATGCTCTCTTGGGCTGCTCATCATGGACTGTGGATGGACAAATGGGAAAATGGTTTGGAGGTGTGAAGGGTTATTAGAGGAGAATCCCTCTCCACCCCACATCCCCCAGGGCTGGGCTCCAAACACGCTCCCCAAATTTATTAGGACCCATCACAGGATCAGGAAACACAGAGCAAAACCTCACAGGAAGGTCCTGTCTGGGGAAAAACTGGGATTGATTTGCCCCGGGGTTTTTTTCAGAGCTGTTTTCCTTTCCTTACCCAGCAGCTCTGGGAGGTTGTGGCCCCTTTTTTTCCAGGATTTTGGGCAAGAAGGTTGTAGGGAAAACACGGGAGAAACAAAAGGAAGGATATGGGGAAACCCAGTGTTGGGTGAAGCTTCCTACACCCTCTGGAGCAGGGGGAATGCTCCTGGATTAGGGTAAAAATGGCAAAAATGGCAAAAAATCTGCAGCTGAGGCAGAAGAGCCTAACTGGCACAGGTCTGGACTAAATTAAACTGTGACTTTGCAGCTGGGATCAACCCAAACCCAATTGCCATGTCCTGGATGCTCCAAAGGCCTTAAATCATGGGCAGCTCGGTGCTATGGGGGAAATTTCACCAGGAAAATTCCTCCACTTGAAAAACACTTTGGAAACAGCCACTCCAAACCTGCTGCAGGACCTGGATCTTCCTGTGGGATAAATGATCTGACTTGCCCAATTCTCTTCCCAACCTTTCCATATTTCCAGCACCTTTTCCTGGAAGAGGACTCAGTGGGTTTCCATATAGGGGATCATTCAGGCTCGTGGATCAAGGCACAGATTTTTATCTCAGMGTTCCCATCAGCTCTGACTGTTCATGTTGAGGTTTCAGCTCAATCCCACTCTTTATCCAGAGTAAATTGTAGCCACTGGTGAAAATCAGAGTGGATTTGAATGACTCTTGGGACTTCCTGTGGGATTGTCCTTTTAGGAAAAACTGTAGGATTAGGCCTATTGCTTCTGGTTGAAAATATAACCTGATAAAACCTAAATTTCTCCGAATTTCAAAGAAAAATTCCAATTAAGGACACTTTGAGAACTGAAATCCRTCAGGAATCCACAGGGATCTCCCAGGCAATGCCTGCAGAGGGATAACAGGAGAGTTTGGTTTGATTCCTCAGGAAACAGCACATTTGGAAAGTGCTCATCACAGCTCTGGATCAGATCCTTGGCTGGAGAAATGTTTTCCAGGCAGATCTTGGATATTTCTTTGCTGTCCCCTCTCCTTGGAAAATCTTCTCAGAGCTTCCATCACAACCCCAAYGAACAGCAAAGCTTTGGGATGCAAAGAGATTTTGGGTGTCATCCCTTAACCCCCTCTAAGTGAGTAATTCCATGGCACCTGCAGGAATCCACCCTGGAACTCCCCRAGGAGAGGCAGCAGGAATTTTTGGGATGTGTTTCCCTCATCTCACAATATATTCTATATGTTCCCATTCCAGATTCCACAGCACCTGCTAAAATCCACCCTGGAATGCCCCAAGGAGAGGCAGCAGGAATTTTTGGGATTCATTTCCCTCATCCCACAGTATATTCCATACACTTCAATTCCAGATTCCATGGTAGTTGCTGGAATCCACCCTGGAACACCCTGAGGAGAGGCAGCAGGAAGTTTTGGGATATGTTTCCCTCATCCCACAAGATATTCCATACACTCCCTTTCCAGATTCCACAGCACCTGCTAAAATCCACCCTGGAATGCCCCGAGTGGAGGCAGCAGCAGGAATTTTTGGGGTGCATTTCCCTCATCCCACAGTATACTCTATATGTTCTCATTCCAGATTCCATGGCACCTGCTGGAGTCCATCCTGGAACTCCCTGAGGAGAGGCAGCAGGAATTTTTGGGATGCATTTCCCTCATCCCACATTATATTCTATATGTTCCCATTCCAGATTCTATGGCACCTGCAGGAATCCATCCTGGAACTCCCGGAGGAGAGGCAGCAGGAATTTTTGGGATGCATTTCCCTCATCCCACAGTATATTCCATACACTCCCATTCCAGATTCCATGGCAGCTGCTGGAATCCACCCTGGAACACCCTGAGGAGAGGCAGCAGGAATTTTTAGGGTGCATTTCCCTCATCCCACAGTATATCCCATGTGCTCCCATTGTGCAGGGAGGAGAGGGAGCGGGGGACACCTCTGGAAAATCCATCATTCCCGGCTTGGGGGACACAGCGAGGGTTATTAGCATTTCCAGCTGGAAGGAATTTCCATCCAGGCACTCTGCTGGTCCAAAGGAGGATAAGCCCTCCCCAGCCGTGTTTACAACCCACAGTCGTTATCAGAGGATCAGGGGCTTTGGAGCCCCAATTTCCTGCCCACCAAGGGCTCCTCGGGATCCCAATCCCTGCAGATTCCATGGGATGAGCTTCCCCAGCAAAGGGATGCTGCTCCTCCAGGAGCAYCTTGATAAAATCTGGATTATCTGGGACTTTTCATCTCTCTGAAGATGCTGCCAGAACAGGTTTTGTGTCCTCTCTCTGAGGAATCCCAGTCCCAAACATTTCCTGCCTGAACTCCAGACCCACTTTCTTCCTCAGGATCTTCTGGACCCTCCTCCTGCTGCAGGTGGGTTTTTCCACGCACATCCTAAAAACTAAACGTGGCTGGAACCCAAACACCTCCTTGATGTGTGAATTCTTTGGGATCTCACCTGAGCAAGGAGCATTTTTCATCCAAAATCCATCTGCTTTCAGCAACTTGGCAGCAGCTGAATACCCAGCCACAATTTTAGGATTTGAAATGCTGATAAGCATTTAACAAATTAAAAACAACCCTATAAAATTACACTTCTATTTTTATTTAATTAAGTATTTTTTTAGCAATTAAGTAGTTTTTAAATTATTTTTTTTGATGTCCAAGTTTTAAACCCATGAACTTGAACCGAGGAGAMCTTGGCCGAGGAGAGAGCCCTGCTCAGCTCACCGAGGCTGAATGTCCTGGGAAATGGGAGGACATCGAGATAATTAATGGTTATCTAAACAATCGGCTTGTTTACAAYCACCTTTTCTAATTAACTGAATTGCTCTAATTAACATGGATTATTTCTATTTAAGGGCTCATTATCTAAATTGCCATCTAAACTTCAGGCAGTTAGGCGGTCCTTAAAATATCTGTGTCTTTGTAACTGTTTTCTGCTTTTAAATACAGGACTATTTATTAAAATTTCTATAAACTGGTTGAAAAAAATCAACACTTCAAGCAAGCTGGTTTGCCTTCACAATAAATTTTTCTGCCTTTGATTTTTTATTTTTCCAGCTACATAAAAATACCTTGTTGCAGGCTTGCCTCTGGAATTTCATATCCTGTGCACAGAGCCCACCATTCCCAAAATACCCAAAAAAAACCCAGAAAAATTATTAACCCAGAGTTTGCAAAGTGGAAGCCAAACTTCGAAAAAAAAAGTTCATTGTGGAAGGGAAGAAAAATCCATGAGGAAGCAGATGGAAAATCAGGTTTTCAATACACTCCAGCAAACACCCAATGGAAGAATAATAACCTGAAAAATGCTGGGCTGAGCTCCACCCTAGCACAACTCCACCAAAACCCGTGGGAATGGGACAGCAGTGGGTGCTCCCTGGATCTGAAGGGTTTTTTTCCTTTTCCTTTTCCTTTTCCTTTTCCTTTTCCTTTTCCTTTTCCTTTTCCTTTTCCTTTTCCTTTCCTTTCCTTTTCCTTTCCTTTTCCAAGCCACCCCTCTTCTCACTCCAATTCCCTGTCACTGATCCATGGATTTCCCAAAGATGCTGAGAGGGGGAATCTGGTGCTTGCAGAGCTGGGATTTCGCTGCGTGAAAGCAGAATTTGGGCTGGAAATGGCGAAGAGATTTCTTCAAGGGCTGCCAAAAAAGAAAAAAAAATAATATAAAGAGATAAAAGAAAAAAAAATAAGCTCGAGGCTGTGTTTTCTGAGGCCACTGCCAACTTTTTAAAAGGATAATCCCAGCACATACGGCGTTAGATGACAAAAGTCCTGTGCTGGAAACGCTGCCAGGTTTTTAGACGTCGGCATTTAATCTCTTGGCCAGAACGCCGCTCTAGCTGTGGTTTTATCTTTGTTTTTTTATAGTCACCAACAACACATTTGCATAAATGATAGCAGCAGCATATGGGCTGAGGGAGGCTCGTTTGCTCTGCAATTCATGGTGGCGTGAAAATCAGAACAGAAGGACAGAAATCCTTTGGGGTCAGAGCCGGAGTAGGGGCAGGGAAGGGAGATTTGCCAAGCACCTGACTCTGTTTCCACCTGATTTTCTTTCCAGAGCAGCAGGTGAAGGCAGCAATAGGTTAAATCAGGCTCTGGGTGTTTCACAGATGAGATTTTCTAGGGTTTGCCAGGAGGTTTTAAGGAGTTGGGACCCCAAAAGGACTTGGGCAGGGCTGTCCCATGGAGCAGAGCACAAAGCTGAGATCCTCACAGCACCCAGCAGTGGGAGCAGGGATGAGCTGGGAGGAGAGGCTGAGTGAAAAGAGCTGAGGTGGAACGGCTGTGGCACCACTGAGCTCTGAGCAAGCAAAGAAACCCTCTTGGAATTATTAATTTAACTCAAAACTTTCAAATTGGAATTATTAATTTAACTCAAAACTTTCAAATTTTGGCAAGGCAGAGAGAGACACAACACGATGGCAGTGCCATGATGACGCAGAGGGTGAGTTGGCAGAAATGCAGGTGTTTTTATCTCCATTAAATATCAAAAAAAAAAAAATAAAACCAAGCCTAGTTAAGCTCAGCTAACCTTTCACAAAACAGAAACCCTGAATCCCAAAGTGCAGGCAGGAGCTGGTTGCGTGCCACTGATCTCCTGTCACTTTATTTCGCTGCAAGTCCTCGTTTTCTGCAGGCAGGGATGGATTTGGAGAGCTGGGCCCCCCGTGGAGGGAAGRAGGGATCAAATCCTTCCCCTCCGTGCATGGAAAAGCAGCAGCAGAGCAGAAGGTCACTGGGTTTGGAGAGGAGGATTCTGCTCTCGAGAGAGGAAGAGAATCTCTGCCCCGCCCAGCTGTTTCATTTCCCGGGATTTTATAAACATTTGATCAACCAGGATTGTTCATCTTCAACAAATCAGTTCATGGCCGGGGCATTGATCACCTTTGGAGCTGCTCCAGGTTCTCTCCCCTCRCTCTGGGGTGGGTTTTCCACCCTGGCTAATGGGAAACGAGTTGGGATGGAGGGTTTGAGTTCTCAGCCGATCTCCAGGTGAGGCAAGAGGGCCCCAAGGATGCCCATTAAGGTAAAATTCAACAGAATTGTGAAGAAGGGGAAGAAAAACTCCTTCAAAACAAAAAAAAAAAAATACCCTGTGCCTTTCCTGAACCTTGTGACACCAATTTTTTTTTCTTTTCCTCAAGCCCCAGCTCCTGTAGTCGTGTAATTACAGCACAGCTCAACTTGAAATAAAGGAAACTTTATATAAGGAAGAAATCCAAGAAATGGGTAATGGTTTCCACAGTGCTGTTTGAGGAGGCTGGAACAACGTGGACCTACAAAACATCAGCAAAAAGAACCAAAAAACCTCCTACATTTTTGCATGTAATTTTGTGTATCTCAGCTGTAAATTTTGAATGTTTAAATTCTTTTTTTCTCTTTTTTTCCTCCAAAAAAACTCACAGCAGAAATCTGCCCAGAGAAATTCTGTGTGGCTGGTGGTGACCGTCACGGAGGAAAAACAAAAGGTTGGGGTTTTCCCAGTCCGAAAACATCACAAAATTATGTAGGTTTTGCYACTCTCACACTCCCAAAAATCCATTTTGAGAAGAAAAAGTAARAATATGGGGGAAAAGATCAGATCTTGCTCTCAGGGATGTGTTCAAGACACCAGACAGGTTTCAATACCAAAAAAATGGCAGGTTTTTGAGCAGATTTTCTGCTGTATCGCACTGATAGATGAGGAAATCAAGCAGGTTCAGGCTCTCCCTTCCCTTACAAGGACCTCTCCAGGAATTCATTTCCCAGCAGGGCCAGGCTTTCCCCCACAACCAGGAGCAAAAACCACAAAGTTTTCCCAAGGAAACTCCTCCAGGCTGAGCAGAGCCTGGCAAGGCACAGCCCCTGAGGCAGTGAAGGCTCCTGAATTCCCAGGATCTCCAAGGGGTTGCCATGAACTCCTTCCCCCCACTTCGAGATTTCCCTCACATTGCTGTGGATAAAATCCATGAATTTTAAATTCCTGAAAGTAAATCAGGGACTTTATCCATGCTGGAAATCTCATCCAAATTCAAGGCTTTTATTATGGAAATTGATGATTAATTGAAGGCTGGGCTGATTTATGGAGCTGTTTTTAAACAGCGTTTAATTCAGTGATAGAACTCATTTTCGAGGAGCCAAGAGCACAAATGGATTTAAAAAAAAAACAATTAAAAACATGGAAAGATACACCAATCAATTACAGGGAAGGATTTGGATATGACCCTGGAGCTGGAAGGACCTCAGGAATTATCACAAGGAACTTGCCATGGGTTTGCCCTCAACCTTTGCTGCTGGCACTGTTGGAGACAGGATTTTGGGAGAGATGCATCTTTGATCTGAGCCATCCCAAAGTCTCCAAAACACGACCTTTAACAGATTTACCCTTTCCAACAGATTGTGGTTTAGGGCTGCAAGGTACAGAGCTGTCTGAAAAGCTGTGTCTTCTCCATCTGGAGTATTGAGCCAGAACCTCAGGTCAGGGTTTGGGAAATCTTCCAAACTTCAGCCTCAAGAAGTCCTTCAAAAGCGAATTTTCATGAAAAGAACTTTCTATGCTAAAAAACCTTGACAAATAAATGTTGCAATAGTTGGTAGAGTTTTCTGAGCGCTCAAGTTGGCAATGTTTTTTAAAAAAATAAAAAATATCCAGTGAGAACGTGGACATCATCCACTGGAGATGAATTTTTTTGCTGGCTCCTTGGCACGGCACAAACCCAGTGCTGAAAGATTCACCTGGAATTTCCCAAACCTCAGCTCAGGGACTTCTCCAGCTCCTGTCTCGTGCGATAAAAATGGGTTGGAGGGAAGCAAAGTGGTTCATTATTTATGTTTATGCATCCAGCTTCAAGGTTTTTGTCAGAATCTGCCCATCCATGCAGAGGCTCTGTGGGAAAGCGGGGTGTGAAGCTGAGCGTGTTTACAGGAATTTTTCCGAGCTGTAAATGAAGGCCAAAAATAAAACACAAAGGGAAATCTACCCCTATAATTCATTCATGGACCTTTTAGTGGCAGGGTATTTTGCAAGGACAGAGAAATGTCATAATCAAAGCTGTCTCTCAAATTTGTTTTCAAATGGAAATCAAAGGGACCATGGTCTGAGAAGCCTCAACATTTTTTAATCTCTGAAAATTTTCCGCCCACTGAATTTTTGGCCAGCCCAGGCTTAGAGAGGAGCTCCATACAATGTCTTGGGCTGGCTCAAGAAAGCCTCAGCGAATAATAAATGCCAGGCTCGAGGGCACAGAGGGGTGGGATTGCACAGCTCCTCCCTGACATGAGCCTTCTCTCTGAGCCTTCTCCAGCAAAGAAATCCCCATTATTTAGGAATTCAGGTGTCCCCAGGCACCCCCACAGCCACCCAGCTTCCCTAGAACTGCACACCAAACACAGGAAATCCTGATTTCCCTTTTCCTGGGAAATTCTGAGTTTCACCAGCAGCTGCAAGAAAGAAGCACAGAGCAGACAATAAACATTTGGGCAAGTGACTGACATAGCACAGAGCTGGAAAATAAGGAATTCTGGTAAAAGAAGTATTTTAGGCTTTTGAGAAGGCGGGATTCCTTTCAACTTTCCAGACAGATTATAGTGGCCAGTTCATGTAGCATTTATCACCTTGCCCAGCAATTTACAGCCGGCAGGGTTTGCTCTTTTTAGCCCAACAAAACACTCTTGGCTTGGGAGAWGCTGGTGAGCTGGCACAGGAGACACTGCTGAAGCTCTGCGGTGGGAGAACAACCTCATTAAAACAGATTTGCATAGGCAAATGAGCCAGCTAAGATTTCCTATGGCCAGGAACATCAGTGCTTCTACAGTCCCAGCTTCTAAGGAGCTCCTGGATCAAAAAAATCCCTGTTTGGAGAAGAAACCAGGGAGGGGGTTTWGTTTGTGTGGTTGATTTCCTTTTCTATTCCTGGTTTAATGTGGGAGTGTGTTCAGAATGSAGGGGGTGACTTGTTGAACAACCCGAAGATTTTTCCAGAAGCTCAACCTTCTCTCCAGGCAGCCGAGCTGCGGATTTGCCATCTCCTCTCCTGAAATCCATGGCACAGCCAGATCCCTTCAGCCAGGAATGCAGCCCTGTCAAATCTCAGGCCCYGAGCAGGAGCTGCCCCATCTGCCCTGAGGCTCCGCTCCCCCCCAGCCCGGCCGGGCTCTCCCTGACCCCTGACCCCGGGGCCGGACGGTGCCACTGCTGAGCACCCACTCCCAGTGCTGGGGTGGCACAGACCAGGGGAGCAGCTGGGAATCTGCACCCCTCTAATCTCCATCCCACTGCTGGGAATCTGCATTGATCTACTGGGAATCTCCATCCCACTGCTGGGAATCTCCATCCTGCTGCTGGGAATCTGCATTGATCTACTGGAAATCTCCATCCCACTGCTGGGAATCTCCATCCTGCTGCTGGGAATCTCCATCCCGCTGCTGGGAATCTCCATCATTTTACTGGGAATCTGCATCGCTCTGCTGGGAGTCTGCATTGCTCTACTAGGGATCTCCATTGTTTTACTGGGAATCGGCATCTTTCTACTGAGAATTTGCAACCCACTGCTGGGAATCTCCATCCCACTGCTGGGAATCTCCATCCCGCTACTGGGAATCCATCCTGCCACCGAGGATCTCCATCCTGCTGCTGAGAATCTTCATCCTTGTGCTGGGAATTGCCATCCCACTACTGGGGATCTCTAACCCTCTACTGGGAATCTCCAGCCCACTGCTGGCAATCTCCATCCCTCTACCGGGAATCTCCATCCCTCTACCGGGAATCTCCATCCCTCTACCAGGAATCTCCATCCCTCCACCGGGAATCTCCATTGCTCTACTGGGAATCTGCATCCCACCACTGGGGATCTCCATCCCGCTCCCAGAGGACGCCCAGATGCCCCTCTGTCCATATCGAACCCTCCAGGTTTTCCCCAGTGCCTTTCCCTCCTTGCTGCATGTCCAAGCACGGAATTGCCTTCCATGTCAGTGCTGGAGAAATCCAAGAACGCTCCAGCTCTGAGCGCTCCCATCCTGGCTCGCACAGAGTATCCCAGCAGAATGCAGCTGTCTCAGCCCAGGATCATTTYTGTAAAACAGGAGAGAGGACAGACTCTTTCCCTGATTTATTTATCCATTGCCTAGAACGGCTTGTCCACAAACATCCCAGCTTGGTTAAATCTCCGACATGTAAAACATTCCCAGAAATTCTTGCTGCCATCCAACAAGACAAATGGGGAAGACTTGGCTTTATTTATTTTTTTTTTTTAAGACTCCTCACTTTTCTTTCTGTTTTCTCCTCTATGGTGTGACTCTGTCTCTGGCTTTCCCAAAGCAAGGCTCTAATTTATCAGGCTCTCGAGTTCTTAGGGAATGGCAGACTCCGCGGCTTTTCCGCTTGGCTCAGCCCTCGCGGCCGCCATATGGAACCATTTGAGGAATTTTCTCTCCTTATCAAAGTTGGAGATGGAAATATTTCCTTGCTCCTTCTCGGGGCACTTCTGCCTTTGCACACACGCTGGGAAGGTTTAACCCTGACACTGCTGATGTGCAGCTGTTCCCGTTGAAATGCCGGCCGGGATTGAACTGGGAATCTTCCACGGGGAGCTGTGCCAGCAGTTAGATTCTGTTCCTGGTTACAAATAGTTCCTTTAATCGTTTTGGAGTTCCAGGGGTAGAACAGAGGAGAAGCTGGCTCAGTGTCTGTCTGTCTGAAGAGAACTTTCTCTCCCTCTCTGCACCCTGAGCCAGCTTTGCTGCGCTGCTGTTGCAGCAGGGAGGTCAGGAAAGCTTTTCCCTCTCCATCCTGCCTTTATGAAGTGGATGACAGCTGGACTCAGATAACTTTTCAGGCACAGATCTTCCACCTGTGAATTTCCCACTGCTGTGCATCCACAGAGGGATTTTTCCTCTGTTCTCTRTAAAGTCATCACACTCAGGGTTGGTTCCAGCCCTTCTTTCCAGCCCAGCGTGGTGAGTGAGGTGTGAGCCCAGCCAGGCTCTCTGGATCCACAGGGATGCATCCTCCAGGATCTCTGCTGGTCTGAGAATTTCGGTGTGATCCCATCCCAGCCAGGCTCTCTGGATCCATGGGGATGGATCCTCCAGGATCGCTGTTGATCTGGGAAGTTTGGTGTGATCCCATCTCAGCCAGGCTCTCCAGATCCATGAAGATGGATCCCCCAGGGTCGCTGCTGGCCTGGGAAGTTCAGGTGAAGGTGAGAAGGGCTGAATTCCAGCTCCAGCTTCCTCAACTCAGCCTCATCCACAATACAAAGACAACTTTCACTTCTAGGATGATGCTCCAAGACCCTTCAGGAGATGCTGCAGCCCAACCCAGCCCTGGRCAGAGACCAAGCCCTGATTCCCAAACGCACAGCTCAGCAGAGGAGCCTCAGTGACCAGGAGAAAGATCTCTCCTGCTCTTCCCCATTCCCTCTGCTCCTTTTTCACCATTCCAGCCCTTCATCCAAGGCACAGATCTTTCCTCATCAGAYCTCCGAGCCCAGAAACTCTTGGATRTTCTCAGTGGTGATGGATTTGTGCACTTCTCTTCACAAGTCCAGCTGCACACTGATTTACAGTTAAGGTGAGATAAAAATATGGGATAAAGTCCCTAATTCCACATTCAGATATTAAATTAGTTATTAAATACGATGCCTTAAATCTGTGCCTTAAACCTCAGGGTCTCCTTCATGATGGTGAGGAACTCCCACAGCTGCCCCACAACRAAGGCCTGGAGAGGGATCAATTGTGTGTTTGACAACTCAGATACAGCACTGGACTCTGTAAAAGCAGATTTTTACACTTGTCAGTTCTGCTTTTCYCATCCCCTGTGGTTCCTGGCCACGTCCAGCCCTGATCCCTGTTATCCCAGAGCAGCCCACGGTGGTGGGATACTCAGGACTCCAGCAGGGAGGGAACTGAGCACCACTTTTAGGCTCAGGAACRCTGCCAGGAGGCTGTAAAGCAATATTACACATGGAAAGCAGGCCCTGGTGTCCACAGAGCTGAGATTGGTTATTCTTGGGCACGTTTCCTCCATATTATTATCATTATTATTATTAAATTACCTGATTTGCCTGTCTGGCCTAAGAGCATTTCACTGTGAGCCCTGTTTTTCCATCAGGCCCAAGGTTGATTTCCATGTTCGATCCAGTGGTTTCACTGCAGCTGCCAGAACTTCACCTTCAGTGAACATACATCACCATCAGTCTCCAGAGCTGCTAAAAACCCCAGGTTTCCATGGAAATYGCTGCTGATACTTGCCTGGATGTCTGGTTTTCCTGTTTCTGTGCCCACAYTTAATGGAGTAGAAAAAAATCGACGTGAATCCCTGGGTTTTAAAACAATTTTTCTCTTTGCAGTGGAAAAACAATGATGTCTAGAGAGCTGAGAGGAGGAGGGAGGCTGATTTCCACCTCCAGGGCCCACAGCAGCTGCTGTCCAGGAGCTGKAGCCCCACTGATGCTGTGGCTGCARAGGKGCTGCTTTCCTCCTGCCTTGCCTTGGGTGAGATGGGACACGAAGAGCAGAATTTTCCTTTATCCACCTAAATTTGCCACATAATTTCTCTTYCTTTAGCCCCTAACTCCTGCACCTGGGATAGCAGCACAATCCCAGATCTCCTCGGACACTTAGGCAAAGTCACAGGGAAAAAAAACATCAAAGAATTTGCCAACTTCAACCTCCACAAGAGGAAGGGCAAATGTTTTAACAGCCTCACTCAACTTCCCACGTGCTGCCTCCTCTCACACAGAGGCAGCTGACCCAGGGGACAGTTTGGGTTGAGTTCCTTGCAGGCAAATGACATTTCCCCACCTCTGGAAAAGCACTGGGAGCCCCATCCAAGACGATTTTTTTCCTCGTGTTCAAAGGATTCATTTTCTAAATCGCTTTCCAGCCCTTTCAGTGAACGGGAGGCTCTGCAAACACGCTCTGAAAYGCTTCTCTTCATCTTGCTGCATCTGTTCTGTTTCTGCTCCATCTGGACAGAGCACAGGTACAGCCCAGACCCTGGCCTTTGGCCCATGTGCTCTTTCCAAGGAATTTTTGGATGCTCGGTGAAAAATCCATCCAAAGCTCACTCCGCAGAGGGCTTTGATTTCCACTGGAGTCCACTTCAAGGGGCTGCAGAGGGCTGATTGATGTTATTTTTGTTCCTCATCCCAAAATACAGAGCTGAGCGATCCAAAGTTTGGATTTAGGGAATTATTGGGCTGCTGCTGAAAGGCCAATAGCAGGAGCTTGAACCTCGGGAGCTGAGCTTGGACTGCTGATTGTACACGGGATTAAATCCTTGAATCCTCGCTGTCATTGCCTAATTCCAGATCAGACTGCTGGCCGGGCTTCTGATGGCTGGAGGAGGTGGGAAAAAGAGCTGGAATAATAATAATAATAATAATAATAATAATAATAATAATAATAATAATAATAATAATAACAACAACAACAACAGCAACAACAACAACAACAACAACAACAATAACAACAACAATAATAATAATAATAACCACCAATAATGACAAGAACAATATTAATAACAATAATAATAACAACAGCTATAATAATTATGATGATAATAATAATAAAATAAACTAATAATGATAATAATAATAAAAACAATAATGACAATAACAATAATAACAACATATATTAATAACATTAATAATAACAATAATATTTATGATTATGATAATAATTAATAATAAAATAAACACATAATGACAATAATAATTTAAAAATGATAATAACGATAATAACAATATTAATAACAATAACAATAACAACAACAATAACACTAACACTAACAATAACAACAGCAATAACAATAATAACAATAATATATCAAGAAATAATACTAGTAATAGTAATAGTAATAATAATAACAACCAACATAATAATAATAACAATAATAACAGGAATAACAGGAATAATGCTGTGATTGGTCTGGCAGGAAGAGCAGAGCTTGGGGAGCGACATCAGCTGGCACCTTCAGGGAGCCAGGAGCAAGGGCACGAGCTGGCACATCCCAGAGAATTCCCTCAGCACGGTGCCAGYGGCTCCAGGAGGGACAGAAAGAATCCATCTACCTGCAGTTCAAAGCAGAATRATTGCAGCCCAGGAAGAGCAGCTGKGGCAGCTTCCTCACRGATCTGAAYTGGCAGCGCAGTGCTTTGGCTCCCACAAAGCTCTTTGGATGTTKAGGGGAGCTGTGGGTGAGCTGAAGTGTGGGAAGATGAAGAAGCCAAGGTTTTTTCGGCAGGGAAGCCCCACAAGGAGGTTGGGAAGAGGAAAACAGCCTCMTGTGCCAGGAGATTTGCCACCACCGTGCCCAGGGTTGGGGACAGGGCCAGCACGGGGCTGGGAGCAGCCTGGCAGTGAGGGCACAGAGGGAGAGGTGAAGCTCATCCCTGTGCTGCACATGGGACACTCAGAGCCAGCCTTTCCAAAATAAACCCAAACAGCCAGGACAGGATTCCTCCCGTGGAACCAGCCCTTTCCATGCACTAAAACATCCCTTTTTCCTCCCTCTCTGGGGCCGGAGGGGAGGAATCTTCAGTTCCAGAGTCAAAACTGCCAATGGCTTTTCCAGGCCYGGGAGATTCTCTCATCTCCCCGCACAGGACACACAGCCATGACCTGGAATTAGACAAGAATTTCCTCTTTGAAGGCTCTTTCAACCACTTCCTTTCGTTTCATTTGCCTGTCTTTGATCCAGGGAGAGGCGCAAGAGGAAGGATGAGACTCAGATTTTAGCAGGGATTTTGGGAGCTCGGATCCAGCTGAAGTCATTCTGATCAAACAGCATCTGCCCCACCCAACGGGGAATTTTACCAGCAGAGTCCCCTCCATGTCCCCAGTTTTGTGTTTTGCACAGGAGGGGATGGCTCTCGGTGACATCCAGGTTGTGAACCAGCAGCTCCTCCAAGCTCAGCAGGGCTGGAGCCAGCTCCTAGAAAGCTTTTTTGTGGTTTYCACAGCAGCCATTCCCTTCTCCCTCAGGAACTGCCTTTCCTGTTCATCTCTGAACACAAGAAAAACCAAAACCGTTGCAGTTTTGACTCCGAAGCAATGTTTTCTTTCCCTCSACTCGCTCGGGCCAGCGAGAAAGTTTCCACAGATTTTCCCAGGTCTCTTCTTCGAAAACGGAGCAAAACAATTCCTGGAAAGCCRTGCTGGCGGTGCCTGCTGCTGTTTGCTTTGGAGCACATGTGGGAGAAGCGTGGAAAAAGGGGATTAGATATCCTCGTGGAGCTCCTGGATCTGCCTCTGGAAAACAGCTGAGCAGGTGCAGGATTAAACTCACTGCTGGAAAAGGAAAAAGCACAGCGAGCATTGCATTAAACACAGGAGCAGCTCTGAGGAAGGTAGTTCACARCATCAGGGTAAATTTGATGCTCAGCAGCAGAGATGGTTTGAAATTTGCTGCAGACAAGCACCACRATCTCATCCTGCCTCATGGCTGAGMTCTGGATGATCCCCTGAGGTCAAAAGAAATGTTTGATGTTTGGTGTTGTGGGGT
Source organism: Malurus melanocephalus (assembly GCF_030028575.1). Lineage (NCBI taxonomy): Eukaryota > Metazoa > Chordata > Aves > Passeriformes > Maluridae > Malurus > Malurus melanocephalus. Next base: position 982,148 of record NW_026623451.1, read on the forward strand.
TTTTGCTGCTTTGTGGGTAAAGTTCGTGGCTKCACAGAGGCCTTTTCCCTCTCCTGAGTGCCCCATGGAGTGCAGGGAAAGCAGAGCCTGGAAAGCCATGTCTGCTGGAAAAATTCCTTGCTCAATGTGGCTCCCCATGTGGCTCCCCATGGGCAGGGATTGGTGGAACCAACGGCGAGGAAAGGAACAGAGCCCAGGAGGGGCCTCATGGCATGAGCCAAAACCACACAAAGCTCCTGCATTCCAAACGGGGAGGAGTTTGTCTTTATCATCAGTCCTGGAGGATCCATGGAAATTCCTGCTGAGGAATCCATGGAATGGTTTGGGTTGGGAAGGGCCTTAAAGTCACCCAGTGCCACCCCTGCCATGCCAGGGACACCTTTCACTGTCCCAGGGTGCTCCAAACCCTGTCCAGCCTGGTCTTGGACACTGCCACAGGGGCAGCCACAGCTTCTCTGGGAACCTATGAGCACAAGGAACAATTCCTTCTGTGTTTTCTGTCTAAAATCCATCATTTTTCCAACCCTGCCCAGTCCAGAGCYTGCTCACACCTCAATTGCAACAATCTGGACCCAAGGGCTCCAAACCAGCCGGGCTCGTGGTCTCAGAGAGTTTGGTGAAAGCAGAGCTGATCCAGYTTAGAGCAGCAGATTGACCTTCTGCCCATCAAAGAACAGAGAATTTATTCTCAATTTATTTATATTTTCAATAATCTCTGGCTGTCGAGCCCCCAGGCAGAGCAGTCGGGTTCCTTTTGGAGAGCTCTATCTCTCGTTCTATTTCCAGTGCACTTCCAARGGCAGCAGCTCGTGTCTCCTTATCGCTCCCAGAATGAGGAGCCCACAGCCCGGGCCAGAGCAGGG
>NW_026623451.1:983827-986376 GCF_030028575.1 Malurus melanocephalus
TTTGATGGGTTTTAAGAAATTAGCATAATTGATTAAAAGCACCAATTAAGAGGATGAGTGGTGATGGAATTCCCCCAAAGTCCAGCCCCTCCAATAGCTAAAATTAGCATTTAATTAAATAAACTACATTATTTATTGAATTAATAAAATAATTGATAAAATTAAAAATAAAAGTCTCTATTAAAATCAGCTAAAAATAGCACTGCAGCCCTGAGTGTGAGAACCCCTCTGTGACAGGCRGAGCTCTCTCCCTGAGCTCTTCTTGGCTTGGATAAAATTTAATTTTCAAGGAAAGCATTTGTGGCCATCCCATTGTCCCCTGGGAGGACCCTGCAGATCCTGGGATACACAAGGGAAATCCTCCCAGGTGTATTTTGAGGGTTTTAGAGGGTTTTTTTTGCAGGTTAATTTTGATGGGGTTTGTAGGAAAATGCAAGAGCTGGATGCAAGCACAGAGCGAGGCTCCCAGGGACATTCCCCTAAAAAAGTTTATGGCCCCTGTTCTGTTTGGGAATTTCCCAGGAATTGATTCAAGGCAGCTTCATATGAACCAAACCAGAGTGGGAATTTGCTGGAAAAACCCCTTTTGGGATGGAATGAAGGTGGTCAGGATACAGATCACAGATGAGAGCTCTCAAAAAGGGCTGTGAGCGCCAAAACCCGTCCCTGTTCCCATTTACTGCATCTCATTCCCCTCCTTTCCCTGGGAGATTTCCTATAAAAAYGTCTGAATTGGGCCTTAGGAGCACCTGAGGCCTTTGTGGCCTTCTTGGCAGCTGCCCCTGTGCTGACTGTGCTGCCAGGGAAGAGTTTGCCCTGAAATTCCCTTTTTTTTTCTGATGCTCCCACTGACCCTGAACCTCCCCAAAACGAGCACAAACCACTGACTGTGTGGAGTCTGAGCCTAAACTGAAAAACCTCGATTCGGGGGTTTCAGCACCCCCATCCAAGAGAACATTTTGGCAGTGGATTTACCCCAATTCTCGGGGCAGTGATCTCCCCCTCACGACCCCAAACCAAGGCAGGCTTGTTCCACCATCCCAAGGTGATGCCATCACTCTCTGCCCTGAGTTCCCAGCTGATTCCTCTCTCCAGGGAAGCCCTGTCCCATATTTTTCTTCCAGCTGTGCTTTTTTTTTTTCCAGCTCCCATTGGAACTTTAGAGCTGAAGGCATCAAAACATTTCTGGGGTTTATGAGAAGGCTTTAGGCTTTCCTCCTTTTTTTTTTTTTTTTGTCCCAGAACAGCCTGGCTGTTGAACATGACCTRAAACCATTCTGATATCTCATAAATGCCCATTTTTGTGCCCAAACCAGCGATTATTGATCAGGAATGGAAGATTTCCTTGCTCAGGCTCTGGGGAGAGGAGCAGAGAGCAGCAGCTCGGTCCCTGGTGYGGGGGAAGAGCAGGAGCAGAGTCCCTAAAGCTGCCTGGGTCTCTTTGGGACACATCCCTCAAAGTTTCACCTCCAAAAGCCAAATTCCAAAAGATATCACCTTATCAAAGGCCAGGGAACGCAGCCCAGCCATTCTGATCCCCAGAGAATTTCTGATGGCATGGAAGCAAATAAAGCCAGAGATGACATCCCAGAAAATTCCAGAGATCCATGGACAGGCAGAGGATGTGGGGCTGCACTCTCAGACACTGCAAGCTCCAGGAATGCCCAAAATCCTTCATTTTGCCCATGTTAATAAGGCCATTGATCACTCCCAAAAGCCTGAATTATCAGCCTCCCTTATCTGCWCCCTGTCTTTATCCAGCTGGAAAATGCTCTGTGCTTGTTGAACCAACTTTGAGGCACCCTGTGGTTATCCAGCACTTTTAAAAAGGGGAATGCAGTGCCTTAAAAAAGTGGGGATGGATCTCTGCGTCTCCAAAAGCCATCCCCGAATCCCAAATCCACCAGCCAAAACACAGGGGAGCAAAAAAAMCCACCCAAAAAAMCSCTTCAMRTTCAAAGGGGCATCCTAGGAGGGAATCCCTAAAATAATAATTTAATTTTTGKATTCCAGCACAAGGAATTGCTGCCTGCTGCCAGGAAGGAGGAGCAGGAGTGGCTGGTTTTATTAAATAATTCGATGGACAGACAGATGGAGATATAAATATAAATTTTTATTTTTATATACATCCATATATATTGAGTTGGACGCATGGAGAGAATTCTCCGAGCAGCTCTGTGCCCTGCAGCTCCTCAGAGCTCTCCCTCCATTTCCCCCTCTCCGAGTGAATAATCTCACTGGTGGAACCTTATCAAGTGAGGTCTGACAGTCTGGGAGCTCGATTGCATCCAGGAATTTTCTGTCCCGCACCACAGCGGCAAAATCCCCCAAAAAACTCCTCCTAAAGCCAGGCCAGCTCCTCATAAATCCCAGGCACACATTGGCCAGCTCTTCATCAATCTTCCCCAGGTGTTCCCTCACCACGAGCATCCTGAGGCTTTTCCTGGAAATTCCTTTTTTTTTTTTTTTTCCCCTAAAGCAACTGCTCAGGGATTTGGGATTTTCTCTTTTCTCCCTGGTAATGTCCTGCTATCAATTTTATTTCTGCA
>NW_026623451.1:987064-988926 GCF_030028575.1 Malurus melanocephalus
GCACTGAGGTCCCTTCCCAGTGACATTTGAAGGGCTTGGACACAGCCAGAAACTTCCCAAAATCCTGCACGCAGCTGGGACCGGCCACATCCCAACCCAGTGAAACACAGCTAGTGGCACAAATTGAGAAAAAAAAAAACCCTTTTCCACATTGTACCTATTGAAGGCCAAATGTTTAGGGTCAAAAATTGGGAAATTGGCATTTCTCAGCTCGATTATTTTGTTTCCCAGCTGATACCACAAAGTCCCATCCCACTCCTCTCTGAACCATCGTCGGAGCTGCCTGAAACCCCAACAATCTCAAAACTCGGGATATTTGAACAAAAAGCATTTCCTAGAGGGGAAAAAAAACCCATAAATCCTGTTTCTCTGCAGCTTTAATAGAGAGCCCAGCTCGTCTGCAATTGTCTGAAGTATCAGGCACTCGAGATAGCCCGGGGAAGTGGTGGTCCCTGCCCTTTTTATATCTATTGCCTAACTCTGGAAAGCATCCTGAGAGGAGCCACTTGGGCTTTAATAGGATGAATCATTGTTCAAACCAGCATGTGCTTGGAAATGTTTACATGAGGGGGCCTGGAGTGCAGATACCACCAGGAGGGGGGAAAAAAAAATAAATAAATGAAGCTGAAAGCTGCAGAAAGGCGCTTGTGTGGAAGGGTTTCGATCTGCTGGTTCCTCAGGTAGGGAATTGCTAAATCCAGTGTTTGGGGGATCTCTAGAGGTTCTTTCCTTTGCTAATTAATGAGTCCAGGGTTGGCAGGGCTTGGTGCGGAGGTAAAAAATTTAAAATAATCACCATCTCCTGGCACTGGGAATCTCAGGATAATTCACCTGTTGGGAACGATTCATGGAAGGGTATAAAACTGCAGTGTGAACCAAAAAAAAAAAAAAAAGGAATTGCTAAATCCAGTGTTTGGGGGATCTCTAGAGGTTCTTTCCTTTTCTAATTAATGAGTTCAGGGTTGGCAGGGCTTGGTGCGGAGGTAAAAAATTCAAAATAATCACCATCTCCTGGCACTGGGAATCTCAGGATAATTCACCTGTTGGGAATGATTCATGGAAGGGTATAAAACTGCAGTAAAAAAAAAAAAAAAAAAAAAAAGAGCAGCCTGGCCCTGGCAGTGCTTCTGCCCTGAAGGACATCCAAAGCACAGCTATAACACCAATTCCACTCCAGGGAGGGATGTTTGCCTCTTCCACCCAATTTTAGGGGAAATTACACCATCCCTGGCCATTCCTCTCCATCTTTCTTGCTTTAYCTTTTACTCAAGGCACCACATTGGGTCTCTGAGATCGATTCYAGCCTCGGGCTGAAGTTTAGTGAGCTTTTGGAAGCTGTTCCGTGTTATTTTTAAACACCACGTGCACCCAGGGTGCTGCCAGCCGGGCTGGGTGTATTTGAGAGAACAGTAAAAAAAGCTAAAAGCTAAAAGTAAAAAAAGGGTTTTTGGGAAGATTCCCACCAATTCCAGCAGCTTTCAGATCAAACCCTCCAGGAGATAAACCTTAGGGATCTGGGAGCTTTGCCCTTGGCTTTGAGACTTTGAACTGGGGCCAAGCGATTGCAGCTCCTGGTTTCGGGGAAAAGGAAACAGAAAGGAACTCTGGGCTTAAAGGATTAGAAGGAAGAGCTAAAAATAAAGCCCCAGCCATGCCAGACCCCCGAATTTACTGCTTCCCTGCAAGGAGGATGTGTTTTCCTGTTGTTTTAGGGAGGGGGATCAGCTTTCTGCGTGACTTGGAAGAGCRGGACACAGCCAGGAACTTCCCAAAATCCTGCGCCCAGCTGGGACCGGCCACATCCCAACCCAGTAAAACACAGCGAGTGGCACAAATTGGGGATAAAACTCTTTTTGTACCTA
>NW_026623451.1:990079-992149 GCF_030028575.1 Malurus melanocephalus
AAAAAAAAAAAAAAGGCTCCTTTTATATATGTCTTTGATCAGGCAGGACACTTGACAAATTATTTTCTGAGGAATTTCTTAAGCCTTAATGCCACGAGAAGGAGAAAAGGGGGGGTAAAAAAAAAAAAAAAAGTATTTGCTCTCAAAGAGGAGCTTTTATACCTCCAAAATTCGCAGCCATGTGAGGGATTTTCTGCCATTTCCCCTCATCCCCTTGGCTTCAAGGAATGGCTGCAGGTAGCCCGGGGATTTTTCCATGCTGTGGATGAGGAGGAGGCAGTGGCAGTTCTGCCAGCCCCGCTCCTCCACAGCGAGGGGGAGCGGGGTGAACTCCAGCACAGACAGAACATAAAGGTCAGGGCCATCAGTGACACTGGGAAAGGGCCCCTTCAGCACCAGCACAATCCTGGGGAGCAGGGACAGCTCAGGGTCACGGCACCAAGGAGCTGCTCCTTGCCACCAGGCCTTTGGAAAGGTTGGGATCCGAGGGAAGCATCTCCTGGCCGGGGTCACTCCGGAGTGTGASGAGAGAGCGGCGTTTGCTTGTCTTTTGCTGGAGTCTGCGGGGTTTTTTTTCTGGCTTGGTCATTTAATCCCCTTTATCTTCATTTAATCCCTCTGCTCCAGGCAAGGATCACATCCTTGATGCAATTCCAAGTGTCATTTTAGCCCTTATTTTCATACTTTTAAATCCCTCTCCTCCAGACCAGGATCATATCCTTGATGCAATGCCAAGAGCCACTTTATTCCTTCTTTTCTTACTGTTTAATCCATCCCCTTCAGGCAAGGATCACATCCTTGATGCAATTCCAAGTGCCATTTTATTTCTTCTTTTCCGACCATTTAATCCCTCTCCTCCAGACCAGGATCACATCCTTGACAGAATTCCAAGTGCCATTTTATTCCTTATTTTCCTATCATTTAATCCCTCTCTTCCAGGCAAGGATCAGACCCTTGATGCAATTCCAAGTGTCATTTTAGCCCTTATTTTCATACTTTTTAATCCCTCTCCTCCAGACCAGGATCATATCCTTGATGCAATGCCAAGAGCCACTTTATTCCTTCTTTTCCTATGATTTAATCCCTCTCCTCCAGGCAAGGATCCTTGATGCAATTCCAAGTGTCATTTTATTCCTCATTTTCCTACAATTTAATCCCTCTCCTCCGCACCAGGATCACATCCTTGACAGAATTCCAAGTGTTATTTTATTCCTCCTTTTCTTACCATTTAATCTCTTTCCTCCAGTCAAGGATCACATCCTTGACGGAATTACAAGAACCATCTTATTCCCTTTATCTTCCATTTAATCCCTCTCCTCCAGGCAAGGATCACATCCTTGATAGAATTCCAAGAGTCATTTTATTCCTTCTTTTCCTACAATTTAATTTCTCTCCTCCAGACCAGGATCACATCCTTGATGTAATTCCAAGTGCCATTTTTTTCCTTCGTTTCCTACAATTTAATCCCTCCCCTCCAGATCAGGATGACATCTTTGACAGAATTCCAAGTGTCATTTTATTCCTTATTTTCCTACCATTTAATCCCTCCCTTTCCTCCAGGCAAGGATCATGTCTTTGATTCAATTCCAAGTGCCATTTTATTCCTTCGTTTCCTACAATTTAATCCCTCACATCCTTGATGCAATTCCAAGTGTCATTTTATTCCTTCTTTTGTTACTGTTTAATCCCTCCCCTCCAGGCAAGGATCATGTCCTTGATGGAATCCCAGATGGGTCAGGCAATGAGCTGCACAAGCCAGGTCTGGACAATGGTTGTGTTTTCTATTCTCCCTAACGCCCAAATTACTCATTCCCTGTTATCCTGCTCCTCTGTCCTGGAGGAGAACAGATCCCAACAGCACAGAATTCAATTTAAAATTTTCTGCTGCACTGAACTTCATCAGGATGGATTAAGCAAAAAAAAAAATTAAAAAACCCMCACAAGCCTTTTTTTTTCCAACCTAACCCTTCATGAGCCCATCTATAACCTCTCTAAAGGAATATTCCTATTGGAATTCCCAATAGGGGCCTCACCATGGATCAGAGTGATGGATAAAACCTTCTGGTTAAG
>NW_026623451.1:992652-1013286 GCF_030028575.1 Malurus melanocephalus
GATCCAAGGGGGTCTTCCCCATCCATCAATATCTGATAAAGTTTAAAAAAAACCCCTAAAATCTGCCTCAACCAGGTGAGAAATGACATCTCACTTTCCTGTACTTCATTAACAGCTGTGTCAACAGAATTAAAATCCAAGCAAAGCAACTTGGAAAATAATCCCCTGTCAGGCTCAGGAATGCCCTGGGACGGTCGATAATTCTGCTCAGACCCAGAGCTCCCTTCCTTATGGGTCAGAACCTTCAGGGACTGCCACAGCCTGAACCACAGTGTCTGGGAGAAGACAGAGGGGAAATACTTGAGATCATTATTATTATTATTATTATTATTATTATTATTATTATTATTATTATTATTATTATTATTAATTTGCTATGACATAACCAGGAAGGAGTTGACCCTTTTGATTCCTGGCTTTCCCAAGTTTCATCTCTTCTTTAAATACTATTTACAGCTGAGGAACTTTTGGGATGCTGGGATGGACAGCTGCAATATTTAATGCCAAAAATTGGGCATGTCTGATGCTTCCTCTTCTAGGAGATRTTTTACATAAAAATATTCTTTATTGTTTCAGATGACTTGGTTAAAAACGGAGGGGAAACAACTGCTCTTTTGTGAGGTGAGAAATTATGTCATACGAGACTAAAAGCAGAGTTTGGTGCTGGTTAAACACCCAAAAAGCACCAGCACCCACACTGAGCCAACAGTGGTGTTGAATTTCCTTTGCCAAGGGTTTCTGGAGGTTTCCAAGCTCACCCAGCRGTGCGAGGTTGCCCCAAGCTGCAGTTACGAGGTGGTGCTGCCTCCCTGCTTTGCTCCACAGCCCCAGCTCAGGACACTTGGAAATGTCCCAAAATAGAGTTTTTATTTGCTCCCTGCAGTCACTGCCAGGCTGGGCTTGACATCACCCCCCAATGTCAATATTGGTGCCTGTCACTCAGCCAGGCTGGCAAAGTGTCAGTGCAGAGCCACCCTCACTTCTCCTGACCCCCTGAGCACCTCCAGACTATCCCAAAATCACAGACCATCCCTGCCTTCAATTAAAAGCTCTCCAAGCCTGGAATTGCCACTCCTTCCCTCTTGGAACAGCCCCAAACTCATCCTTCTGCTCAGCTTTCCAACCAGGTTCAGCCGGGTTTGCTGTCCCCAGGTTTGTGCCSCACAAAAGCCATCCTGGGTGTTCGTTTTTTCTAATTAAAATCTCTGATGAAGAAGTTGCACAGGGACACCCCAGAGATGGGAAATGTTGGGGCACTGCCCAGTGTTTGTGAGGAACATCAGGACCTGCCTTTGACAGTGGACTCCAAATCCGAATTAATGAGGTAGGGACTGCGAAAACAGACACCAGAGTGGGTGGGAAATTGTCTGGGCCATCCGATGCCAAGGGGGATTTTCAGCAGCCAAAATTCCAGGTGGAGGTTGGCTACAAGGAGCAACCCTCAAGGATCAGTGTGGCACAAAGGTTTGGAATAATTACACCTGTTAAATACTGGGATGATGGGATGGGACACCACGTTCAGGGAGGAACACACTGGAAAGCAGAGCTGCTGCTCAGATGGATCCTGAAAAAAATGGAAAATCTCTAAAGGGGATGGCTGATCCCCAAGTGGGAGGGTTCATCCAGGTGCAAATGGGAAGTTWTGGGATTGTCTCCAGCTGCTGCTGGCTAATGCAGGCACCTGCAGAGCCCTCAGATGGCTGATGGGCACTCAGGAGCTTTTCCCAAGTGTTCCCAGGAGAAGTGTGAGCCAGGATGCTCAGCCAGCCCTTCTGAGGGACTGTGGAAGCTGTTTAAACCTTTATTTCTCACTTTTATTTGTCTCGTGAACATTTTTAATCTTTTCCGTAGCTGAGTCCTCGCATGTGCAGGACAAAACCTCCAAACCCCACAATCAGAACCGTGCACTGAGGCTGAAGGATTTGTTTCAGCCAAAAAAAAGGGAAGTAGGAGATTTTGGAGCCACTGGGTGTGATGGGTTCCAAGTGAAACGCGTCCTTCTGAAATGACTTCAGCTTTAAAAATTTCCTTTGAAATTTCGAAGGACTAAAACCACATAGGAACAAAGTATTGCTCCTCTTTGGGGGTGGGAATTTATTCAAGCCACTCTCTAAAGTTTTGCTATTCACTTCAAACTTGGACTTTTTTATTATTCAAAGAAAAAAAAAAAAAAGAAAAGGCATTCACTTTCCCAGAGAAAAATAAAAAACCAAGCAAATAAACAAATTAAAAAAAAAACCAAAACAAAATAATTTTTGCCCTGTGATGAGTTCTAGTCTCACCTCCACAAGCCATCTGTTTTTTTCTGCCTCACTTTTGTCTCCAGTACAATTGCCAGCTTTACAGAATATTCTAAAATCAAACAAAAAATCAAAAACAGGGCAGTGGGCAAAAGAGTCCAAATCCTTTGAGAGCCTCATATATTCACTGGTCTCCAGGAACTSGAAATTTGAAGAGAAAAAACTTCAACCACACTTTTGCAAATCACATGAGACCCATCATAAAATTGTCAGAGTTGGCAGCGCTGTTAAATCTATGGTATTGTGGGCTGGATTTATGGACAAGAATCCTGAGGCTTTAGGATAATTTTTTTTYCCCCTCAGCCTTCGAGGCACAACAGAAAATTCTGGGAGGTTGGCTCTGTCCTGGGAGCAGCGTGAGCAGCTCAGGGGTGACTTTGTCCCTTCTAAGCGTCCCTGGCTGTAGGAAAAACTTCCCCAGTGTAGKTTTGGGGGCTGCTGGTGGGGAAAAGTCACCTCCCAAACGCAGCTGGAATCATGGCTGGTGAGATTTGAAATTGGAGCGAGTGATGGGGCAGACAAAGAGCTCTCTGTGCCTCTCAGGGCATCAAAATCCTCCCACCCCCAGCACCCTCAGTGGGGTTTATGAAAACCACCCRAGGATGGGTTTGGGATGGTTTTCCTCGAGTTTCATGGCCTCTTGTTAGGGAATTGTGGAATGGTTTGGGTTGAAGGGACMTTAAACSCATCCARTGCCACCCCTGCCATGGCAGGGACACCTCYCACTGTCCCAGGCTGCTCCCAGCCCCAATGTCCAGCCTGGCCTTGGGCACTGYCAGGGATCCAGGRGCAGCCACAGCTTCWCTGGGCACCCTGTGCCAGGGCCTGCCCACCCTCCCAGGGAACAATTGCCAGTTTAACTCCCAACAGGGAGAATTTTCTTTTATCTGATTTTTCCACTGACAAATGTAATTTTCCCCCTAATTTTGCTGTTTATTGTTATCATCAGCATTATTATTCTTGGCTAAGAAATAAATCCATAAGAAAAGAAATCAAAGAAATCAAAGKCTCTTCAGAGCACAAAATCTCAGAGATTGACAGCTCCTTGTGTTGTTTTGGACTACTTGGGGAAAAGCAGAAGCACTCCCTTGCCGTGGAGATTGTGTGGGATTTATCAGCCATAAATTGGCACAAAAATGGGATATTGTAGCTAGGTAGGGATTATTTTTTCTCCTTGGCCCCACGGCTCGGGATACCTGTCGATATTCCCTCCCAAATCATCATTCCCACACATTCCCACCCCCATTCCCAGCGGCTCACACGCAGGTATACCTCTTTGGTTCATTAGAATTACTTTTAATTAAAAATATATGTAAATTATATAGAGTGTGCACAGCTTGGAGAGAAAAAAAAAAAAAAAAGAAGAAAAGAAAGCAAACTTCCATTTCAATAAAACTTTGAACCTCTTGGAATCAGCTGCTTTTGTGACATCCTGGGAGTTATTGGAACTCCCACGTATAAATAAATAGGACCAGGAAATTTTACACCTGAAAGGTTCTGCAGTAGACATTTTTCCTTGCACGACTTTTTTCTTTTCCTTCTCTTTTTGCCTCCACCACTCCCAGCCTCTCATGATCATTTTCTGCCCCTTTTAAACACATTTATTGAACAGCTCACTTCACATATCCACACTGATACCTTTTTTATTTTTTTTCTTTTGCTTCTGGAGAGGAGAAAATAAAAGCCCAGGATTGCAAACAAACCTCATCGTCATTTTTACGAGCAAACTTTTTCCTCTCAGTGCTGCATCCTCTCCCCCCTCTCCAGCTGGCTCAGAGCCTRGCTTTCCACACGCCGCTAAAAATCCAGCAGGAGTCAAGCTGGGGATGTTTGCAGGCTTGGAAATAACCCCACACTTCCGTCAGAGACAGCTGAGGGACCAGGAAAGAGCAGGAAATGGGAAGGGAAGAGGAATGAGAGAATGACAAGTGGGAAAGGAGATGAGGGGATGGTTTAGGGGATGGTTCCTGCAGAGAATTTTGGGGAATTTGTAGGGAAACAGCTCCCTGTGGGAGCAATTTCACTCTTGGTGCAATGCCTGGGCCAGGCAGGTACTGGATTTATTTATTTGGGGGTTCTCAGTACCTCTTTGTGTTGAAGAGTAACAAAGATAACACCAATTTAAAAAAAAAAAAAAAAGAAACACCACTCCAAAATCCACTCTTAGTAAAAGGGGCTGGTGTCTTTTTCTTTCTAATTTTTTCTGAGAAAATGGAAAGAAAAAAAATATATATTATTATTTATTATATAGCATCGTCAACATCAACACCACAAAAAAAAAAAAAAGAAACATCCTAATTGTTCTCGTTCAAGCATTCTGACCATGGTGAGAAAGGCAGCAGGAGTTTGGTGTCCCTTGGAGAACAAAAAGAGCAGGAGGGCAGGGGGGGAATGAGGGTGGTGGCAGCAACACAAACTGGAGGGGACCGTGGAGGGGGAGAAGTGTGCCGGGCTCTGGGCTTTGCTTTTGAAACCAAAGAAAACCAAAGAGGGGTCGGGGCGAGTCCCACCGAGGCCGTGGTTTCAGTCCGAGYGCCGCGGGTGAACATTCCCTTCCAGGAGTCTCACAAAACGCTTTGTTATCAGCCATGGGGGGGTCCTTTTCCTTTTCCTTGTCCCGTTTGCCGGGTTATCCCGTGGTGCTGGCCGGTTAGCTGTTCTCACTCCACTCTGGCACCATGCCCACGCCGTGCACCGAGTGGTACTGGTGTGGCGACAGGGTTCGGGGCACGCCGTGCGAGTAGAGGAACTCTGCCGGCTGCAGGCTGCTGGGAGGGGACTGGATGCCCGTTTGAGGTCCACACTGCCGCACGATGGGCTGGTGGGAGCTTTGGTGCTGGAACATGCCGTGGGTGTCGCCGATTTGGGGCGACGTGTGGTTGGCCACGCTGCCCAGGCGCGGCACCAGCGGGCCCGAGGCGAAGTGGGCCGAGAAATGCTGGTAGGGTAACCTGTCCATGGGCTGCATGGCGGGCACGGTGCAGCTGCTGTAGGGGGGCACGGCGGGCCAGGCGTTACAGCTCATGTCCTCCAGGCCTGGCACGGGCTCGGCGGGTGCTGCAGCACTGGCGTACATGCAGGCCTGGCGCTGMGCCGACTCAGTCCTGTAGGCTGCWCCCAGGCCTGGCTGCGGCTGCTGYGGCTGCTGCTGCTGCTGCTGAGGGTAGCTGGGCCTGTAGAAAGGGTCCTCGTCTGCTGGCGATGTTTCCATGTAGGGTTTCTTGTAGGGGTGCTCGGTGGAGGGACAGTCCTCGTCTGTTGGGAGAGAAAAGGCCTGGTAGGTGCCAAGGAGGATGGACCCACGGCTGAACGTCGCTGCCCGCGCTCATCCTGCTCGCCACAACTGTGCCACAACAATGTGACAAAAACTGGGCACACCCGAGACCCCTGAGCAACCCTTCACCCTGCAGGGAGTCCCTTCCTCATACTGAGTATCCCAACCCCTCCAGCTGCAGCTGAACCTCGGCCAACCCATTGCATCTCCAAACATCATTGCTGGCGTTATCTCGGAGCAAATCCCCAGTGTTTCCTTGGAATTCCTTGGAATTTATCTCAGTCTACCCTGTGGAAAACAAGCCTTGTGCATGGCCCTCTCTGCTGGAGTGGGGAAGGGATCAGCCAGGAGCTCTGGGAGGGAAATCAGGAGGTTGGAGGGGTTCTGAGGTTTATCCTGCTTGGTTCTATCCCCTGCTCACTCTTCCTGCTTCTTCCCCCATCTCCGTCCTGCTGCCTCTTTCACCTGAGGAATTGCATCTGCCTATGACCTAAGAGGACACCCCACTGCCAGCCAGGAGGATCAGAGCTGCTGCTGCCAACTCAAATCCTTTATGATGACTCCTTTCTGCCATAAAAAGAGGCAAAAACTGAAATCGCAATAAAAACCCTCCCAGGAGAGAGCCAGCCATGGTGCAGTGGGGACAATCAGATTTGGAGATGCCTGTGCCAAGGCAGCTGGGCACATAAATCCACCCAGGGTTATGGGCACATAAATTCACCCAGAGCTGYGTGCTGGAGCCAAGGGGAACAAAGGAGAAAAGTAAATTTCACAGCTAGAAACAACAAGGCACATCTTGCAGAGCCCTTTGTTTCCTGCAGCATCCCAAGCCGGCAGACGGAAGGAGATCAACAATTTAGGTGAAATCTCCAGGGAGAAGGCAAATGAATACATGAATGTGCACTTATTTATTCATTTGCAGGGTCATCAAATGAAATCCAGCTCTGCTGGAATGGATGGCAAAATTCCCAGGGATGAGCGCTTCACYGAGAGATTTTAAGGACAGCGTGGCAAGGGAAGGGGAGCTTGTTCTGACAAGGATTAACTTTGCTGCTGCTTCAAAAACAAGATTTCTGTGCGGGCAAGACAACATCCCACTCGGTTAGAGCCCTCCAGGGGTCAGATTTGGAAGAAATTTGAAAAAAATTTACCCTTAACAATTTTTCTCAACCCTACATGTTTTGAGGTGTAATTTTTTTCACCCCCGAAATACAAAGTTGATTTAAAAAAACCCTCCAGTTTCAGGGAGAGGAGGATTGAGAGCTGCCCCACACGAGGCACAGGTGCTGCTGCCGGGCTGTTCCAGGGAGAATGATCATGTCCCTCCTCCAGGAGGTGCAGGTGGGGAGTGCAGGCATCTTTTGTTTCTTCTAAAACACCTTAAAGCTCTTCTAAAACACCTTAAWGCTCTTCTAAAACACCTTAATGCTCTGAATAAGCGTGAGGGCTCTCCTGCAAGCTACACCCTCTCTRCATRGAAAAATATCCCGGTTTTCCCAYCCAGGGGTCTTCCAAGTCCAGCTGRAAGTGCTGATGCTCATCCAACAATCCCACAAACAGYAGGTACTGAGGGACACAGCACAGGGACATCCCYCAGAGTGGCCTTTGGTTTTGTGAAAACATAAATTCAGTTGGAAAGGCATAATCCCATTCCATTCTTTCTTCCTAACAGCATCAGAGCCTGGCTCTGAGCTCTGATAATCAACTCCTCTTCCTCTTCTGCCTTCGCTGTAAATTGGGGTGGGCAGCAGGATGGGATAAACAAGGATCATAAATAATAAACAAMAACAAAATAATAAAATAAACAATTCCATGCCATTTTTTAAAACAGCTGGAACAAGAAGTGGGGAGATGTAGGAATGTGTCACCCTCCTCAATGCTGCCCAGGTCCAGTTTTTGTAGGAGCTGTGGAGAGGAGGGAGTCCCCTGAAAGCACAAACCCCTCCCTGATCCCAGCTCCATGACAGGAGGGACATCTGGAAGAACAGCCTGAGCTGGAGCTCTCATGGTGTAAAAATTTGGGATTCCTAACCCACCGCTGGGTAATAAGAACACTGGGGTGGAAAAACAATGTCTTGTAAAATGCAGCATTGTTCTGCTAATAAAGTTTTCAGCATCAAACCGCATCGCTCTGCTGGCCCCAGAAATCATTGGCTTGGGGTTTGACTGTTTATTTTATTTTGATTTTTTTTAATCTACAACACAAACCAGTCAAACTCTGTTTTCCTGCTGTGTGGAGCTGCCTGACTCACGACCTGAGCTTGCTGATTTTTCCATTTAGCCCAGACTTTTTGCTGCCTGCCACTGCCCAGCCAGGCAGAGCTGCAGTGCCATGGAACTGCTTCCAGAATCCGTCACAGGTCAAGAGGCAAAAACAAAACCAGCCAGGATTTCACTGCAAACCCCATAGGTGCCCTCTGTCTTTCTGTAAGATCTCAGGATCAAACTCCATAGAAAGTGCCCTCTGTCCTTCTGTAGGATCTCAGGATAAAATCCCATAGGTGCCCTCTGTAGGATCTCAGGATCAAACCCCATAGGTGCCTCTGTAAGATCTCAGTATCAAACCCCATAGGTGCCTTCTGTAGAATCTCAGGATGAAACCCCATAGATGCCTTCTGTAAGATATCAGTATCAAACCCCACACGTGCC
Source organism: Malurus melanocephalus (assembly GCF_030028575.1). Lineage (NCBI taxonomy): Eukaryota > Metazoa > Chordata > Aves > Passeriformes > Maluridae > Malurus > Malurus melanocephalus. The sequence goes on from NW_026623451.1 coordinate 1,000,876, forward strand.
TTCTGTAGGATCTCAGGATCAAACCCCATAGGTGCCTTCTCTAAGCTCTCAGGATCACTGTGCTGGTCCCTCTAGAGCCAGGCTTGCTGATGTTTTATGCAGAAAGGGATTTTGAGATGTGTAAGGATCTTGTTCCATCTCCAAACAGGACGTGGGCACTAACAAATGATCCCAGCCTGCCCTAACCCCAGGGGAGATGGAGCAAATTTAGGGGTGGGAAGGGGACACCTTCAATGCCAAAAGGAACACAAAACAAACAGATCTCTCTCAGCATTGCCAAAGGCTGCAGTTTAAACTCATCCTCAYGGGCTCTGGAGCTTGGACCCCATTCCAAGGCCATAATCCTGACCCTAAAGGTCCTGTTAGCTCCTTAACTTCACTGAAAGCAGTACAGAGGGGTGGGTTCTTGAGTTTGGTTCCTTGATAGCAGCTCCTTGCCCTTTTCCAGGTGCCACTGAGCCCTTGGGGGAGTTGTTGGCCGTTCTGGGAGATGTCCTGGCTATCCTGGGACATTTCCTGGCCATCCTGAGAGTTATCATGCCCATCCTGAGAGCTGTCCTGGCCATCCTGAGAGTTACCCTGGTCATCCTGGGAGTTATCCTTGCCATCCTCAGTTACCCTGTAATCCTGGGAGATGTCCTGGCCATCCTGAGAGTTTCCCTGGCCATCCTGAGAGCTGTCCTGGCCATCCTGAGAGTTACCCTGGCCATCCTCAGAGTTATCCCTGCCATCCTGAGAGTTACCCTGGCCATCCTGGGAGTTATCCTTGCCATCCTGAGAGTTATCCTGGTCATCCTGGGAGTTATCCTTGCCATCCTGAGTTACCCTGTAATCCTGGGAGATGTCCTGGCCATCCTGAGAGTTACCCTGGCCACCCTGAGAGTTATCCTGCCCATCCTGGGAGTTATCCTGGACATCCTCAGAGTCATCCTGCCCATCCTGAGAGTTATGTTGGCCATCCAGAAAGTTATCCTTGTCAACCTGAGAGTTACCCTGGCCATACTGGGAGTTATCCTGCCCATCCTGGGATATATCCTGCCCATCCTGGGATATATCCTGCCCATCCTGAGAGTCATCCTGCCCATCCTGCCATATATCCTGTCCATCCTCCATGGTTGTTGCTATTCCTGGGAGCCAAGGCTGGTGATCAGCTCTCAGGACCAGCCCCTTGATCCTGCACAAGCCAAAAGCAGGAGGCTCTGCCAAGCRGGGGAAGCTGCCAGCACCCGGCAGAAGCTGCTCCGAAGCAAATCCAAGGAAAACGGAGCCTGAAGAATGGGGTGGAAACTGGCTTCCTCACAAGGAATTTGATGATCTATCTAATGAAGGAGCGAGAGCRTTTCCAAGATTTCCGGTATTTACTACTTCCAGCTGGCTTGTAAATACCACACAAATGGCTTTTWAAATGGAATTTCCCCAATTCCAAGATTAGGGCTGTGTAGAATGAAWTGCAAACWCRGAAAGGCTCTGGAATTCAGGGTGCACTGGGCCCTCCTGTCCCCCTGGTGTAAATCAGGAGAGCTCYTTTCYCATTCCTGACACTCAGCTCYCYGGGATGGAAYACAATGAAGAGTGGGTTTGGTTTCCAGAGCTCACCCACAATTCCAGGGCATTACAGGAGGCTCATCCCGACTTTGTGACAGAGACACAATGGGTGATTATCACTGACTGTTGTTTTATCCAGTCTGGATTCCAGCATGGATCTGGCACCAGTCTGAAGAGCTGACACCAGGGTGACAAAGGCTGTCCAAAGAGTGACAAAGGTTGTCCAAGAAGAAAAGAACAAGATGGATTCAATCAAAATGAACCTCTCCAAAGGGCAGATAAGTCCTAAATCCTAGGATGTGGAGCCTAAGAAGCACCAGTCCTTCCAGTTATCCCACTGTTTGTGATATGGCTGTGTTGGGTTTTAGGGGAACACAACATAAAGGGCTGTGGGGCAGGGAAAATCCAACCCCAAAAGCTGGAATCTGTTCCAGAGGCAGCAATTGCCACCTGCAGAGGCACAGGGGGCAYCTCTGATGGGAGAGTGGGATCACAGGATGGGTCAGGCTGGAAGGGACCACACTGGGTTATCCCTGYTCCAGCAGTGCCATCCCAGAGCACATGGCACAGGACTGTGTMCAGAAAATTCTRGAATATCTCCACTGAGGAGACTCCWCAGCATTCCTGGGTAACCTGGCCCATGCTCAGTCACTGCACAGTGAAGTTCTTGCTCATGTTCAGGTGGAATTTCGTGGGGATCCATTCCTGCCCGTTTTCTCATTGCTGGGACTGGTGGAGCAGAGCCTGGCATCTCCTCTGGCCCCTCCCTGACAGTGCTGGGGTCCCCTCCCAGTCAAGACTGGCCCAGCTCCCTCAGCCTTTCCTTTTTAAGAACATGAAGCTGCTRCCACCACAATGCCACCACAACGTGGCAAAGGCTGGGTGCACCTCAGCCCCCTGAACAGCTCCTCACCATGCAGGAATCCCTTCCTCACCCTGAGGGTCCCACAGCCAACCCTTCAAAATCCTGCAGCTGAACCACAGCCAACCCACTGCATCTCCAGACATCGGCAGGATGAGCACCCCATCCTTCAAGGAGACATCCCATGACTGAATTTTGTCCTACAGATCCTTGGGGTGGGAAAACAAAGCTGGGTGGGAGGTGGGAGAAGTCAATTCAGTCAACAAAGAGGTGCCTGYTCCTGAGGAGAAGGTGGAAAGGCATCCCTGTACCTGCACCGAGCTCAGCAGAGCAGGAAGGAGAGGAGATAAATCCTTCTCAGTGTTATGGCCATGTTAGAGGGCTCAAGGACCTGGTCCTCGCTGGTTGGAGCCGGTGGATTCTGCCACATCCCTCTTCTCCCTCAAAGAGCCAMCGTGACAACTTTTATAACCTCCCCAGGGAGAGGCTGTTCCAGTTGCCTCCTGTTCAGCATCGCAGGCATCCCCRAAATCTGCCAAGTGGTTGGGATTGTGAAAGGCTGGGAGGGAGCAGAGGTTTAGCAGGATGACTTTAGTCCACAGGATGTCTGAGAAACAGGATAATACAAGGGAAAACAAGCCCCAGTGTCCTAACTGGGATGTGGGGCTGAATGAGAGACACAAACCCAGCTGCYTGCTGGTGAGACCTTTTGGGTTTCTCCAAACACAACAATGGGAGAGGTGGAAAACAACCAGAAAAAAAGACAAAGCTCCAAGAGCTGTTTGTTTCAGCCTAAAAATCTCCATCAAGAACTGAGGCCACTCCTTGGTAAGATGCAGGATTGGAGTCAGTCCATTCTCTCAGGTCCAGGGAATCTGCCATATGCCATCAGCAATCCCAGAGTGGGACTGAGGTACAAGGAAAGATGGAACAGTGACCCCATTGCAGCACCCCGGGGTCATTCCCGATGCTGTGCCCAGGAATGGGCAGGCTGGGAGCTCTGGGATGTGTCCGTCCTTCCTTCCTTCCTCAGCCAGGAGAGCCTCACCTCCCTGCAGCAGAGGGGCCTTGGGAGATAACAGCCCCTGGCAGCCCTGCTGCTCTCCCCTAATGTGATCCCATATCACATCTCCACYGTGAATCCATCTTGCCTTGACAGCTAGGACAACACTGGAACCGCAGAGAATAATCCTTGTCCTAGGTCACCAGGAAAGCAGARGTTGGATAAGGTTCCTCCAGGCTGTGGGAACACAGATCTGATGCTAACTGAGCCTAAACCCAGGCTTGACCCTGATTAAAAAGGAGGCAGAGAAACATCGGGAGATGTCAAAGCTGGAAGGAGCCAGTCTTGGAAAACTGGTGGAATTCACCCTGGRAGATGCAGACAGCAGCTGGTGTCAAACCCGGCTGCCCTGCCCTCTGCCCTGAGAACACTTATCCCTAACCACGGCCTTGGGAAAGGAAATAATCCACTTGGGATAAATCCCAAACTGCCTGAGGAGGAGTCAGTGCCTGGGGAGTGGATAATCCAGCACAAACAATGGGATTCCCAAAGCAGAGAGCAGACAGAGGGGCAATAGGAGCAAACACACTCTTGCTTTTGGGTTTTCTGAGCTGGTGGGGTTTGACAGCAGTTATGCAGAAATGTGAGAAAGCAGGAGAGCTATGAGGGAGAACTCAGAAATGAGGCTGGAACAGCAAATAAAGAGGAATATTATACATTGGATTAATTCCCACGTCCAGCAAAGATCCTTGCTGGTGCTGGAAGGAAGTGCCATGCTCAGTGACATGAGACCTTGGATTACGCTTTGATTTATCCAAACCGAATTGCTCATCTCCAGTGACTTCATTTTATTTTTTTTCCTTTTAATTAATTTCACTTAGCAAAAAGAGCTGCTTGGCAGCTCAGGCCGCCTCTCTGGTTCCCATTAACTTTGTGTTCCTTTTCCTCTAAGCCCTGGTGGCTGTTTTCCATTTACCAAAGGCACGGGGAGGGGAGAGAAAAAGGCGCAGGGAGCGGAGCAGAGGCTCCGGGACGCCCGAGAAGCCGCCGGTATCGGGCAGGACGCTGCTCCTCTTTGATTAAAGCGTTTGGCGGCTTTGATAAAAGGCCCTTAACTGCTTGTGCCACTCCAGCCATGGGCGAGATAACGCGGGGCCATCAGCCCTGCAGMCACCGCCTCCCCTGGCCCGTCCCCTGCGCTGTGGCGAGGGCCACGCCGGCCAAGAGGGGCCGGGGAGAGCTTTATTCCAGGGCAGATAGTCGTGTCTTTTGTGACAATAAGAGGAAGTGAGATAATTGGGGGATTGAGGGAAACCACCCATGGAGACAGCACTTAGCGGGAATCCCAAAACTGGAAGGAAACCTCTGTCGATTCCTTATCGCCTTCCAGCGCGGGGGCGAATGATGAATTGCCCCGCGGGGCAGGGACACGCCGCAGTCGGGGATGGTCCCAAGAGGTCCAGCCATTCGGGCCAGCTTGTTTGGGTTAGGTTTGGCTAAGGGGGGAGAGCAGAGGTGAAAGCTCAGCTCCCAGGAGCTCCCAGCACGGAGGAGGACCAGGCTGGGACCTTCCATCACCAGCAGTGGGGTTTGGTGGCACCCCAGCACCTCACACCCACAGCAGGACAGGGGGCAGACAGGCTCCACACCCCATCCCTGACCTGGGGATGCTTTGGGAGGCCATTGCATCTCCTGATTCCCTTCTTCTGATTCCCTTCTCCTGATTCCCTTTTTCCTTATTCCCTTCTCCTGGTTCCCTTCTCCTGATTCCCTTTTTCCCAATTCCCTTTTTCCTTATTCCCTTCTCTTCTCCTGATTCCCTTTTTCCTTATTCCCTTCTCCTGATTCCCTTTTTCCTTATTCCCTTCTCTTCTCCTGATTCCTTTTTCCTTATTCCCTTTTCCTGATTCCCTTCTCCTGACTCCCGTCTCCTGATTTCCTTTTTCCTTATTCCCTTTTTCCTGATTCCCTTCTCTTTATTCCCTGCCTCACAGCCAGCTCATCCCCATTTCCAGTCCCAGCTCTGACACATTCTACGTGCGCAGTTACCTGGAGRGGGCAAAAATACCCCTCCAAAAACGCCATGGTAAATTGTTTTTCACTGTTTGCCTCATTCCCAGGAAAATATTAGGATTTCTCAGCTTTTTTTTTCACTTTGCACTTAGACCTGTACACAGCACACGCATTCCTACAACGTTTGGGGGATTCTCCAAGGGCACAGGAGAGATTTCAGTACCCTCCTGCCTCCTCTGCCAACAATTCCCAGCGTCCCCTACCTTGTGTCTGCACATCCCAGGGCTCCAGGGGTTATGTTGCTAAAAATAATGACCTGTCTGACTGATAGGACTGTGCAGGGAAGCGGGAAGGGATCTGTTGTGGGGAGAAATTCCTGGTGCACTCAGTGTTTGCTGCCTTCTGGTAGCTTTTCCATGGACTAACTCCTGAGAGAGGGAATGGGATTGGCAGAGACCAACTCCTGACCACCCCTGGTTGCTCCCAACTCTGTAAATCCCATTTTTTTCCCCAAATGTCTCGTGTAAAATTAAAACCRATTAAACCTTTTGCTATCTCAGTCCTACAAGTGGTGCTGCGTCTCAGCATTCCTGTTGCTCTGGGAGAGGAAGGGAGAAACCACAAACTGCTCGCTCCTGCCCAAAACAATTATCCCGAGCTATCAGGAGGCTTTTCAGGCCAGGATGAGCGGAACAGYCGCTGGGAATCACAGTTTGATCCCTACAGCAGCTCAGTGGCAGCAGAAGGGAAGGAACACAGAAATCACGGGTTTCAATCCCAGGCACCCTGCATCAGCTGGAGCGTTTCTGCAGATAGAAAACTGTCCCCCAGCCAACTGTGAGACAGCCCTGGGCAGAAAACAGGGCAAAATGCAAACTGTCAGGGTATCTCCACTGGGAGATTAACCCTGTCTGAGGGGCGGCAGATAAGTCATCTTTATCTCCAGCACCAGTTATCTCTCCAAATGTGGATTCACCGTGGGTGAAAGGCACCAGCCCTCCAAACAGCTCATTCCCAGCCTGGCAGAGATGGCATTTTAGGTGAGAGGTGCCCACAACCCTCATTCCTCACTCGTCCTCCAGCATCACTTGTTGGGYGCTATTTTTGCCCAAAAGCCAACTACTGGAAGAGGTAGACAAAGGAAAGTATTTTCTCACTGAATAGTTAAAATATTCTCTTTCTTTCACTTTGATGTTTTTCTGCCCACCAAAGCTRTTATCCCTGGGRCTGCCCAACYTGAGGGCAAAGKGRAACATCAGGAAATGAYGCTGAYTGTCACRTTRGGAGGGGGAAATCCCGGAGCAGGGAGCAGCTCTGACCTTTTCTCTTGGTGCAGTGGTAGATCTGGCCGTGCTCCTGGGAGATGGGGTAGGGGTTGGCAGGAGGCAGCAGGTCCTGGGAGGTGCTGGACACCCCRTTYTYRCACTGGTACTGGGAGCCCAGGTTGGAGGAGGCAGACAGGACCCTGCTCTCGCCGCTGAAGGGGCTGTGGTTCGAGGACACTTTTTGTCTCACTGTGCTCCTGGGAACAACCGGGTACTCTTTGCTGCGGGCAAAGAAACGAAACAAAACAAAACAAACAAAGAGAACAAGTCAGCAAAGCAATCAATTAATAAATAGATCAGAGGATTAATGAGTGAAGGCAGCRCATTAGTGTCGTGGAGTTTGTTTAGGCTTTCAGGGAAATGCAGACATCCCTCCCAGGAGGCTGCAGCCCCGTCACACTTTATCCATGCAGCACTCATTCTCTTTAGTACCATTCCCTTTAAATCCATGCCTTTTCCACCACTGCCACTATTTCATACCCATACATACAATAGATACATTTCATCTATTTATTTTATCAGTTTCAGCAAACTAATCAAGATTWCTATTTACATATTGTAGCATTTGTAAACTGTGTACTATTTATAATGGATTTGTGGTTGTGCACATACAAATAAAAACCTCATTTCYGCCAAGCTCACTTGGAAATGAATGAAATATTTAGGTCTACTTTTTTCTTCCCCTTTATGGTGGTTGTCCCCATTCCTTTTCCCTGGAGTCTGTCAGCCTGCTTGTCCTGAATGGGGGATCCCTGCACCACAAAACAAGCTCAGAAAAGAGGAATAAATAAATAAATCACTGAGATGTAATGCACAGCAGGGCCAGGCTGGGAGGCTGAGCCCTAAAGGAAAGCCTGCATTGTTTCCTTTGCTCCCAGATGTGAAGTTGGGATGCTTTTCCAACACTGACTGGAAATCCCCTCCCCTCAAAACCCTATGGTATTTTTGGAGACTTTTCTCCAAGAACATCGGCAGTTTGGTGACCCCAAAGGTGATTCCTGCTCTACAGGGACAACTGGAGCTGAGTGGGGATCTCAGACACTTCAGGTGAGCTACAAGCCTCCTCCTGAACCCAAAAACTTCCTAAAATACATAAAAATCAGGTAGCACAGCACCCCAAATTGTTACCAGGCTCAGAGCATCCACAAAGTGCTGATTCCAACCCAAGGTTCCTCCTTTTAGGCAATAACCATCAGACCAAGCTGCCTTCGAGGTAYCCTCCTGTACCTCACCTGTCCCAAACAATTGTCCTGGAGCAAGGACAGCTCCTTAAATCCCATCCACAGTCTCACCTGGCCATTCCACGGAGAGGAGGAGCCCTGAACCTCCAGTCCCACCCCTCGGGGAGGACCTATTGCCATACAACTCCAAACTTATTTACAAGATTCAACAACAGCAGTTTCATAAACCTACCCCAGCAGGGAGCTTTCATCCAAACCACTGCTGTGGCTGCTGCCAGAAACATCAGCAACCAAGCTGGAATGGGAGGGAAATTCACCCAGGAGCTCAAACCCAAAGAAATGTGGCTCTGGTTGGGCCATGAAAGCTTTCCAAGCCCTGGGCACTGGGGTTTTGCCAAGGAAAGCCCGTTCCAAAGGTGGGGTTGTACCCTAGAGCTGAAGCCCGGGCTGTGCGTGAGGAATAAAGGAGGGATGGGCTGGGAGGAAACAGAGGTTTGTCCCTTGGATATTCCATCCAGGATGCATGGTGGGATTCAGAGGACATCCAACCCTTGAATTCCACCCAGGATCTCAGCAGGGTCCTGTCTGCCTCCTCCAACCTGGGCYCCCAGTACCAGTGYRARAAYGGGGTGTCCAGCACCTCCCAGGACCTGCTGCCTCCKGCYAACCCCTTCCCCATCTCCCAGGAGCACGGCCAGATCYACCACTGCACCAAGAGAAAAGGTCAGAGCTGCTCCCTGCTCCGGGATTTCCCCCTCCYRGGKGGTCATGTGAACGTGGCCACTGAAGGGGCTGTGGTTCGAGGATCTCAGCTTTGGTGGCTTCTTGGGAAAGCCAAGAGCTACGCCCATCAAACCTCAGGGATGAGCCTCAAATCTGAGCTCTGAGGGATCTCCCAGCCTCCCCAGGCCATGGTTTTGGGCTCTCTGCTCCTGCTGCACCTTCACACCGTGATCCTCATGGAAACCAACACAACATTCCTAAACTGTATCCTGCCCTTGCTTCCCTTGCTCCCCAGGAGCCATCTGCAGGGAGGTGACATCGGGATGTGCCCTCAGCTCTGCTCCCTGAGGAAAGGCTGCATGGATTGGTTGGGTCCATCTTTGTCAACCCCACACAACCAACATCCCATCCCCAAAAAATGACAGAGCCTCATTCTGTTTGCCAGTGGAAAAAGCTCCATCTGAGAGCTGTGGTGGAGGAGGAGGAGCCACACCATGTGACACTTACAGACATTTTTTAGTGGTAGATTTTCCCATTATGGGGAAATCTTTGGACACATCCTAGASGTGTTTTCCAGCCTCAGTAATTCTATGATCATGGTCTCTGCAACTTTTTCAAAGGATGTCTCTTTGGATCATGGRATGAGATCTCCGGGGGGATTTCTTCCCATGAATTCTCAGAGGGACTCCTTGAGGTCAGACCTCCACTGTGCAAACACCACCGAGCTCTGAGGAACCATCCCCACCCACATGCTTCACACCCAAACCAAGATTTTCCTCTTGCAATGGAAAGCTGAGAGCAGGAAAAAATTAACAACCTGATCAAGTTTYTTTATCCCTTGATTAAAAACTATWTTCATCAAKRCCAGAAGAGATCTYCAAGRWTGAGTCCAACCTTTGACCAACACCTCGTCAACTAACCCAGAGTGCTGAGTGCCACATCCAATCATTCCCTGGACACCTCCAAGGATGGCAATTCCAYCACTCCCTGGGMAGYCCATTCCCATTCCAGACCAYCATTTCCAYGGAGAAACYYCTYCTGATGTCCAAGGTGAAGCTCAGCTCCTTTCTTGCCATGACACAACAGTGATATTTTCATCCCAAGCACCAGAGCACAGCGGGTGTTCGGTCCCAAATTCCTTCCAGACTGCATTTCCCAGGGAATACAARAATCTCAACCCCATAAGGGAGGGCTGTGGTGTTCTGTGGGACACAGCAGGAACTGGGAATCCCACTGGAGAGGGAACAGCTTGGAGACACCGAGTTTCCAAACAGCAACTCCCRGGAGGTGTCGCAACAACTTCTCACCAGACTGAAATTTTTCCATTTCAGTCAAAACATGTTGGGTCCTATTTTTGCCAAAAAACCAACTTGCTGGAGGAGGGAGGTGAAGGAAAGCGTTTTCTCACTAAACATCTAAAATATTCTCTTCCTTACACTTTGACATTTTTCAGTTCACAAAGGTTGACATCTCCATAATTCCACTCATTCTTCCTCACAGGAGCTGAGCTGAAATTAATCTTTGCTACCTTGTAAAACAACAATCATCTCAAAATATTCGTACTTTTTCCTGACCCTACTCAGTCGATAAAGTACCTATAATTTTTTAAGACTGGAGGACAAATTAAAATTAATCAAATTATATTTTTTTTTCCCTAGCAGTCACTGTTCCCAAAATAGTTGATTGCAATCCTCAACTATAATAAAATAACAGATTTCTGTCATGTCCAGAAATTTTGCTGTCCAAAAAAAAAGTAACAAAATAAGAAGTGAGAAAAAAAGCATTAAAGCTTGATTTGGGCAATGTAGGAAATTGTCCACGCAGCAAGGAAGAGGCTCCTGAGCCAGAACGTGAGTCAGTTTTACATGGGGGTGTTCATAGGCTACTTTCTTTTTTTGCATTAAAAGTTGCAAAAATAGAAGAAATTTTTTTAAATAGTTGATTGGAAAAAATTTCTGAGGAAAAGCCTGTCACTGGTTTATTTAAACTCTGTTGGAGGCTAATAACAAATATTTAGTTGCTGTATTAAAATAACAGAGGGGGCAGGGAGGAGCAGCACAAGGTGCTGTGTAATATTTTGATTTTTGTTAAAATTTTGGGAAAGAAATGGGGATGAGGCCCAAGACCATCGGTACTGCAGTCTGTGTTCTGTTTTTAACTCCCACTTGGCCAGAGGTTTCCCAAACCCCAAACCCAAACTTTCCCAAAAACACCTAGATTTCACCTAAAATTCACCCTAAATTCCCACCCTACAGATCAGGCCTTACCAGTGAATCCTTCCTGCATTTCCAAATCCCAAATCCCACCTCTGCCAGGTGGAATTAGGGAACTCAGGCTCATTTTCTCATGAAAATTCTCCTTTCCCTGACCAAGTGCTGCTCTCACCATGACAAACGCAGATCACTTTTGCCACAAACTCATGGTCAACAAAGAATTGAAAAAACAAATTCAAGATTATTTTGTCACCTCAGAACCAGAAACCTTGTTAGGCACTGCAGACTAATAATAACTGAAAAAATTATAAATACAGACCTTCCCAGAGCAACCCCCAGGTCACTTTTGTGCTTATTGCTACCCTGTAAGAGAACCATCATTTTCAATGTATTTTAACATGCAGAGCTGAAGTTTCCCAATGCACCAGCCAAGGCAGCTGCCAGATGGAAATCTGGTTCAAAACCTCTTCAAAAATCACACTTTAGAACCAGAAAGTTCCTTCRTGGAAGCATCCAACCCCTACTGATTATTTTATGAGATGTTTCTGATATTTCCACAATAAAACCTTATTTACACACCAAGGCTTTCCAGAGCTGCTGTAACTTGGRGTGAAAAGGCTTCAGAAGATTTATTAAATATCAGATCCCAAAGATCTGTTGGATGTGAAGGTGAAGCACAAAAAGGATTTCCCCCTGATCAGCTCCTTCCATGTTTTYCCAACATCCTTGGAAGCCCCTGAGCTGTCCAAATCTTGCTCCAAATATCGATTCTCAGCCAAAATCTGACTCCATGGCAGAACACAGTGATTTCCCTCCAGTCTTTCCAGATTTCCAGGACATTTTAACTCCTCCTTGGGCAGTCACAACAAAAGGACAAATGTTTGTCACCCCATCAGTCCTGTCCCCTCAACCCAGCGCAGAATCAACCCCCAATTCCAGATGTGCAAACACAACYCAGTGGCTTTGGGGTTTTTATTTCCCAGGCCACCAATTGTTGTCCTTCCTGCTGAGGCACAAGAGGAGGGAAGAAGTGGAAATCAGCCATAACAGACACAGAAAAAGGAAGAAAGGAAGGAAAAAAAAAGTATCTGGAGTAAACAGATTATCTTCCAGGAAAAAAAAAAATTAATAAACCAAAACAAAACCAATTGTTAGTGAGCATTGATTTCCAGCATATTGAAGTAAAATTGAAGCACTCTCGAGAGGCTGTCTGGCCGGGGATAAACTCCAGCAGGAAAGGACATGGTAGAAGAGGAATTACTGAACACTTCCTGCAGTCCCTCTGATTAAACACGAGTGCTCTGTGCTGCAGAGCAGTCTGGAGGCAGTGACACACACCAAAATGTGAAATTTGGGAGCCCTGTTCTCCTCCAGCAAATCAGTGTCCTGACATTCCTGCCAGGACCTGAGGGGATCCAGTATCCCTGGACTGGGTGTTTGAATGGGAATTCCAGGCGGTTCAACGAGGCCAAGTGCGGGTTCTGCACCAGGGTTAGGGATGAATTGATGGGTTCAGCCCTGGGGAGAGGATTTGGGGTGCTGCTGG
>NW_026623451.1:1014173-1025940 GCF_030028575.1 Malurus melanocephalus
TGGTCTGTTATCAACTCCTCTGAGCAGAGCAGCCCGAAGACACCCCCACAAACCCCAGCAGCAGCAAGGAAAGGAACCAGACAGRGATCAAGAGCTCTCATCATCAGGCAGATAAAAAGGTCCATTTCTGCAGAAAATCACTGCTGTTGGGGTGAGAGGAGCACAAGAGGAGATTGAGATGGAGATGGGCCAGAGGCAGCACCTGCAGCTCTGTGTGCTGGGCTGAGCTTCTGCTGATAAAATCCTGAGTTCCCCACAGGAGGGTCAAGGATAAAAACTGCAGCCACCCTGTGTTTCTTGAGTGGCTTTCCCATTTCAAAAGAGCTGTGAGTACGTAAGTTCTGCACAGCTTCCTCGTGGATTTCACCTGAATTCAGTGAAATTCTATGGAACACATTTCAAACCTGCAGTTTCCACCAGGCTTTGACCAGGAAAATTTCCTCTTTGCAGGAGCAAAGCCTCCCCTACCAGCAGATGTTACAGCTCTGAGTCTCACCCTGARAAYGTTTCAGGCAGGGGGGTTGAAACAYTTTGRAAAATTTTTCAAACTCTTGGGGAGATTTTGGTGATAGAACCTGGSAAATGGAAGSRGATTAAAGATGCAGGGAGAAGACAMAAGRAAAAYGAGRTTGTTTGYRGCAGGATTCAGTTTGGTGCCTCTCATTCCAACGGGATCCTGAAATCCCAGGAAATACAATCCTTTGGAGCCCCAAGGATCATCCATTTCTTCCAAAACCCACTGTGACCTCGTCACGCTGGCTGTGACTCACGGGACTGATTTGGTGTCCCCTGTGGCTGGCCCTGTTCCCTCTCTCTGTGACACACGGGAATCTTTGGAATTAATTCCTTTGGGGCCAAGAGATTGCAGTGGATCGGGGCCAAAGGCAGCAAAGTGTGGCTCGTGATCCTTGATGGAGCAAACACAGCCACAACATCAGAACCCGCTGACTCTTCCCTGTCAYGTGCATCAATCTCGATTTTTTGTCACTTTTAAAGGGCTCAGAGAACCCACTGAGGGAGCCCAGAACCACCATTCCGTCCCCCACCTCAAAAACCTTCCCAAAAAGGAGCTTCAAGGGTTAAACTGTGCTGATTTGAAAGCAAAATTAACTTCCAGGAGCTYCTCAGAACCACCAGAGACAACGGGAGCTGCAGATGAGCAGCAAGAATTGGTTATGGGGTTGATCAGAATTGCTCCCTCACCATCTCCAGCCCCAAACCCACAAACTCTTCTCCCCTGCTGCCCTTTGGCAGTCCCAGATARCAAAAAYTAATAAATTAAAACTGTGGCCAGCRWGCAACACCCCAATCACCCYGTGGTTCATCAGCAMAGACYCTCAAATGGAGACAAAATCAGATTTTTGCAGCACAGAGGGGCAGGAGATCCAAAATAAACACCTCACCTAAAATCCATCACAACTGCAGCATTTTTTTAAAAACACAGATTTGTGTTTTTTAAACTGCGGCATGGCTACAGTGTTGTGCAGTAAAATTCACATCCCTCTCTTCATTTTCTTTTCTTTTTAATGAATTTGGGATTTTTTTACTGATCAGAAGAATAACAAGCTCAATCCCATGCTCAGAAACTTGAAAATTTTGAAAAACCTCAAAAAATCGCTTCTCCCACCAGAGAAGCTGCTAAAGACACCCCATGTGAAAATCACCTTTCAGGAGAGAAAGGCAGTGGGGAAAAATCAACATCCACTGGAATTTGGATCTCTTTGGAGCTCATGGCTCCTCTTTTTCAATGAAATCATCTCTGCTGAAAGGCTTCACATCACTCCTGAATTAAATTCTACCTGGACAGACTTTTTAACTCTTTTTTACTGGGAAATAAGAGGAAAAAAATCCAACATGGGAAGCCTTGGATAGGAGAAAGTTGTGGAGAGGGATGGTGAATGTCAGGTCAGCRATTTCCAATACAAAAGGCTGGGCAATGTTATAAAAATGGGGATTTTTTCCAGCGACTTTTTTTTCATAATGAACCAACAGCGCTAAAAAACTTGAGTATTCTCCAGGGGCACAAATGGGCATCGTTCCCCTAAAACCAGGACAGACTGACTGGGCCATCACTGGGAAACCACGTCACAAGCCTACATTTATATGTTAAAATATATTATATATAAATTTAATTGCATTTTAATAGATATTTCTATGTTCAATCTCTACAAACCCACAAAAGGCAGGGCATAGTTCTGCCACGTTCTCCGTCCTGAATGGTTCTTTATCTCCTAGACACGACCTATTTTTCATAGCTGCCATTTATTTATATCTATAACTGATTTTATACATGGTTTTATGTATTTTCATATATAATTTTGCATATATTCATATATCTACGTAAAAAACCCACGAAGGTGGGAGCATATTTTCAACCTTGAATGGGTCTTTATTTGACCATAATCRTCTTATCCTCCCCTCCCTTTAAAAATAAAAATAAAAAAATGCCATCTTTGTGAAGGCACAAAGTTATTAAAATGCCAAGTTATTAAAATGRACATCAGGAATTATCGTGAGAAGGTAACGATTTTAACCCTTCCAGCCCCGAGTGGGTGGATTTTTGTATTCCAAAGGTTTATTTTCCCTGGATTGGTGAACGTAGCCCCAGCATGAAAACTCCAAGGGATTTTTAACGCTCTTCCCATGGCACAGAGCCCTTCCTAAGAACCCTCCCTGTTCCACCTCCTCCTCCCTCCCGCTCCCAAAAATCCCCCAAAGCCAATCCAAACCTTCAAATCTTTCTGCTGACTGTAACKAAAGGGTGGTTTGGCAGCAAAGATTGAGTTGGGGGGACGACAACATCGTTACTCAAGTTCCAGTCCAAACTGGGAGCCTGGCATGGGCTTGGGGGGAGTTACTTCAAGTGGTGGTGCAGCCATAAATAAATAAATATTGACGGATCGTGCCAGGATCGGTTGGAAAGGGCAGGCAGGGAACACAGGGCGCATTCAGGAGATGATTTAAGATTTAGATTMAGTGCCACATATACATTTTATACATCTATCTTGGCTTTTCTGGGGCTGAGCCTGAGGATGTTTGTACACAGGACAGTTTCAGGAGGGTTCTGGGCATGTTTGAAGGRTCACAGGAATTATTTGGTGCTGGGCAGGGTGATTTTCCTGCCTACAGAGAGCCGTGTTCGGGTCAGCAACAGTAGTGACCACCTACAGCTGGCTCCTGGGTGGGCAGGGGGAAAATATTCCCATCAGGAGATCCCAAAGCAGGTCCTTCCTCTGCTGGATCCAGRGAAAAAAGGATTTGAGTCCCTCCTYCCCTCCTGGAAAATGCCCTATTGAGAATCCCCATCTCTGGGGATGGCGCCATTCCTGCAAAACATTTGCACCAGGAAGCAGCTTTGAAACATGGACAAARTTCCAGGAGAAGTGAAAGGCACCAAGTTAATTGCCAGCAGGACCTGACATTTAGAAAAGGACGTCAAACAGGATTTTCAAACAAGGTTTAGGCTTGGTTTTCAGCTTAAGTACTCAGAGCCAAAGCCGAGCTTTGAAAAGGTCTCCCCAGCCACTTGGCCTGGAGATCCCAATGTTTTCTAACCTTTCCTTCTCCAGCCTGAAGCACCACACCTCTGCTGCTGCTCTGCACACCAGAGCCCAGCGGGCAAACACTCCCTTCTGCCAAACCCCTCCAAAGCCAGCAACAACAAAACACGGGGCCGAGATCGCCAACAAAACACGAGCTGGAGCATCCTTAAAAAYCTGCTCCCAAAACAAGGCTGGGAGCTTGGTCCTTAAAGCACCTGGGGGGACAGAACTCTCAGGAATTCTTGCAGCTTCTCCCAGCTAAGCCAAGTTTTTGACCCATCTGGATCCACGTGCAGCCTCAGAGGTGAGAATTGAGCACAAACCCAAAGGTTGTTCCGGATGGGGACAGCTCAAAGAGAAATGCAAGGTCCCTGKGGCCAAGGCAGCACCCCACAATCGAGATCCTGCCTCTACAACCCAGCAATTACAGAAAAATCCCCTGGGAGCAGAGGGTGCGGGATTTTGTCCCCACATCCTGGGAGTTTTTCGACAACCTGATATAAAAGCTCCACACGGGGAGTGGCACAGTGTCCTGGCTCAGTCCCAGCCATGAGGGACGTGCCAAGCTGGTGGCTCTGGTGGCCCTGGCAGGGTCCCCACGGGGGTGGCAGCGTTACCTCTGCATCCTGGACATCCTGTGCAGCTCCATGTCGTCGCTGCCGCGGAAGCCTTTGGCGAAGGGGTTGTTCTCAATTTTGAGCTGTGTGATCTGCAAGGGAAGGAACACAGCGGGGTCAGCGCAGAGAGAGGGGACAGAGGTTCTTGAACCCAGGGCAGAAGGGATGGGAGGGAAAATGCAGTGTACAGGGGTTCCAGCTACCCCTCAGCATCACTGACCACTCCAGGGCATCTTTTCCTAGAACGCCCCACGGGAAAAAAGATCTGTCAACAGCATCTCCCTTGCTCCATAACTCACACACTCATTTGTCTCTGGAGAAAATCTGCTTTCAAAGGACCAAGGATGGATTTTCAATCAACATGGATTTTCTCATCAATGCACAGTCAAAATCAAAACCTCACCTCTCAGACCTGCACCCTCTCTCCCAGAGCACTGAGCCTCACCCTTTGGGTGTTCAGAGCAGCTCAACGTGCTCCAAGTGCTCTTCATCATCATCCTGTGAGCACTGCATTGATTAATTACCTAATTACTCCAAGGGCAGTTTACCTGTGACCATCAAGCCCTGGAGGATTAATTGTCTCCCCATTAATTCCAGTTTGCTCACTAAATGTGTTCCATGACAATCTAAAATTTGCTGGCATGAATCCCTTCAGACTCAGCTTTGGTCCTCTTGAAACATTGAAATTTAATATTTGAAGATTTAATGTTTAAAGCAGCTGCTGGACAGAACATGCCTTTACCCAAAGGGACTGTGCTGCTCCAAGAGGTTCAATGCGCTCCTGAAGGCTTTGAAAGCAGAGTTTGCCATTTAAGCCAACATTAATTATGGACCAGCAGCACCCTAAGCTTCCCTGTGAATCTTGTAAAATTGATGCAAAATTTGATGCAAACACTTCGGTGCCTCGGCAGAGCAGGACTGAGCCTGGCTTGGGTGTGATATCGCTACAAAGGCCTGAAATTTGGGCAGAAGAGGAAAAAGTTCCATTTTTTTCCCCTTTTCTCCATCGCTGCCTGGCAGTTTGAGCCCTCAGCAAGGGATCAGGAGAGACCCTCACCCAGGAGGACTGAAAAAAACCGGTCTGGAGGAACTTCACACCCTCCCCACGGTGTTTTCTGGAAACCCCGTCCTTCCTTCCTCCCCAGCGTTGGCCAAGGGGAAGGAAAGAGCTCGGGATTTGTGGAGGGAGAACAGAGAGAGGTTCATGCTCACCGAGCCGGGCACAAACAGCCGGGCCCAGCTCCCTGCCAAAACCCAGAGAGGAAAATCTGGCTCGCCCACTGTCAATAGCCAACCTTGCCAGGTGTGTGCACACAACCAGATTATTTTGCTCTTTCCTTGTCTTTCTGCTTGTTTTTTTYMWTWAAAAAAAATTCCATTTATTTATTTGCCATTTTTKCCTCAGTCAGCCCCAAATCTCTCACAGAGCCCCCCACCACCCTTGCACTGATCCTCACGGGCATTCCCATTGAATCWGGACCATACCCAGCACACAAAACAGCCCTTTGCACTATTTTTTCATCCCTCATTTTAGATTTCAAAGAGAAGGGTAAACAAACCATCTTTTGGGGTCCATTTGCCAGCTGAGCCATTCTCCAGCAATAAAACAGAGGCTCATTTTGCAATTAAAAATTCCAAATTAATTCTTACACAGCCCCGCGTTTCGCCGAGCCGATCGGTTTGAAGGTGCTGACTCTTCCAGAATGAATAATAGCCATTATTGAAGGGTTTTGAATGTTCCTGAAACCCTATAAATGTAGGAGTTGTCCTCCCCGGCTGACCCCAATGGCAATATTTGCTCACATAAGCGGAGCCCTTCACGGGGYGAGGATTTACAGGATTGGCACCAGCACACTGAGGCACAAAGGGCCGGATTCATCCCACCCCGACCGAGGCGCCGGCCCCGGCAGCCTGGGCTCCCTGCTGCGATCAGGGGAGGGACATGGGGACTGCCAGAGGGCACTGGGGTGGGTGGCACTGCCCCCACAGATCCCCGGTGCGCTGCAAAGGAGGAGCCAGCGGCGCTCCAGCCCCTCACTGAGAGCCTCATTCAATGCCCTGTTTGATTCTTCACATTTTTAATCACGCACGAAATACAGGCCAAAATATCAAAATGGGGGTCAGTATGGCAAAGGTGGTGATTTGGGAGTGGAGGATCCCCTAAAGCCACATCAGGAATGCTCTCACGAGCAGAGATGGTGGCCAAAAGCCCCAAGTGAATCACGGGCAGCTTCACCCTCCTTAAAATGAGGGATGGAGCGAAGGCATCTAAAATCAGGGACTACAGAAGGTTTGGAATGAATTCTGAGAGTTTTTTGATGGATTGGAGCTTCCAGAAAARAAGTTTCCCCGGGTGATAACTCACGGCATCAGCCACCACTAAGCCAGGAAATTCCGAGCCAGGTTTAACAAAACTGTTCACAACAAACCAGAAAACAGAGAAAAAACTGGTGGGTCCCTGCTTTAACAAACAACCCGTGGAAGATATTTTGTTTGGCCGCTTTTTGCCTGACTTCCAAACTATTTCAGAGGTGGAAAAGCAAACGCAGGGGTGGAAAGAACCTTCTTCTGGATCAGCTTTGCCACAGCGAAACTGARTTTAATTGACTATAACTCATGGTGGGGGGTGAGGGGGAGAAGAAAAGCTGTCAGAAAGTCAAATGACAATTACCTCATGAAAAATAAACCAAAATACARCGTCCTGCRAGGTCATTAAGCCCRAGTGCCCAGGGCTGAATTACACAGYGCAGGTTCAATAAAACTGTAGGGCTTTGTTTGGGGATTTGTTACTGAAGGAAACCCACGGCAAAGCTCCCTCCTGACCACTCATTCCTGAAGCTGCCATGGAGCCTTGGAGAGGAGAGCTTTGTAGGGTGAAGCCTCCCAAATTCCCCCTTTTCAGGGTTTGTCTGACCCATGGGTTCATCTTCACTCTCACGGGAAGCGACAGCGCCCGATGGAATCCCTGCGTTATCCCCTGCTCTCCTTTCCCTGGGCTAATTGGCCACAAAACGCTGAGACCTTTCCAACAGCATGATAAAATTTAGTTTTTCATCTATTCAGGTTGAGGATAGATGCTTTACTTTTTTTTTTTCCTTTTCCACAGGCAGGTGTTTCTATGGGGATTTGTGCCTGAGGGCTCATGAGCATCATTATGGCCACAATCAAAACTTGCACTAAGAATTTTTTTTTTTATCAAGAACGTGCCACAATAAGGTTTTTCTCAATGGTTTCTCACTTTAGAAGTTGGAGCAAAGTTAAAAGTTTGTTGGGGGTGATGTGCTCCACACCAGGTGCCCTGGGCTCCATTTTATTTACTAATTTTGCTATCAACATTTTTTTTAAGCACTTAAGCTAAGGGAAAACACTACACTCTTCCAGAACTAAAGAAAGATTGAGCATTCCGGAAAAGGACTTCCTGTTCTGCAGGCAATGGGACCCTTAATTTCTGAGTTCTCTCTGAGATCTGTGCCATGTGGAGAACTAAAAACTCTGAGTGGGGGGAAAAAAATTCCACAGGTGATCACCCATGAGCAGAGCACTCACGAACCTCAGGAGTAGGTGCCCCCCTGCCCTGCTGGTGGCCGTGGTTCTGCTCAGGGTGGCAGAGAGGGACCAGGACAACCCCTGGCAYGGCTGGAGCTGGCAGGGCTGCGAGGCTGCAGAGCACAGAGCCGTTTTCTTTCACCCAGCCCAGGTGGAAAGCAGGTCAGGATGGAGGAGGAAGCCAAACCAGAGGAGTGGGGAGGAAGGAGATGGAGACAAGGTGCCTGCTGAGCCCACAGCCCGGCCGAGGGAGAGCTGGGACCTGGATCCCGAGGAAAAGGGAGGAGAGGGGGGAGCTGCTGGCACAGGGGAGAAGTGCAGAACCCAGAGCCAGCGAGGGAAATGGGAGGGACTGGGGTGAGACACAGGGGCTCTTTGAGGAGGCTCTGGCTGAACTGGACACGGGAGAGAAGGACGGGGAGAGACAGACCCTGCATGGGTTTGGGGCTGTGGGAATGGGGATGGGTACAGGGGGTGTCTGCCAGGATTGGGGACTGGGGCTGCTTTGGGGACCAGAAGGGTCCAGGGGTTTGGGGCTGGCTCACACCCCATCCCAGGGCTGRACACAGAGGGGACAAGGCTGGTTCAGCCACCGCTCTGAAGGACACGAGACCTCTGGAAAGGAGCTTGGAAYGGCACCAAAGATTTGAGAGCAGAGGGGTGAGGAGCCACAGAGAGGCCAGGAAGGGAAAATCARCCCAGTGCCATCCTCAAGTGGGCTGTGCAGACACCACCAGGGCTGGGTGGGRAGAGGAGCTGTGTGCTGTCACCTTGCTGCACCCCAGGGAGCCCTGGCTCTGTCAGCACCCGGGAGAAGGCTCTGSGTGAGGAGAGGGGTCCCTGCTTGCACAGAGCTGGCAGCACCCATGGGGGCTGGACAGGGGGGGCTGGACTCCATGGGCTGCCAGCCAGGCCACCACACTGCTGGAAATGGCCACCTGCAACCAGAGCCAAGGAAAATGGAGCYTTCAGGAGAAAACACCCCAAGAACCTGCCCAGCTCCACCCTCCCGGTGACCAGAAGCCACATTCACGAGGGGACCTGCACGAGCAGCYCTGCAGAATCACCAGGATGGAGCTACAGCTGCCTTGGCCAACCCACCAGCGTGATTTTAGCACTGGGTCTTTTAGGGGAAGGATGAACCCCTACATCCAGAAATCCCACCAGATATCGGGGAGCGAATCCAGTCTCCAGCCATGCCCTGCTCCTGTGCTCTSCCCTGGTGCACGCAGCGTTTCTGGGTGCCTGTAGCACCCCAGCTCGAGTTAACCTTTCCCTAAAAGAATTTTGGCTCCCAAGAATGTTAAATTACTTAGGGTGGGGGGAAAAAAATCGGCATAAAACCGGATATCCTGAGRGGGGGAACCAATATAAAGCCCGAGTCCAGCTAAGGGGAGAAAGCAGGTTGTAAAAATTAATGAGAATAATTGTTGGGAATTCTTGCTTTTGAAAGAAMCCTCGAGAGGGCAGAACCTTAATTATTTCTGTCTATTAGGGTTCATTTCCTGGTCCTAAGCAGAGAGCTCGTACCTAATAAATACGAGCCTGTAACGCCGTGATTTAAGCCGCAGCGAAACGGTGCTTAACTGCGGGGGAAGTTAATATTCGGSAATCCAAGCTGATTGCAAGCACCCATTGTGCAAAAGGCAAGGAAATGAAATGTGCATGTGACCTTTTTTAACACCTCGGTATTTCTGGGGTATTTTCAAGGGGAGCAGAGAGGGGGGAGGAGCTGCTGACAACCGCCCTGAAAATTTCACCGAAACTCTCCGCGTWGTTTAAGCCTCTTTTTGGGGAGTAGGGCCGAGGAGAGGGAGATCCCAAGGTGCTTAAATATCTTTCCAGGCCGTCTGAAATATCAGGGGAAATAAGCRCGAGCCGTGCATTGGGATTGCAGCTGTGCTCTCGGAATAAATTGAACCTCTCTGGAAGCAGGCAGGTATTTCTGTAAGCCCCGTAAGCGCGGGCTCAAATGCGTTTTGGGGCGAGCCACACAATTAATTCTGCGACAGAATTCARCTCCAGCAGAGCTCTTGAAACCTAAACCACGTGCGGGGATGGATTTSTGTGGATGTGGGTGGACAAAAGTATGTGTGAAATGGAGAGGCTGGGCGGGGTGGGTGGGAAAGTAAGCCTGAGGGATGTGCTACAGATAAAGGGTGGAGGTGAGAGAGAAAAATGGGGAAAAAAATAAGCAGAGCACTGAGAGCAGGACCTGGGGCTGCCCCACAGATCAGGGGGCTGCCATCCTTTATGGCAGGGAAAAGGGAGCCTGGGTTGGAAGGTAAAAATCTGGTTTTCCAAGCGAGCTGTCAGCTGTGAAAGCYGAACTGGGGGTTCTGCTGGTGGAAAAGACCCCACTTGTCACCCAGCTCAGCTGGAGGATGTTTATCTGCAAAAACCCCAATATCATTCCCCATCAGCACCGGGGCAAGCTATGAATTTTATCCCCTTCCCTGTGGGGAGATGCCGTTTAGGGGAGATCACCCCTGGTTTATTTTTACAGCTCTCCCTCTCCCARTTGGGTTGGATCTTGGGGCTACAGCCCCTTTTGCTTTGCTCTCCCCTTAATTCCGAGCAGGGGAGGAATGCGCATGGAGCGGGGAGAGAGGGATGTCAGAGCCTGTCAAACGTGCGTGGGGTGTGTGAAATGTGCCGTGGTRGGTGCGAGGATGTGCCGGGCCGGGGCTGTGAGAGTGTCTGGGGGATTCCTGCCGCTCTTTTGACAGAGGCAGATACGCAGATGTCATTCCTTATCACGCAGATGTTGCTGATTTACAATCAAATATTCCTGCTCCTCCTAACATGGCACTTTTCCCAAACTACTGTGCTTACATGCTCCTGCTTTGCTTTGGTTTTATTCGCCTGATCATTTCTGTTCCTATAAAAACGCCTCTATTTTCCTTCAAAGGAGAGCAGCTCCATTCACGTCTGTTTTCTCCTCGGGAAATGCCTTTCAAGCAGGCAGTGTGTCCTGTTTTATTAACTCCCACTTCTATTAATATTATATTCTTTCTCCAAATCCATCAAGCTGAAGTTAAACTCGATTTTATAGCATCCACAGCGGAGTTATAATTTAAGGCATAATTTGGCAAGGACTCAATTTGGATTCGGTTTGCTTGTCCCGGCCGTGCCAACAGCTCCTATTTTAAAGGGCAGGGAAGTATTTTCCTTTCTCCCTAGTTCTGGTGGAGCACTCTTTCTTCTCCAGCCCAGCTCTGCTCTCTGCATCTTTCTGGTCAGCTGATGGATGGAGGAAACTCAGTTGTTTCATACAAGTTTAGGAATTTGCATTTCCAGGAAATCACTCAGGATTTCTTTGGGGTGCTAAATGACTTTTCTCTGTTTGAAAAGCAATTTTAGTATCGAGTAYAAGGGAGCCATCCTACCTGCCTGTAAGTACAAGTTCATAGTAGGAGAGAGTAAGAGAGGAATTTGCTTTTTTGCTGAAAAAAATGCGTTTTCACAGGGCTATGACTTAGAGAAGGTGACAAGGGACAGTTGGTGAAAAAACATCCCTAATTCATCTTTGGAAAACCATCCTGCCCTCAGCCCTCTGCCTCTCCATCTCCTTCCTCAGTGGGTGAGGAATCCCAAAGCCAAGCAGAGAAGGAGACGATCAGCAAAACAGCAACGCACAAGAAAATCCATTTTCCCCCGCAAACCCTTTTCTACTCCAGCAGAAGCCAAACCCATCCCGTTATTTTGGTGGGTTTTTTTCGCCTTGAAGTCGGGAGCAGAGCCTCCCTTTCCTGGCCGGGCCTCCCCGCGGGCAGTGGGGTTATCAGCGCCCGGCCGCGGAGGGGAGCGCCCGCTCCCTCCTCCCSAGCAGGAGCCTTTGACCCACGGGCAGGGACGGGAGATAAAGGCAACTTCCTCCTCGTTTGGTCGTCTCCGTGTGAGAAAAGCATCCTGGTGAGCTCATTCCATCCCCCCCGCTCGCCCCGAGCCCCGCGCTTGGATGTTCTGTGCGGCCAGGAATAACAGAGGGCATGGGATGGGGATGGGAGGAGAGGGAAGGGAGAAGGGAAAGGGAAAGGGCGAAGGAGGGGAAAGGAAATG
>NW_026623451.1:1026511-1028872 GCF_030028575.1 Malurus melanocephalus
CCCATCACAGCGGGGAGAGGGAAGGAGCGGGATGCGGTTTGCCGGGGCGGGGGCCGGCCCAGCCCCTCACCTTGTGGTTTTGGTAGGAGGTGACGGCGATGAAGGCGGTCTCGGGGAAGACGTGGGTGCAGAAGGCCGTGTTCTTGGAGCCGAAGCCGTTGTTCTCGTCCGCTTTGACGATGTGAAGCCGGGGCTGATATTTGTGCATGGAGTTCAGGATGATCTGGGCACGGGGAGAAGGAGAGGACATCCCGTGGGAATGGAGGGGGCGCAGCAYGACAGGGACCCGCAGGAGCTCCCATCCCCTTCCCCAAAACCCTGGCCCCCTTCAGAACTCCCTCCCTCACAAGGGCAGCTCTCCAGAAACCCCCACCAGGAGCCCATCAGGGCCGGGAGATGCTGTGAAAGGTGGCTCCTTACCTGTGACCCCCACCCCAKCCCTGATCCTCCCCCACAAACCACCGGGAGGATGGAGCCGCTCCCCTAAAACCTGTTGGGGGGAAGTTTAGGGCGCCGGCATCACAATTCCCCCCATCCCGGGGGGTTAAAGAGTGAGTGAGGAGAGCTGGAGGGATTTAGGGATTTAGGAACATCCCCCCCGCGAGGATGGGGAGGACGGGAGGGTGGCGGAGCCGGCAGGGATGACGCGCTGCGCTCCAGATAAAACGCGGGCGCTGCTCGGTACCGGGTTAATCTCGGGGGAAGATGGGGGGCGGCGGCGGCGGCGGGGGGCCGCTCCGTGCCGATAATGACTGCCGGACCCTGGCGACAGCGAGACGCAGCGCGTCCCGCCGCCGCCTCCCCCGTCCCGRGGGTTTAGGCAAATTGCTTTGACATCCAGGAAAGTCGTAGACATCAACGGTGAACGATCTAATGGTTTTTAATTTCATTACCGCGACTCTAATTGAGAGGCTCCTGGCGCAGCTCCTCCTCTGAAGTCCCTTATTGTCCCCTCAGCGTCTTTGGTTTGTTTAGAGGGACTTTTTCCCCAGAGCCGCCTGTTCCCAGCGGGGATGCCTGGCCCCGTCCCCCCGGGCCGGATCCCCCCCTTTTCTCCCCAAAAGCACCCCCGGGAGTGGATGGGTCCCCCTGGCTGCGCCGCTCCCTCCCTCTTCCCGCAGCGGGTGGAGTGGGGAACATCCTGATCCCTGGAAAGCGCCTCTTTGCAAACCCCTTTGCCAGCAGCTCGAGGTAAAATTAAAATAAAATCAGGATTATAAAATGAAAAAGAAAATCAACGCCTCAGCTGGAGGTGCAAAGGAGCGCTTTTAAAGGGATGCTCAGCTTTGGGGTGGGCTGGTGGCTCTGCTGGCTGCTCTCCCCTAAACCCCTTCTTGGCGACCACGTGGGTGAGAGTTTAACAGCACAAAATTTATCATTAAAAAGCGAAGGGGAAAAAAGAACCAACTTGGAAAAAATAAATGAAACTGAAGTGTTGAAACGAGACTGGAGAAAAATCCCCTGTTGGAAAGGGCTGGCGGGATCTGGATTCACATACTTATTCAATTATATATATATTTTTTTATAGATATATATATATATATATTATTCATACATGTACACATATATTTGCTCAGAGGAACTCGCATCTTTGGAGACCTTCGAAGGAGGGCTGTTCCTGGCTGCAGAATTCACACAAATTTTCACGGCCCCGCGAGTCTCGCAAAGACTTTTTTATGTCCTAGAAGTTCTAGCGGGACTTCAATTTTTCTAATTGTCTTTAATTGATGTTACTTTCCCCTTTTTTTTTTTTTTTTTTTTTTTTTTTTTTTCCTTTTTTTTTCTTTCCCTGATCGAGGGATCCGCATGGTTTTAGCTCCTATTTCCTYCGCTAATTATGCCTGATTGATTTTACCTGTTAGGCAAATTCCCGGAGGCAGCGGGTGGATTTTAACGATCCGGGACTCCCCATGCGATTAAAATCAGCGAGCCAAATACTYAATTAAGCCGGGAGAGTTTCACCCACTCGCGAACTCCACCCGCGGGGATCTGTAATCAACTCCCACGAAATAACCCGGGTTTAAGGTTTATGCTTCTGTTTTTGGGGGTGTCCTCATTGGGGTTCATCCAAACTCTCTCAGGGGAGAAAATAACCCCGGGTTTGGGGTGGGGGACACCCCCCGTGGGTGCCGGACACGCGCGATGCCCTTGTGGCGCCGCGGTACTTACGTGTCCGAAGGGATCCAGGTGGTTGTTGGTGAGTTTGAGCTTCTGGAAKGACACCAGCTGCCGCATCCAGTGGGCGCCGGTGGCCGGGGAATCGGGGTGCACGTACAGCCTGCCGGGCATGGCCGGCTCGGCCTTGCCGGTCACGGACCTGCGTGGGGACACGGGGGGACACGGGGATGAGCTCCGGCCGGG
>NW_026623451.1:1030055-1038993 GCF_030028575.1 Malurus melanocephalus
CTTGCCCGTTTAACCCCATCCTTCCCCGTCCCTAATTAACGGCACTCGAGCCGGGAKCAGCAATCCTGAAAGATCTTCCTGCCCGGAGATATTCCCTTGGCTAATATCATTAAACCATCGGCTCCACAACAGCAAATAATCTCATCGTCAAACAGGATTAGTCATCGGTCGCTAATTGCCACAGAATTTTTCCCTTTATTTTTTTGGATGCACTTCTCTCCTAGGGCTCAGGTGAGGCTCCCAAATTTTTTGCATGGATAAAGAAGAACGAGCCGCTGATTGAAGGATATTTGGGATATTTCCCACCCGGCCAGCCCAGAGGTTTTCCTCCCTCCCCTCTCTGTTCCCCCATCCCCCCACGCGTGCCTACCATTTATTATCTGCGAATTTGTATCTGTGGTCATCCGCTGGTACAATATCCATCAACAGGATGTACTTGGTTTTTGGATTGAGTCCAGTGACCTTCACTTTGTAACTGGGGAACATTCGCCTGTTCAAAATAAATAAATAAATAAATRAAAGTTTCAAAGCAGAGAAAAGCAACTTTGCCAAAGTGGTTTCGTGTATGCGTTTTTAGGGGTTTTTGAGTTTTTTTGGGTGGGGGTCATTTAACAAATGAACAATGCCACGTTCCCAGGTGGATCTTCCCAAAAGGATCGGGTGCACCCTCCCCTCGGGATCTGGGACGGTGAGCCCGGTGATTTATCAAAGCAAAATGAGAATTTCGAGGCTGGCGGGTTTATTTACCCACCTCCTTCTGTGTCTATTCGTGTTTTTACTAATTTGTTTCAATTCGTATTTTTACTAATTTAACTAATTATTTGTTTCACCAAAGTTTTTGAATCTCTGTTCTTTGAATAAATCTGAGCGTGAGAACTTTTGGAAGCAAGTCACTTCAGTCTGTCCATAAACTTCTGGAACGGGAGAAGGAAATTTGCCAAAAAAAGTTTTAAAATAGAAGTTAAAATCTAGATATTTCTATAAAATTATATGTATGTATATATCTTTCTATAAATGTATTTCTGGAAGTATTTTTTTCTATAAATATTTATAGAAATACATTCTAATATATTGCACATATAGAAATATAAACTTAAAATAGGTTTCTATGAACACCTTGATATCTATCCAGGTTCTAGGGACAGATATGGAGGAAAAATCCTCTGCACACTCAGGTGTAAGAGAAAAATGGGTGAACAGCCGTGCGATCACCCCGAGACAGCAGCGCACACACCTGACAAATCCTTGGAAACCCTCGGATACACACAAGGCAGGGGCTTTTCGAAATATTTTCCATTACTGCAACGCGACGACTTAAACCGCTGCTGTTATTTTAGTTCGAGCTTTCCAAATATTTAAAAATAAAGCAGATGAAAATGTAGCCCTGGACTTGAAACACGCATAAACAAAAAAAAAAAAAATTCAAATAAAAGCCCCACACCTCTAAAAATACCGCTCTCTTCTGCGAGGCTCGGGATCTTATCGCGGCCGTGGGGCACCTSGGCTGGGCTTTAATTCGGTTGTAAAAAGCTGAAGGGGGGCGAAAAGCGCCCAACGAAGGGAACGGGCATTGAACTTTAAATTTTTGAGGGAAAATAAACCAAATTCCACCTGGAGATTGATCTGTAACTCCATCGAAAGCACCTGAGCGGCAGGAGCGGGGATTTCTCCAGCGATAAACACGGGCAATGAGATAAACAAGGAAACCCAGCCCGCATCTCCCCTCGAGCCCCAGCCCTGTAAATGTCTATTTTATTGCTCTCCAGATGAGATCTCCGTCCACAGCGATATTTGTTTGAAATTTCTGCAAGGTGGTTTCTGTCTCCTTTCGAGAGTTGGATTTTTTTTATTCCCCTTGTGAACTGGGTTGGTTTTTTGGTTTTTTTTTGGGAGGTCCCATCACCGACTTCATCCCCCCCACACTCCATCCCTTGGCCACAAACTCCTTTCAAACTCATTTTCCCAGCAACGAGGTTCAAGGGAAAGGCGAGATCTACTCAGTAAAACTTTATCCAACCAGCTCAAATTTATTTTTACCCCTCCCTCTTCAGGCAAAATTTGGGAGACCACAACAAATACCAGATGAGAGAGCAAAATGAAAGTTTGACTCTGCATTCTTGTGTCCCTACAGTTTAAAACTACCACGCGTGGACGCGTTTTCCCCCCTTTTCTCCGAGGGTTTTAATTTAAAATCACAACGAAAAAACCTCCCTCGGGCTGCCCCAAATTTGTTGATAGGACTGGAGAGACTCTTTYACTGCGTCTCGCTGGCCACTCTTCGATTTAACAACCCTCCACCGTATTAATATCCAGGATAATGTTAAATCCCCTCAAATACAGCCGCGTCCAYATATAAATATCTGCGGATCAGGTTTACTGAGCCGCTCATGGAACCGATTAGAACCCCAATAAAGYTGGATTTGCAAGGCTGTATATTTTCCCGCACACCCACGCGGATAAACACCCGCGCAGAAATACACCCACGTGATATTTATTTGCTATCTCTGCATCGAAACAACTTTGTTATCTCTCTATAAACAGTAGCTCGAGACCGCGTAGACATTTAAATGGGGTGAAGGGGCTGTGCTGGGAATATTCTCCCCAGAGTGAGAAAAAAATTAATTAAAAACTCTCTAAAACAATGTAGAACTTTGGGGGAGAAAAAGCAAAGTTGCTGTGATAATAATAATAATAATAATAATAATAATAATAATAATAATAATAATAAAAAATAGTTGCCCACCGGGCTGCTCTAAACAAAGTTTGCTTTTTGGCCAAGTGGTTGCAACTCGCGTTCGCCTGGAAAGTTTCCAAAGGCCTGAAGTTGGAATTAATGATCCAACTGTTCTGGTTGAGAAAGAAGCCAGAAGAAACAGCTTCTCCCGCGTCTCTCCAGGCAGGGAGGGCTCTCTGTGGCCAGGCTTTGTCACATACACGGACACGAGMGATGTGAGCGTCCCCGTGGCACGGAGGTGGGCACTGCCCCCCGTCCGGGCGTGTGCGTGTGTCCCCCGATCCCGCAAACGCGACGGGGACCGCGGACCCCCCCTGCTCTTACCTCCCGGCCTTTGTTATGATCATCTCCGTGCCCACTTCGTGGAACTTCAGCCACAGCTCGCGTTCGTGCAAAAACACCTTGATGCCCTCCATGCCCTGCGGAGCGGGGAGGCACAGAGCGTCAGCCCCGGGCCGAGAGGGGACAGCCCCGAGACGAGCGGGGACAGACCCTGGCAGAGCGGGGGCAGCCCCGAGAGGAGCGGGCACATGCCCGGGAGGAGCGGGGACAGCCCGGAGAGGAGCGGGCACAGCCCCGAGAGAAGCGGGAACAGCTCCGAGAGGAGCGGGGACAGCCCGGAGAGGAGCGGGCACAGCCCCGAGAGGAAAGGGGACAGACCCGGGCAGGGCAGCCTCGCCTCGCACGGCCCCTCCAGGAAGCTCGTGGGGAAAGGGCCGGGGTCTGCGGGGCATTCCCGGGAAAATCCTGCCGCAAAGCCGGCCAGAGAGGGTTCCAGGCCGGAGTGCGGTGATGCTGCTCAGGGCGGGCCTGGAGCGGGATCCCGCGGGCCGCGGGGCTCGTGGGGCGGGAGGCGATGGGAGGGAGCCCCGGAGCCGGCTCCAACTGCATCCTCCCGGAGAAATCCACCGGCGCTCCGGCCCAGCTGCCCCCAGAGCCAGCCGGAGGAGATGGACACCCTCCCACGAGTGATTTACACCCCTCAGGCTAGCGCGGCKTGGGGTGTCCCCTTGCGCCCCTCGTCCCCTTCTTTTCTCCTTCCCACCCAAGCGCTGCCAGCCCCACGGCAGGAGCAGATGCCACCGTGGGGACAACGCGTCCCTCCACGCGGGCTGGGAGGCACAGGGGGCACCCCCAGCCAAGGCAGGAGCTTCTTCCCCTCACTAAAAACGCAGCCGAAGCGCCCCATCCAAGGCTTCGGGGGTCGCTTTCTACCCTGGCCCTGCCGAGCCTCCTGCCCGCAGGGGTTTTAATCGGGGGGTACCTGCCGGGGGACAAGTGGGGCTCTGCGGGGGGACCCCACAACCGCTGAAGGCGAGGGGATCACGGCGGAAAGCCCCCTCTGTGCCCGAGCCGCCGGGAGCTCCCAGCACGGCGAGGAGAAGCCGAGGGATGGCCCTGCCCGCTGCCGCCCCGTCCCGCTCTGCTCCAGCACCGAGATCCCGCCTGGAACCCACGCGTGTCCCGGCACACGCAGCACCAGAGCCATGAAGGCTGAGCGAGGGGATGAGGGACACCCCAAGGTCCCCGTGTGGCCGTGGGGGTGCCCACGAGTGACCACTGGGTGCCCTGGGTGCCCGCTGTGGGTGTGGGCTGTGCCCGCCTGGATGGACACGGGGTGCCCATAGATGTGTATGTACATAAAATATATACATTGAAATCTTACACAAATACAGCAGAAAGCTCCACTCGGGGCATGTTCTCTCGTGCATTTGTACGCTCTGGGGTGGACACCCGTGGGTGTCCCTGCAGAGTGGGTTCCCTCGCTGCTATTTCGGGTGTTATTTCCTGCCTGCCCCTCCACACCCCCCAAAATTCACGCGGYCGCATCCCCGCGGGTCCGGCGCTCGAGCACGACCTCAAATAACACTGCAGGAGGATGAGGCCACGGCCAGGTGAGCCTTTGCACTCGCGTGGGCCTAAAACAACCCAGCCACRCAGCTGAGATGGGGGAAAAACGCGGAGAAAAGGGGAAAAGAACACCAAAAYCCAACAGCGGTGGAAGGACAGTGGGGCGGGTGCTTACCTGCTGGGTGAAGGCTGCTTGGGGTGAGGTGGGCGACTTGCTGGTGGCCCCCAGCTGCGTGTCCTGCTTGGCTTCAGCCTGGAGCTCCTTGGCCTCGGGATCGGCCGGCGTGCTGGGCAGCCCGAAGCCTTCCTCGCTATCCGCCATGTTACGAGCTTCCTTCGCCGAATCCCCCACTGCAGGCACACATCGGGAGAGAGCACAGATAAGAGACGCACGAGTCAATGCTGCCGTTTCATAAAATATAGATATTTCCACATCCTCGCKGTTCCCAGCCGGCGCAGAGCCCGGCAGGGCTGCCCCGACCCATCCCGCCACTCACTTCCAGCTGCCCAGGGAGGGAGCGAGGCCCTTTAACTTTGGGAGAGGGAGAAATAAAGAGTTTTATTTATTATCGCAGCCCGCAAGGGATGATAGGATTTGGGGGGGGCTCGGGGGGGTGGAGAGGGAGGGGAAGGGGGAGGCGGTATTATTGAACGCATCTTCTGCAAAAGGTAAACAGCGGCGTTTAGGGCTGCCCGGCGGCACCCGAGGGGCTGGGGAGCAACCAACTCATCGCACAAATGGCTCTGGAGGGCGGGGGGTTCGAGGTGGGGGCTCCAGAGGCTCCCCCGAGGCTCGGCCACCTCCRATTCCTCCGGGCTCGCTGCGGCCCAGGGGGTTGAAAATCCCCGCTTTCCTCCCAGGGAAGAGGAGCTTCCACCCCGCTCCAGTTCCGAGCAGGAAAACACCACTGACACACGAGGCCGCTTCCAGCACCCGATTCCCAAGGAAAATTCAACTTCTTGCCCTTCTTCTAAATTTTTTTTAAAAAAATTAAAAATCTTTTTTTTCCCTTATCCAGGGCGGTTACAAGCAAAGCAAAGGATGGAGGAGAAAATGAAAATATAAAAGTGCAAATAAATCAATCGGCGAAACGCTGCTCAAGGTAACAAGGACTCGGACTGTGAACGGGGAGTGGAATTGGGGCTGGAGAGAGCTAAGCCATAACATTTAGGATAAAACTGCACCGGCGGAGAAAACGAGCTTAAAAAAATACACGGTTTATATGTGATGTGAGTAACCGCAGCGAGTTTTAAAAGCTGTATTTTGACTTCGCTTTAAAGGCTCTATCAGGAATGGTAAAAGTTTCATTGCAGCACAAAAAAACCCCAAAAAAGATAAAATAAATTGAATTATCTGTTCGGTTTTTATTGTGTTTAAGGAGTTCGGAGTTTTAGGAGTTTTTAAAATAAATATGTCTTGCGTGTTTCAAAGAAGGGGATTCAGTTTTGAAAGGCCAACCATATGGAGGCAATATTGGGTTTAAATGCACGAGACTGTTTTTAAATGAGTCCTTCGCCCTGCAACGACATTCGAAAGCTGCTAAAAATCAAGCGGAGTGAGGGAAAAAAAGGCAATTCTCCTTTAAATGCGAAGGAAAATCATGAGTGGAAAGGCGGGGGGGAGAAAATTATCTTCCCCGCTAGTGATGGGTAATACATACATGTAGGGATTTATAATTTAAAAGGACAAAACGCAAAGGGACTCCAGGTCCGCACCTCTGGAGCTGCAGCCCGGCCACAGCCGCGGCCCGTGCCCGGTCCCTCCCTCCTTCCCTCCCTTCCCCAAGGCTCTTTTCCCACCGCGCACCAGCAGCGACCCAAGGGCGAAGCGAAAGCGCTGCGCGGGCGGAAAATGCGCGGGGCGCTGCGGAGGCCGCTGCCCCGGCCCGGGCCCAGCCCGTGGGGGCAGAGCCGCAGCTCCAGGGACCATTTAAGGCTTTTCTCTTCCCCTCCTCCTCCTCCTTTTTTTTTTTTTTTTTTTTTTTTTTTCTTTTTTTTTTTTTTTTTTTTTTTTTCCCTGAAACTTTTGTGGCGTCTTGTTTGTTTGGGTTTTTTTTTTTCTCCTTGGGAAGTGCCGCTTATGCATTTTTTAATCGATTTCCCTCCAGCTTGGAGCTGCGATTCCCCCGGAGCTGGTGAAGTTAGGGGGTAGGGCGAGGGAAAATAATAAGAAAAAACCCTAAAGCATGTTTATTAAAACAAAGAGGAACCCAACCATGGCAGCGCAGCCCAGCCCAGCGAAGCCTCCCGGATGGTCTCCGCGCCCAGACATAATTAAGCAGATACAAAAATAATAGTAATTACAAAAAGAGAGGGCGTGACGACAAAAAATAACCCCACAACAGAGAGCAATTGGCGATCCGTGGCTTCTAATTTTTTTTTTTCCCCTTAAAAGCGCTTCTGAGAAGAAATGGAGCTTGACAGAACCAGGCCGCGGTGGCTGGATGAAAAATGCATCTCGCTTTGCTAAAGTAGCGCCAAGTGGCTTTGCGGGAGGAAAGAACGCAAGGGGGGGAAATTAAACAGAAAAAAWAAATAAAATAAAATCACCACCCTCTGCTTTTGTTCCGGCTTCGCCCGGGCGCCCCCCCAGCCCCACAGAGCGCGGAGGCAGCGCTGGGGAGAGCGGCCCCCGGTGCTCGCCCCGCTCCCCGCGGCTCCCGAGGCCTCGCAGCCCCGCGGCACAGGCGATCGCGGCTCCCGATGGCCCCGGTCGGGCTGTGCCCGGCTCACGAACGCGCACACACAGAGGACAGACCCCGACAGAGGACAGACATGGCAATGGAAGAGCTGTTACCTTGCTCGTTGAATTCCATGCAATCAATGCATCTCCACATATATAATGTATGGGTCTATTTTCCCCCGTTTGCAATGGAAATTACAATGGGATCAGGCGTCTCGTGTGCATATTTCCTTTTTATTTATTTATTTGCGGAGCAGCATGTGAAAACCCAGCCTGGAAGAAAAAAATCTATCCAATGCAAGCCTGCTTCTCTCTCTCTCTCTCTCTCCTGCTCTCTSCAAACACTTCCAGGTTGTCAGACGCGCTAGAAAGGATCCTGAGACCAAGATAAAGCCCCCGCCCCCACCCTTTTCTCAGCCTGGTCTGATGCAGTTCACCCCAGCCCACTCTTGCTGCTGCCCACCTAAAAATAATTTTAAAAATTTAAAATAGTAATTTGAAAAAAAAATTAAAAAAGAAGGAGAGGGCGAAAGAGCGGAAAAAAGAAAACAGCACCCTCTTGGGAAAAATAAAGACGAAGGAAAAAAAAGTTTCTGCCGGCTGGTGAGCCCCGCTCCTCCGGGCAGGTTCGCGGCGCTGCCGCCGTGGCTGCGCGGAGCGCGGAGGAGCCGAGCGGAGCGCGGAGGTGACGTGGGCTCGTCCAGCTCCGTTCGCCAAGTGCCGGGACCCACTGCCCAACCAGCTGGGATCCTGCTCCGGAGAGACTCCCTCTCCCACAGCCCTCCCTCCCGCCCCCTCCCCCCCAAACCTCCTTTTCCAGCCTATTTTTCTGGCCGGCAAACAAGAACAAGGCACAAAGACAATCATCAAACTCCGCAGCAACCCTCCCCCTCTCCTTTACCTCCTTCCCCGCTCCCTCCCTCCTTCCCTCCCTCCCTCCTCCATCCATCTCTCCCAACCAAAGAGAAAATTCAGCGTCTGGGAATATCCTTCCCCCCCAACTAAAATAGATCGATGTCTCCGCGAACCTCGCGCCACCCCCAGTTCCCCCCTCCCGCCCTCAAAGGCAGCCCAGAGGTGTGGATTTAAACCCAGCTCGAAATTTGCTGCTGCTCAYAGCGGCCTTTGATTGGGGGGTGGGGGTGCTCCCCCAAAATACATTTCCCTGATGGTGTAAACCCCCCAAAAAGGCGGCGGAGCGGGACAGAAACCCAGCGAAAGTGGCCCCGGGCTGCGTGCGCGGGGCTGTGGCTCTTGTCCCCGCTGTGGCCGCATCCCGGCTCCTTCCCCTGCCCTCTGCCATCCTCTCCCTCACCCCTCGCTGCCACGGCCCAGGGCCGCAGCCCCCCGGAGCTCAAATAATCAACCCGTCAGCGAGGAGCGGGGCTGGGGGGTTTATCTGCATCTTCCTTCGCTCCTTTTTTTTTTTTTTTAATGTATTATTGGGAGGGTAAAGTTGAATAGGTCAGCGCAGGGTAAACAGCCTCCCTGTCGCATTCTGCAGGCTGAAGAGAACCAGATTGGCGAGGCGGATTTTTGATAAGACTCGGAATAAATGGCATGGTTCAGATCTGCTCTGCCCACCCTCCTCCTCCTCCTCCTGCTGCTGCCCCCACCCTCTGCTCACCGCTCTGTCCCGTCCCCCCACCCACCCAAAAAAAAAAAAAAAA
>NW_026623451.1:1039170-1054103 GCF_030028575.1 Malurus melanocephalus
CTCCCAGCTCTCGCAGGGCGCGATAACACCGGAGCCCTCTGAAAGTTTGAGGTGAGGAAGGGAAAAGTCTGGGGGCGAGCGGCTCTTGGGGAGGGGGTTGCGTTCTGTGGGTGTAGTTTGGCATCTCCCAAACCCTTCCCATGTGCACGCCAGCCCCAGCAGCTACTTGAGGAGAAACAGCCAACGGTAAACGGTTGCAAATAAGAATAATAAAATAACTGCACTTGTAGCCGCAGAGAATAAGCCAGAGAACGCTACTTAAACAAACAGAGCGAAGCTCGTCCCATATTTCATTATTTTTTTCGAGGGGAAAGGAGCCGTGGAGCCCTWCCAAACACAAATAAACGAGGCAGCAAAGCGGGCGCTCGTTCCCCCGCGGGGAAGGCGGCGGCCGAAGGARCGGCCCCAGCCCCGGCCTGGAGCGAGCGAGAAGCGGCGGCTCCGCAGAGCCCTTCCCCTGGCCTGGGCTGTGCTCCGAAAGGTGCAGATCCAGGGGGGAAAGCGGGGAAAAGGGAATGAGGCGGGCGGGCAGAGCGGTGCGGGAAAGCCGCGGAAGCACGCGGTGAGCGCGGCCGGCCCCGCACTGCACGTGTGCCGAGAGCATCCCCCAAGGCTCGACCGAAAGAAAAGAGGTTTTGTTTTTTTTGGTTTTTTTTTTTTCCCTTAAAAAGAAGCCAAAGAGACGAGGAGAAAGGTTTCTCGCRGCTGCGAGCGAGAGAGAGAACGAGTTTCCCTCCCCTCGGCGGAAAGAAAGGAAAAAGTGAAAATCTCTGAAAGTTGGGAAGAGCGAACCCGAGGCACGGCCGCTGCCTAGAAAAGCACTCACCTCTCCAGTGCCAAACTAGCTCTCAAACACCTCGAAGACAAGTTGAAAACGATGCAAATAAATCGAATTTATTTCCGTCTGCAGGTTGGGGGGGGAGGAGTGGACAAGGAAGGAAAGCAAAAAAWAATAATAATAATAAAGCAGCTGGGGGAAAAAAAGGACGGCAAATCCAGGCTCCCCAGGACTGGAAGGGCAAGGCGAGGAGCCTTGCAGCTAGCAGCCGGTTTGTGGGCTCAGACAAATTAAATATTACTGTTTATTACCAGCCATACTCCGATAAAATAAAGAGAGTTCAAGGCGATAGCTGCTATCTCACGAGCTTTGCTCCTATAGGACACGGAGACGTCACCAACCACGCAACTGGCCTATTCTGTCATGGTTGACTGCAGCAGTAATGGAAGGTTAATTTGTATTATTCTCCTCTTTTTAAAGCTCTATCAGGGAGATTCCTCCTTTCCTTTTTTTTTTTTTTTTTTTTTTTTTTTTTCCCTGAAAAGAAATCCATTCAGTGAAATGCAAAATCCAGCGTGACCTCTACGTGATGGATGTATATACATTTAAATATATAAATATATTCACAAGGCAGACTTATATACGCGGGTGTGAGGGAGTTTATGTCATATATGARTGTGCATCACCCCAACAGGAACGGAGCCGCTGGAAACTTCAGGAAAACCCACTCATCCTCGGTACAGAAAAGAGGGAAAGCAGGAGCAAAACTCCCTCTTCACAGGAATTTAAATGAATCCATCGGGATTGGCATTATTCAGCTGAATTTATTTTTTAAAACAGATCATGCCATCAGGGAGAGCAGGAAACTTGTCCAGTGAATGCTCAGGCGCCTCTGGGAGCAAGCACGCTGGGCTATATATAGCAAATGATAACCTGGTTATTTGCACGGATTCAAGTGTGCTTCGGGAACCAATTATTTGCTCTGATTTTTTTTAAAAAAATAGGAAATAAGTAAAAAAAAAATCCAGTAGTAAATCCAGGCGATTATTTGCCAAACGAGATTGACAAGGGGGAAAAAAAATCAAAACCCTCCAGATCCCTCCAAGTGCAGCCAGTGGCTGCTGGCGCTGCCCCGTGTCCCAGCTCTCCCTCAATCTGCAGGAATTTTGGGATGTGCTGGTGGTCGCAGCAGGAAGATTTCACCACCCCACCACCCCCCTCCCCCCTCCAAAAAAAAAATTGAAAAGAAAAGGTAAAAGGAAAAAATATACAGAGAGAGAAAAAGATACTARAGCGTTTTTTTCCTCCAACAGAAAAAGAGAGGTGGAGAAACAGGGAGAGAGAAAATCAAGAGCAGCACCTGAGGAAGAGCGAGGAGGTGGCGCGGGAGCTGAAGGCTGCCAAGGTGAGTGTTCCCAGCGGGCACCCGGCCCTGCTGGGGCAGCGTCCCCCACATCCCATCCCATCCYACCCCATCCCCGGCAAGCCCTGCCTGCACTTCCCTCAGTTCCCCAGGCTGAGGTCTGCAGGCTCCCGGCAAAGCCAGGCCCGCAGGAAAAGCACCAGCAAGGATGGAGGGAAAAAAWAAAAAATKATGGGGGTCAGGCAGGAAAAGCCCCCCCGTGCCCTGATGCGCCCCATTTACTGGGTCTGGCTGCGCTCCTCAGCTCGGAATCCTCCCAAATATCCGGGATGGAGGTGAAAAACCCCGAGAGGAGGGAAAAATCCCACCGAGGAGAATTCTCCAGCTGGCACCGACTGCCCAAAGGAGCTGGCGCTGCCAAAGCAGGGTAGGACCTCACCCAAAATGAGAAATCAAATCCTCTGCCCCGCAGCCGGCGTCACCTCCTGGTGTCCCCTGAGGTCCCCGCGGAGACCCTGAGGCGGAGGGATGGGAATCGCTTCCCACTGCCCGCCCGGGGAGCGCTCGTTCTCGGCCTCCGAGGCTGGAACAGCCCGGATCCCGCTGCTGCCGGGGAGTGCGGGACCCACCGGGACCGCGGGGAGATGAGGGGTAGGAGAACCAGCACACGCAGATAAATATATACATAAATATATACCTAAATATATACCTAAATATATACATAAATATACACATAAATATATATATCAATATAGATATTTGAGTATCGATGTGCATGTCTGAGTCTGGACATCCCATTTTGCAAACACCCCTCCACAAAAGATGCCACTTCGCTCAAGCCTTTAGCCAAATTTTATATCCGGTGTATTCTAGATATCATTTATTTTATATATTTACACTGAACGTGTAGATATAAGAGATAGACGTGAATAAACGTGGCTGTTCGTACACGTAAATACCCCAGGCACGCCACCAAAATCGCGTGTGCGTGGATGTGCAGGTGATGAGATCTCCACAAACCCTCGCACCACARCGTTTCTGCCGCTCAGGCCATCCCTGCCCCACCCGCTGTAGGGTTTATTTATGTGGATATTCACGTTTTACCCCGGTTTTAAAGCCGGCTTTTTGGGCTCGCACATTCCCCCATCTGCCCCCACCCTCGGCGCAGCTCAGTGGGAGTGGGCGCAAATCTGCGCACCCGCAGAAGGCGGCCGAGAGGCTCGGCGTGGATGCACCGCCTATGCACCGCTCTCTCCCTATATATATATTTATATATATATTAATATAAATATAACCCCCCACACGCGTTCTCCGGCAGTCACGGCCCCCAGCACCGCGGCTCGCTTACCTCCGCGGGGTTGGCGGCGGCGTGGCTGGGCCCCCCCGAGCTCTGGGCAGCCCTGGCGGGCTCGATCCCGGTTTTTCAGCTCCTCCCCGCCGGCTCCGGGAGCGCAGGATCCGGCCCGAGCAGCCCCGGCCGCACCGCCCGGCCCCGGGGCCTCTCGCTTTTAGGGCCCCGCATGGCCGGAGCCCTGCGCGGTCCCTCTGCGCTCTCTTTGCAGGGTGTCCCGAGCCCTGGAGGTTTCTCCTTGCGGGATTTCCCCGGGAGAGGTGGAGGGAGGGAGGGAGGGAAGGAGGGGGATGGCCGGGGTGCTGGCTCGCAGTGGGGTCGAGGTGTCAGCAGTAAGAAATAGTGCCGGGCACGAACCCGCTCCCCCCCATCCCGCCCGCCCTCCACACCCCTTTAAAATCACTTTTTGGGTCGGTTTAACCAAATCGAGGAGGCTTTTGCGTTCCTCCCGCCGCTCCTCGGCAGCCACCCTGCCCAGGGACGGGGTAGTGCGGCCGCCAGGCTTGTAAAATACAGATACATCAGCACTTTTGGCTTCACAACGCTCCTTTTTTTTTTTTTTTTTTTTTTTTTTCCTCCTTCCCATATTTTCAGAGAGAATCAGCTCCCTCCTATCAGGGATTATTATTTTTCTTTCCGTTTTTAGATAATTTACTTCCCCTCTCCGAGAAGTTCTCTCTTTGCTTTTATGTCCTTTTTGTTGGCCGCTTCTCGCTTTGGCCAAATACGCACCTGGGAGCAAACAAGTGTTTAAAACAATCCTGCTCTCTGGAAGCATTTTTGTCCTTCCACTTGTTGGGGTTTTTTTTGTATGTGTTGGGTTTTTTTTGTCCCCCGTAATTATTTTCTTTTTTTTTTTCTCTCAATAATGGGTGCAGGAACTGACTGTATTGATCTGAGAGCTAATATCAACAAAATGTTTGTGTAAAAGTCCCGCCAATGCAGTTCTCTSGTGTCATTATTTCCATTACAAAATCCCACATTTAGTGCTCTAGAATTGCTTTAGACGAGCCTTCAGGGGTAGATACCTGGGTCGAGCTCTTTTTTTAAATTTAATTACAGGTGAATAGCGTTTTTCTTTTACACTTTGTGGTTTCTGGTGTTTTGGATTTTTTTTCCCCGCCCTTCTGGCTACTTTAAGAGAAGAAAAAAGAAAAAAAAAAGGTTTGCAATTAAAACCCGTCCCCSCTCCCTGCAGCTCATTAATTTCCCAGGCGAGCTGCAGGTTTTAAAATAGTGACGAAAATGAAAAATAAGGAGCCGGGCAGAGGCAGGACTTGGCTTGTGGCATTGGGGACATTTGGATTTTAACAAAACCCCTTCCGCACCTCCCACRCGTGGGGTGAAGATCCCTTTTCCTCCCGGATGCCAATCTGARCGAGAGGATCCCAAAATCCAGCTGGGAGCATCCCTGGATCAAAACAGATCCATTTCCCTGTCTCCATCTCCCTCTTTTCTCTGTCTCCCTCAAAAAAAWTCATCTCTCCCGGGAGAAGAGCCCAGGAAAAGAGGGGTCCACCCCTCCCCATTTTTTTCCCGTGGGCTCAGTGCTGCCCAGGAAAGGGAGAAAGAGGGAATTAAGCCACATTTCTCTTTCCCCCGCAATCACCGGGCGGTTTTTTGGCACAGGATGCCCCTGGGATCGCCCTCCCCGGCCCGATCGGTGCCCGATGGAGCGGGGCGCCTTATCGATGCCGGGCTAATCAGCTCTTCCCAAGCAGGGTGTCAATCAGGCCGTTATCTCGGCCCCGAGGAGAAAATAAAAGCAGATAAGGCCTCGCTCTCCGCCCTGGGAAAAAAACTAATGGGGACAAGAGGGGGAAAGTGCTCAGCGCCTCTCCCGGGGAGCGATCTTGCCGTGACCTTGAAGGGAGGGCGGGGGTGGCAAAAGGAGCCCGATCCCAAAAATTTTGGATCAGGCAGCACAAGCAGCACCTGCGAATGCTCTCCCCTTCCCTCKCCCCTCTCTCTTGAGCAGCGGCTCTCCGGGCGAGAGGAGCCCTGGGCAGTGGGGACAGCTCGGGCATCCCCACGGTTCCCTCATCCCGGCCCATTTTCTTCCTCCCTTTCTCTCAAACTCATTTTTCTTCCTCTCTTTCCTCCTTCCAAAGCCGTCTCGCTTTCTTTCTTCCCSTTTTTCCGTTTCTCCCCCTTTTTCTCGCCCCCGATCCCTTTCCTTGCCCTGCCCTAAATAACGCCGAGCGGCAGCGCAGCCCGGCCGCTCTGTTATATCCAATTTACCCTTTGTATTCCCGGTTACCCACAAATTTCTGGAGCTGGAGACGCTCCCAGGGAGGAGGGGGAATGGCTGCGAGCCCCCAGCACGGGAACTGCGCTGACCCGGCTTTAAATGGGTGTCACGGGCATCCTAAAATCCATTTTAATCCCTGCAGGAAACGTACAGATTACATGAACAACCCAAACAGGTCTTGAAATTTTTTTTTTTGTTTGTGTGTGTGTGTGTCTTCAGAAAATGATAAATGGCAAAAATTGTTCATAGGAGGAATAGACAAGGGAAAAAAAAAAAAAAGAAAGAAGAGAATTTCCCCTCTTGTTCCAGGGCTGGATGAGGTCCCAAACTGTAACTTCAGGGCCCTGAGCTGCGCGGGTGCAGAGGAGAAATCGGTTTTGGAGGGGCAGAGCCTCCCATATCAGCAGCGATATTCGGGAGCAGTGGGATGCCGTGTCCTGCTTCCCGAAGTGCCAGGGGTTTGATTCTGAGGGTAGCAGGTCGCTTCCCTGGAGAGATTTTCCGCACAAACAGAGGTGGGGATCGGGGTRGAATATTTGGGTGGTGTCGGTACTCGGTGCGATAAATCTGATTTTTTATAATCCCGTGTGTGCATCCATCTATAGGATCCTATGGATTTATCCCTGTTCCATGGATACCAACCACTGCATACCTGCTTCTCTGTCCTGGGCTTGTGGGCACTAAAAAATCCTGCTTTCACCCAATGGGGAGAATTTTAGGACCTATTTCGTGCCTGCCTGGGATATTTTGGGGGGCGGCCAGGTGGGTTTACCTGCCCCGTGTGTGTCTGCCAGGCTGCCAGCACAGGGGCCGTGRGTTAAAGCCTTTGCCAGCGCATTTTGGGTGAAAAATCGTTCATTCCCAACGAAAAAATATTTTGAGGTGAAAGGAGAACTCGAATCTCTGCCCAAAAAGGTCCCTCGGAGCCCGGGCACCCCCCAGGCTGCGGGCACAGGAGCCCCCAACCTCCCCACTCTGCGGGCCCGAGGAGCCGCCGTTCAAGACAAAGTCGATTTTCTGTCATTAATAACTCGTTTCTTCCTTTATAAGAAAAAAAAAAAAATCTCGTTCGGATCCAAGATTGTTTTTATGATTCAGTCGGACAAGACGGAACACATGTTAGTTTAAGCAGGTTCATGAAATAGCTGTAAATCAAATAAAGTTTACGAGTTTAGCAGGAAATACTG
Organism: Malurus melanocephalus; assembly: GCF_030028575.1. Lineage (NCBI taxonomy): Eukaryota > Metazoa > Chordata > Aves > Passeriformes > Maluridae > Malurus > Malurus melanocephalus. Next base: position 1,046,101 of record NW_026623451.1, read on the forward strand.
AAAAGATGAGGAGGGGGGGAGAGAAAAAAAAATCCTCCGAGGCAGAGAGCAGCAGGCTGAAATAGTCGGTGGAGTTTTGTCCTGCTCTGTGTTTCTCTCTGTTCTCTTGTGCATCTTGCCGATTAAAGGCCTCGAGACCCCGTGTTGGCGCCAAGTGGCATGTTATTAATCAGTTATCCCGAGGTTCAGTCCGCAGAAGAGAGAAATTTAATCACCAGAAACCAGACCCGACATAAAAGAGAAATCTAAAATCAATTCCCGCCCGTCGTCCCGGCTCCCCCTCCCCTTCCCCACCTCCGAAGCGAACAGAACGGGCAGGAGTAATCAAGATCGCGCTCCCTTCTCCTGCTTAATTGCGGCGGGAGAACCGCAAATTTCGCTGAGCTGTATGCGCCCAAAAAACATTTGGAAAGGAAAAAAAAAAATTAATTATTAAAAAAAACTACAGAAAAAAAAATCCCAACAAGTTTGTGCTTGATCTCGTTATAAAAACGTGATGGGGGAGAAAAATCCCAGACGGAGCCTTTATAATGGAAACGGGGGGTGTGGGATGGGGTTGGAAATCCCATTTATCGCTGGGAAAAGGATCTTTGAAGGCTCCCGGGTCTGCTAGGGAGGGGTCCCCTCACCCCAAATGCCCCCCAGGCTCTTCCTCTTTCCCCCAGCCCAGRTTTCACTCCGGGATGGGAATCCTGAGGGAAAGGGGGGGTTTCTGTCCCAAAAGCTGCGTGTCCCCCCCATGGGAGCTGAGCGCTTCCTTCGGGCGCTTCCTGACACACCGACGTTTTCCCCATCAACACCGAGGAATTTGGGGTGGGAATTCCCAAATTTGGGTAAGGGTAGGAACAGAAATCCTTGGCCCTCTTTGGTGCCCCGGGCACAGGGAAGGTCCCATCCCCGGGGAAGGGAGCGGAGGCGACAGAGGGGCAGAAGGAACCCAAAAATCCCATTCTCTCCCCCAAAAATAACCCTGTTTGGAGACCAGGGGAAAGCGGAGCGCCATGGGGACCGGCCCCGCAGCTTCCACGCGTGTTTCCATGGGAATACCGCCCATCCTGGATTTCCTACGGGCTGCCGGAGTCGCGCTCGTCCCCCTGGGCTGCGTGAAGGGCACACGGAGGAGCGGCGAGCCGGGGCTATATTTGGAAAAGAATTTGGAAGCCCTCGCAGCAAATCTGTGCCAAAGGTACCGGGCCCCTTCCCCGGGGTCGCCCCACGCCCCGTGGCACCGTCCAGGGCAGCGTCCCGCTCCTGTCCAGCCTCGTGTTTATTCCTCGAGAGAGAAACGACGCCAGAAAAAAAAAAAAAAAAACCCAAAAAAAAACCAAACCAAAACTCCGGCGCAAAGTTTTGCCCGCCCAAGCCTCGAGAAAGGCGATTTCGCTGTGCCAAGGCGCTCACTTTGTGCCAGCCAGATTTGCTTGTTCTGCCCTAAAAAATAACAACACGAGGGGGTCCTGCGGGCCTGGATCTGTGGGGGATGAAGGAGGAACGACTGCCTCTCTGGCCTCCTTCTAACCCAGCAAAACCTCTTGGTATATTTTTTTTTTTTGTAACGAAAACCATATTTTCCCCGGATTTTTCTCTGCCCCAACAGCCTCTCMAAAAAAACCTAGAAAGCAGCGCTGTGAGTTGGGCTGCCTGGTGGGTTTCTCTTCCCCCCTCCGCGCTCTATCTGCTCGTTTTCYTACAGCCCAAACAGCCTGGAAACCACAGAAAAAATAATCAAAGTGCAGCATGTTTTCCCACAGTAGGAATTCATGTTAGCACTCTCTCCACGTCTTGATCCTCTGTTTGCGTGGGGGGATGCGGGCGGAGATGCTTTGGGAGGCACGTGCGGATGCGGGGCGAGATTTGGGGTGTCCAAAAACACCCGGACCCACGCACGTGTCAGCCCACGGCCTCGGGGTGAGGATGGATCCCCGCGGGTCTGAATTTTCACTGGAAATACGGGAATATTGGCGAGCAAGAGGGAGTAGAACCAACTTTAGCCCACCCGGCAGCCTGTGGGTTCACATGGGTGCCCCTTCCCCTCTCGGCGCTGCCCCAATAACTCCTCGGTTTCCCCCCCACCCTGGGAAAAACGAGTGGAAAATCAGAGAAAAAAAGAAGATTCGGACTCCCCACCCAGGCAGACTGTGGGCCAGGAGAGCTGGTGGGCTCCGTGGGGATGAGAGCTGAGGGGGAAATGTTTTTGCGAGCCCCCCTGGCTGTCAGGCCCATCCCAAACTCCTCCTCTGTCTGCGCAGCGGCTCCGCTCCCCCCGCCGGCTCCCGCAGCTGGGCGGCGTAGGTAGCTCCAGATAAGTGAAAGTGGTATTTTTATAGGCTGATAAAAGGGACTTATCTCGGCTTCCCCGAATCTGACAAAGATTCCCTAATTGGTCATTTGCCCACAGCAGCCTTCCCCAGCCCAGGGCGAGCTCGACGCTATTTTCAGCTTCCAAAAGGGGTTGTCGCGCCCCCCCGGACCCCCTCGGCTGATGCTTGCCGGCTTTTTCCCTTCCCAAATCCACAGCCACGGCTGCTCCCGCTCACCCGCAGGCTCTGGGGAAGCCCGGCATCCCAAAAAAGAGCAGAGCCCCATGTCCCACACAGCGTCATTCCCTCGGGATTGTCCTCCGAGGGTGGCTTGTCCCTCTGACCACCCTCTGTGCCTTGGCTGAGCRCACCAATAATCTGATTATTCAGTCTTTTAGCGATACCGAATACATTTTATCAGCTGGAAAAATAAGAAAAAAACAACAACCCATCAAATGTAAATGCACATCCAAGCAGAAAAAGCTCTGTATGGACACAAAACGGGTGGTGATGCTCAGTTCTACACCAAACTTTCCTCCTCCGAGTTCCAGCTGCCAAAATGAGATGGGAATTTAATCGCTGGGATTAAATACAAGCTGCAAAGCAGAGAGATCCCTTTACCACAGCTCCCCAGGCCGCCCAGGTCCCCCTGAGACACGGTGCAGCCTCCTCACCACCCGACTCTGCTCCGTCCATCAGCTGAGATTTCTTTTTTCCTTCCAATGCATTTTAGTCACCAAGTTACCAAAATAAGGAGGAGAAAATGCATTTCTGAACACCCAGAGCTTGCAGCCAGCTGGAACCACAAGCCTTGAAACGAGCTGGGAAGTCTCCCACTAAACTTATTTCTCATTTTCCTTTTTTTTTTTCCTTCCCCCCTATGGAAGGGGGAAGGGACTGTGGGATTAACGGCCCATCTGACCTACCAGTGGTGGAGGGACATGAATCAAACACAATCAAAGGCCCCGGTGTCAGCATTAGCTTGACCCCTACAACCGGCTCGGGCTGGGCGCTCGGCGGGGCCGGTTCTGGCCAGAGCAGCGTGAACCCTGCCCAGGGGGATTGGAGCCTGCCCAGGGGGATTGGAGCCTGCCCAGGGGGATTGGAGCCTGCCCAGGGCTCTGCCCAGCCCCGGGGCTTGGGGTGCAACCCCTCAGCCCAGCGGGGTGCAGGACCCAGCTCTGCCCCACTCTTGAGGGAAAACAGAACTCCCCCCTGAAGCCATCCACTCCACACCACGGAGAAGAGAAAGGCTGCTGAGGGATTGGAGGGGTTTTCAGATATTTTTAATTTTTTTTTTTTGTTTGGTTTCTTTGTTTTTCTTCTCACACATTTTTCCCTTCCATGGCTTTTTCAGTCTGATTTCCCTCGGGTGGGTTTGGAAGGAACAGCAATGCCCAGCCCCATGGGAAAAGGCCAAATCCCAGTCCCACCACAGGAACTCGGTACTCACATCCCAAATGTCTCCAGAGCCGGCCTTGAGGCTCAGCAGGTGCTGAGACATGGAGAAACTGAGTTTTATGAAAATCCAAATGCCCCACATCATCTCCAGACACAGGATGGCACCTGAACACACCCTTTAATACCCTATTCCCATCAGAGAAAGCAACAAAGAGGAGCACATCAATTATTCCTGAATCAAATCTCCAGCAGGAGTGGAGTGGTTTGTCTGTAGGMGCTGATTCTGATAGGGGCATTTTTAGGAAATAAATCCAGTTATTTCTGTTTTCAGTGAACCTTCCCCACCCTCCAAAGGGATACAGAAATCAGCCAGGGATCATCAGCAGGGAAAGCTGAGCTGCCCTGGCTCTGCAGGAGCAGCCTCCAAAGGAGCTGGACATGGTCCTGTCGAAGTTACAAGCTCACCTTCCATTTAAATGCTTTAAATTCATTCCATTTAATTTAAATTATTTTAAATTTAAATGGTCACCTTCCATTTAAATTCCATTTTAATGGAAATGGCGAAACCTCCTCTTCTCTCCATCAGGCCCAGCACAAGAAATAAAAACAGCCTGTGTGCACCTTTTAACTTAACCCTGACTCGGGCTTTTAACCTGCTCTTTCCAAATATCTATATTAATATATATATAAATATATATATAAACAATATATATATAAACAAAAAATATATAAATAAAATATATATATAAATAAATATTTTTTAAAAATAGATGCCAACATGCTCTCAGCAACATTTGGCTCTTCAGCTTGACCAGGTCAGCTGGCATTAAATCTGGTTGTATTTTATGCAGCTACTGGGAATTCCCAGGAGAKCTGGGCTGGGAGGGCTGGCACCCAGTTCTCTCATGGATCACCCTCCTCCTGCCTCTCTCCAGAGCAAGGCTGCCATCAAAACCAAGCTCAGCATGCTCAGAAATCAGCCAGAGCTGCCTGAGAGGGAATTCAGAGCAGGGATGTCCCCCCACAGCAGGTTTGGGGCCAGGCAGAGCTGGAACCCTTTGTCCTGCCCAGGATATCACTGCTGGACAGTGACACTCCCAGGGATGCTGGGAACACCACACTGGTCACAACCCTCCCTCTGTCAARGCTTCCCTGCCCCCAGATTTCAGTGGAGATGGGATTGCACTGCCCCAGCTGCCTGTCAGACACCTCCTGTGGCCAGAGAGGCTCCTGAGCTCAGCCAGAGCAGAGCCCAAGGTGGCTGGGATGGAGCAGGAGGGACAGATTCGCTATGGAAGTCTCCAGCCAGAGTCATCTTGTCCCAAATATCTCTCCCCATGTCTTCATGGAAGTATCAGAACCTTGCTTATGTCACCACTGTCATGAGAAATTCCATGACAATTCCATTCGATTCTTCAAATTCCCATCAATGCTTTTTTTGTTTTCAGTGGGATTTAAATACCCACATTTCTGACAGCTTTTGGGAKCCCTGGGGTGAAGAGCTGCTCTCATCCTGTTCAGAAGGTTCCCAAATGGTTCAGTGATGTCTGTGCAGTCCCTAATGCATCTCTGACCTTATTACACCTGCGGTCTYGGGGCCAGCAGCTCATCCCACACTTCCAGATTTTCCCACACCAGGGTYCAGTCATGACAGCCCAGATTGCCCCTCCTAATAAAGGCAAAATTTCAGCAGCTCAGAGAGAAAATCCCAATACCTCCATGTGATTTTGACTCATTTTTTAAACAATTGTGAGCCTATCTGTAAAATGACAGAGTAGGTTGATGTTTTTTGTGATGGTGGGACAAGTGCTTCGAGATTTCACTGTGGGCTCGTCCTCTATGAAAAAAAGGGATTTCAGCATCACAGAGCTCTGTAAAAGGATCGGAAGGAAGCAAAATGGGATCTGTTCCTTCCCTCCCAGCCCCTCTTAATTCCATCCAGAGCACAGAACTGGCTGCGTTAGCAAGGCTGGAAGCTCTAATTTGGATAAATCTTTCTGGCAAACGCTCTAAAATCCATCTGCTTCCACAGACTGCAGYCTCAGAGAGCTCTGACTGCTGCCTGAGCTGAGAACAGAGGAATCAAAGAGATGGAAAAGAGAGAAAAATGGAYGGGTCTGCAGGAGAAAGAAGCAAATTTGCCTTAAGAATGAATCCTTAGCCTCGTCAGTCAGGCTGAAGTGGCTCTCAGGACTTTACAAGCCCCGTGCATCAGAGAGAATTTCATCATTCAGCACAGAGCAGCTGCTTTATGCTCCACCAACCCTGAGTGAGGTTCCTCAGGCCAGGAGATTGAGGGAACAGCCACAAAAATCTCCAAAAACTGATATTGATTATAAACCAAAACTGATATTGATTATAAACCATTGACCCAATGCACCGCAGCTGCTCCTGCAAGGAAAAGAAAAAGAAAAAAAAGCAGCTCCAGTGAAGTAATGCCTCATTTCCCAGGAAATCCGGGTCCTCCCTCTGGCAGCAGCCAGGTTGGGTGGGATGGGGGTCCCTCACTCATCCCAGAATCTGTCCAAATCTCCGCAGCCTTCCCGTTTCTCCTTCCACGGAAACCTCCGTTTGGCGCGGTTTACGGGATGATGATGACAACATGTTTCTCCTAAATAAAATCCATTTTTAAAGAGTACATATGCAATTACTTTGAGTTTTGGCCTGCATTCAGGAAAGCGTTTCCCCTCGGGTCAGATTTGGCAGGGACTGGTGGGGTTTTCTTGCTTTTYCTCTGTAGGGTGGGCCATGGCCCACTTCCTAAGACCGTCTGGACATTTTCACCTCACAATTTCCCTGCTACTGCMGGGACCCAGGACACTGGCAATGCCCTTGATCTCTCCTGCGTGTTYGAGGCTTTGTGGCTTTTCCTCTTTTGTACTGAGGGTCTTAAATTTGTTATAGGGTGTYGGGAAGTGTTTTACAGCCTGCAGCATGCGGTGGACGGGCTGGGGACCCCTCTGGGTTAARCAGCTTTTGCGTGGTCACCTGGAATTGGGAGAGCCTGTGCTCCTGGGCTCCCTTCCCAGGCTCTGCCAGCCCTCCCTGATCCCCCAGGAGCAGGGCTCTGGAATTACACCCTCAGCAGGTCAGGTGGGACATCTCCCTTTGCTCTCATTTGAGGTGCAGAGCTTACAAACCAAGGTGAGAGGAGATACTGGGATTGTAAACAAGGTGGGAGTCCTGGGAAATKATGGGAAATCGTGGAATTTGGGCTCTGCTCCTGTCTTTCAGGACATTTCCCTCCTCATTCCTCTTCCATCAGACCATACTGGTTACCCCAGGCTCACCTGAAGTCAGGAGAGAGGCGTTTTATCTCCTCCTTGAACAGAACCCTGCACAGCTCAGCCCTAAATCGCTAAATTCCAGGATCCATCCAGTGCCCATGGATCAGGGATATTTTATGGCTGAGGCATCATTTCTGCCTGATCCGAGCTCTTCTGGTGGTCATGTCCCATCTACCTCTCACCAACAGCAGCAATTTTGGTTAAAGCTCCTTCAGATTTCTACAAACCCCAAACCTAGCGAGGTTCAATTCCAAGATCTCCTCCAGAAACCCCAAATTCCCAATGGATTTTGGACAGGATTGCTGGTGGATTTGCTCGGGATCAAGCTTGGTTCTTGGCTCAAATCCTGAGCTCCACGGGCTCTGAACTGGCAGAAATCTGCTCCTAAAATGCCACTGGGAGCATTCCCTGCTCCAGCTCCCAGATCCAAGAGCAGCACAGACACTGCTGCCCCCGATCCTCCAAAGGGCCAAACAAACCAGCACACAAATCCCAAAACATTCACTGCTCCCCAAATYACTCAGACTGCTGCTAATTAGCAGAAATTTACAGCAGCTGCACTACTGGAAGTGAGCTCAGCCTTCAGCCCTGGAAATGAGCGGGGAGGATAATTTTGTTCAATTTTTCTGGACTTACAGAAATCTCCAGGAGTGTTCCAACAGACTAACTAACCTCAGCAGCATTTCTAAGCCTCCTTTATTCCGCTCCTGCTGGGCTAACCGTGAAGCTCCCAGGCACAAAATCCACAACTGCAATCCCTGTACATGGCAAATCCTGGGATGTGAGTCCGGGGAACCAGAGAGGAGAGGGCGTGGAATTCTCTAACCTGGTGTTCACACCTCGTTCATCAGCTCTTCCCGATCAGCGCAGATCGATGCTGAGAGAGAGAGAGCCTGGGAGGGAGGAGCTCCTCACGTTTGGATTTTGTTTCCCGGTTTCCTGGTGGAATAAGCGAGCAGTGATTTTCTGCGTGCGTGGTGAAGGCTGCGTCTCGACAGAATAGAATGCAATACTT
>NW_026623451.1:1054648-1060839 GCF_030028575.1 Malurus melanocephalus
AAATAGAAATAGAAATAGAAATAGAAATAGAAATAGAAATAGAAATAGAAATAGAAATAGAATAGAAATAAAGTATGGTCACTCCCCTAAAGGGGAGTGGCCAGCAGATCATTTTGCCACATGGAGTCCCCAACTATTGCGTTCTAACAGACTTTCCTCCCTGAGTAATCCCTTTCAGACCCCACTTTKTGCTCCAGAATGGGGGGAAATCCCATAAATATCTGATCCCAACGATGGGATCGTGCAGGAGCAGCAGGTAGGGAGCSAGACACGATGATAAGCCATACATCTGGCATGTGAGGATCATCATGGCAGTGGAATTACCATTCCCCAGCCAAGTTTCACGCTTTGGGGAGTTGTTTTGACGTGCTGTCAATGCCGCACCAGAATAACCTGATTTATTTCCCCCGTTCTCTTTGAAAAGGTCTATTTGGTGCCATTTATTTTGCGCTCACTTACTCGCCATCCTATCAGGAGGTGGGGGGTCAGCAGGGTCACTCCTGAGAGAGTATCACGTTCTGTAAGGAGCAGAGAGAACGTTCTGAGTTAGTGGGAAGGGAAGAATTCGTGCTGGGGCCTCCTTTCAGCCTCTGCTCTCCCACAGCGGGYTCGTAGACCTCTTCCCTTCCCACATCCTTGCTCTTCCTTTCAGATGGAAAAGCCAGTTCCACTGTCACTGATATCCCACCGGTGTCAATCCCTCGCCTGCTTCGGTTTTGCTTCATTTTCACCTCTGCTGATCCTCGGCTGGGAATTCTCAATCCGGCCTTCGTGTATCACRCAATAAAATCCTGCAGAGTTTTGTCTGTCTTTGGACCTGAAATGGATGTCGGGTCCCAAGAGGCTGYGAGAGGAACTGGAGGCACAGGAGTGGACAGGAGAGGGATGCATTGCTCATTTCCACAGAGATTGGGGTCATTACCACAGGCTGAGGCGATTTTAGGGGTAAAATACGTGGTGAGAACCCATAACTGGTGTACACACGCTCATAAACACAGCACTCACACTGGTGCCCAGTTTGTGTCAGTTTGGTCGCACTGGTTTTGCTCTGGGATGGCAAATCTCATGTTCCAACCAGGAAGAAGCTCCCTGGGCAGAAACCAGGGAAGCAAAAAATTGTGGCCAGAGATGTGGGGCTGAGCCACCGTGAACCCACAAACCATGGCAGCCAAAGTGAGCTCCACGATCCCAAGGCAGCAACTTCAAAGGCAGGCGATGGGAGAGACCATCAGTGAGTGATGGGAYCTTTTCAATCTGGAGCAGGACAGGRTGGGCCAGGAATGGGAACAGCCAGAGCCTGATGGATCCATCTGCAGCAGGAGGAGCAGCCCAGGGGAGCAGGGAGCACAGACATCCATCCAAAGCACTCTACTGGAGCAGCAGCAGCTCGGAGCCGCTCGGTAGCCAGGCAGCATCTCCCTCCCTCCCTCCGGATAAATCCCGTTTTATCACACCCTGCCTTYTGCACTCTTCCCATCAGTCAGGAATATCCCCTACACGAGCGGCTGAGGCTCCAACGGGCCCGTTTCAACCGGAGCCTTCAGCTGGCACCTTTGCTTTGTTTAGCTGGTGACTCGGGGGGCATCGGGGCCGGGGGTGGCCGGGCATTGGATCTCGRAACAAGGCGAGCTCCACGCACAGCTGAGAGCCAGCACTTGACACTCGTCTGCCTCCATCCTCGCAGCSCTGCCCAGCCTGGAGGCCTCCATCCAGTTAATCACCCTCACACTTGATAGCTACTGCCTGCCCAGCTGTCCCGCTGTTTCCAAACACGCGGAGCCGCTCCTCCCCGCCCAGCAGTGAGTGTCTCGGGAATTGGGGCAGTGCTGCGAGAGTTATGCGTGGTGGAGATAAGCACGGAGGCAAAGTAGAGGTGTTCATGCAAAAGKTCTCCTTCCCCTCAGAAAAAGAGAAGTGGTGACCTCATTGGCTCAAAAAGAAAAACCTCAAAAAAATCTCACTAAAATAAGAAGCCGACAGTCAGAAATAGAGAGAAAGTACTTCTAGGAACAGAATTTACTTCCTATTTTTAGAAAGAATAGCACCCCAGAATGAACAACACAAGAACCCAAGATCATGATCCAAGACAATGTAAAAATARCCACCGAGTCCAAGGGAAAAGAGGGAGATATTTCCAGCCTGCACCGTGCAGAATTCCCTCTGGAAACACAGACGGGGTTRCTTCATTTCCTCTGCAGCTTTTGCTGAAATATCCAGCGGCACAAAATCCCCCTCTCTGCACTGAGAACACAACTGTTGAGTGCATGAGCTCTGCCTACATCACATCAGGCCCTTCTCCGTTCAGCCACCAACCTCTTCTGACTGCCATCCCCATTGCCGAGAGGAGGCAAAGCTGAACTCAACAGCTGATATTGACCGTCCTTTATTTGCAAATCTCCCTGTCTTTCAAAGGCATTTCAGCTACAAAACTTTTCTGAATCCGAGAAGAAACCTCTCCCCAGTTCCTGCATCTGTCCAGAGTGAGGACTTCCCTAGAGGAGGAATGGAGCTCATGGAGGAGGTTTCTCCTCCCGCTCCCTTCTGACTCGGCCTCTTTTCCTGTTCCCACTATTCAGTCTGAGCTCTTTCCACATCTTTATGTAAAATCCAGCTGCTCTTCCAGTCTTTCCTACCCAGACCTGTCTCAGCTTCCACTCACTGCTTCCAAAGCTGCCTAAGAACCATTTCCCAGTCCGTGTGTTCCTCTTAAATTAATGCAGTGGCTAGAAACAAACATATAAAAAAAATTTAAAAGAGAGGGAGGAAAAATGACAGCTGAGCTCATAGATGAGTTCGCAGGACATAAATCGAGAGGCAGGGCTGATAACCAGSGCTGTAAAACCAAGAAAGGCTGGTTTTCCAGAGGAGGAAGGTGTGGGCAGCGGGGATGAGGGCCACGCTSTGGTACAACACCCAGGCTGGTTGAGATCCCCAAAGCGATCTCCGGGAGACAAGAGCTGAACAAATCCTTCAGCACCCTCCTTAATTACTCCTTTTATGGCGGTGTTTTAGTTGCTCCAACGGAGGCTGCGAGGGGATTAGCAAATAACGCTTTCCTTTGTTAACCTCCCCGCCCGCTTCTGGCTGCTCTGGCACCCTCCAAAACAAACAGAAAGCACGCGAATAAATAAAGGCTTCAGCAGCTCCACGAGGTGTCGGAACGAGAGCGGTGAGAGAACACCCCCAGGATTCCCTTTATGGGATCGCTTCCCGGCAGGTCCCATAATGACAGGGGAAGGGACCGCTGGGTGTTTGTCCTTTCTCTGGCAGGGTGACAACAGCTCCTGAGAGAGGCAGGATGTGTCCCTGCCCTGCCAAGGAGAAGACATCCCGTCCTCCACCTGACCTCGGGAAGAGCTGGAAAGGCTCCCTCACCCTCCTGGGGGGGATCTCAGCCWGCTTTATCCCCTTCCATCTCCCCTGCTGCAGGTTATGAGCCAGGACAGCACCAAAAAACTCATCCAGGGCTTTTTTCTCCACTCCCCACTCYGCATCCACATCCCATCCCTGTTTCCTGCCGGTTTGCTCTTCCCCGTAGCGAGGGAAACAGGGAAAAAAGGGAGTTTCGGTGCCCAAACCTCAAGGTCCTTCTGAGAGCTCTCTCCTGCCGCAGAAAGTCCCTTCATCATCCCTGAGATTCACATAAAAGCAGTTGAGGTTAATATCGGAGAAGCCAAACTATAAACTGAGAATTACGCTGCAGCCTAAATAAATCATCGCCTCCGCGCCCGGCTCTGTGGCTGGGTGGGGAGAGAAGGGAGAAAACCCCTCRGACTTTCCGGGGACTGGGAGAGAGGGGACGCGGCATTTGGGGTCCGAACGCTCAGAGGCCTCATCCCGTTTGGGCTCAGCCTGCTCGGGGAATCTGTCCCGGTTTTTGGGGGGTTCCTGGAGGGGGAGCCTCCCGCCGGCACCCCGGGGCCGCTTCCTCCCTCCCTGCGGGAAATGTCCCTCTAATGATTCCCCCGCCTCGCTGCTCTGCAGTTTGTCAGCCTGCCTGACTTGGAGCCATCGTGCATCTGTTTCGCCTAGAGAGCCACGCTCGCCTACGTTTTAATAAACCCTATAATTTACACATTTCCCTCATACCCTGTAATTTCACCACCCCGAGACGCGGCGAAGGGAGAAAGCGCAGAGCTGGGAGCAGCTCGCTGAGAGCGCTGCCAGAGAATCGAGAAATAAGCACGAGGGCTTAAATCTGCAGCAGTAAAATAATCCAGGGGAGGGAGCCAACAATGACTGCAAAATAAACATCTCCCCCTGCGAAAGCCCGCGGCCAGCCCCGCTCCTCGCAGCCCGGCGCTGCCAAGAGATCGGCTGCGCTGGGAAACGCGCCTGAGGACTCCAGGAAAAAAAAAAATGGATGTGGGTTATATGGACCCCTTTTATAAGGCAACTGTTAGCGGTAACTAAGTTTAAATTTATATGTTCAATAAAGTCTCTTTTCCCCCCACTCCCCCACCCCATTCCCTTTCCAAGTGCCAGAACCACTCAAGGAAGCCGACACACGCTTCCCATTTGAAAATGTGTTATTTGAGCATTTTTATTCTCCGCTTTTGTTCTCGGGGGCTGCAGCCCCTGCGAAGGGAGGGGGGCGTTTGTGCGCCGAGATCAAAGCGGCTCCGTGTATACACACACTCGTGCAAATTATGTATTTGTGATCAAGTAACGCAGCATCGGGGAAAGCCAGGCGGGCATGTGGGAGAGTGAGATATTTACACAGGCCTGGCCAGAGGCAGAGGCATTATTTTAAGTGTTTTTCGCCGCTGCCAAGTCATCTGTTCACATATCCGTGTGTGCGCGTAAAGATGATGGAGAGAGCTGCTCGCCAGAGCCAGGAAATTCAGAATTAAACCCCCTCCAATTCGCAAAYGCATCTTGCCGGGGCTCCTGGCACCCTGCGAATCTGTCCCCGTTCAGAGTCCCTGTCCCGGCGAGTCACGGTCACTCAGGWCCCAGGACTGCAGCGGGTCATTCTCCCTTTCCCAGCGCAGCTTTATGGCCCACATAAATGGATGTATATATTTCCCCTATAAAGACGCGACTTAACCAAAGGATCTCCGGTTCTTCGGCACCAGGGAGAATAAATTAAAAAAAAAAAAAAGGAAATAAAATGGCAAAAAAAATTAAAAAGAAATCTGSGCTGTGCAGCATTCCCCAAAAGGGAAATTAAATTCTGTCACTCGAGTCTTGGGGCTGGAAGGGCAAAAAACGGAGGTGAGAAGGGAGAACCGAGGGATCTCGAGGGCCCGGCTCTTCCTGCCTGCGAGGGATAATTCCCTCTTGGCTTTTCCCCCTGGACGAGGAGAAAACTCCCCCCAGCCCACTCCGGGGCCGGGAGAGCCCGGACAGTCCCGCTGCAGCTCCCTGGGGTGCGGCGAGTGAAGCCCGTCCCGGGGCACCCCAGGAAAAGCAGGATCGGAAAGAGGAGAGAGGGAGAAGCCAATTCTGGCAGCGTGTTTACGATGTAAAATTCCGATAAAACTCGCACTGAAATGATTTCGAACTCAAGCCGGGGCGGGAGGGGCTCCCATCGATTGGAAATGTCCTTTCCAGATGGGTGGCTGCCGGAGGAGCCGGCGGGAGGCTGGGTGGGGAAAGCTCTCCGAGGGATTGTGRAGCAAAAAAATCCCTGCTCTGAGCCAGCACGAAGCCTGGGAGGCGCGAACACAGCGGAGAAACTCCAAAAACGAGACSGAAAAGCGCGGAGGGAGAAACGGGGTGTCCCTCTGCGGGGAGAGTGGGGAGGGGACCCGGGGACCCCGAACCACAGCGCTCCTGCCTGGGACAGAGCCACGCAGCCCCGCGGAGCATCCCAGGCCAGGCTTCTCCCCCCTTCTCCTTGCACTCCATCCGCATTATTATTAGCAGTATTTTATCCTAGGAAAAACAAACTCCCTCCCTTCCCACCGCACACCGGGGGTTGAGGGGTAAAGGGGGTGGCAGGCCCAGATAACAAAGCAGCTGGTGTGGAACGAAGTTGTAAGGAAATAATTGATATGTAATGAGGCTGAGTGAATCTATCCCAAAGAAAATATTGCGTAAGCGGTTATGATTAAACGTGCCCGGGCGAAAGGCGCTCTCATAAAGGAGTAATGGAGCTAAGGAAACAAATGATCATTGGGAATGTTAAACACAGAGGGGCATTTCATCACACAAACATAAATTCAGCTTGAAAGAGACTTAAGGGA
>NW_026623451.1:1061330-1070263 GCF_030028575.1 Malurus melanocephalus
TTTTAACAGTGCTCTCCCGTCCGGATAAATCCCGTTTCCAAAGCCAAGGAGCGCGGCAGCACGGTGGGAAAGTCGCACAGCTCGTTCCAGGGCCAAACCTCCGCCTTTGGAGCTGGCGGCTTTACAGGAGGCAGCGTGCGCTTGGCTGGAGCCCTGCGCGGCACTCCGGCCTCGGAAATTCGTTMGGAGAGAAATCATTCACTGTCCCGACTGCTTTTGGGGGCATTTTGGCTCGGGGAAACCCAGCACAGTTCCGCTCCCACCTGGCTGCAGCACCAGGCGCTGTGCCGGCTTGTTATTGAGCATTTTAACCAATTTCACTCATTATTCTCATCTTTTTTTTTCTCCCTCTAACCCCAGCTGAGGGTGTTCGCACCCAGGTAGGGCTGCAGGACCGACCCTGCTGTTGCCCCATATCCGAGCTGTTTTGGGGGCTCCATGGACTCGTTTTCGTTCGAATTTAATCCGGGGAAGAAGCGGGGGGAAAGAAGAGATACGGGAGATATTTGTGTAACAACTTGAAATAATTTCCCCAAGAAAAAAAGGAAATCTGGGCAAGAGTTTATCAGGCAGTTCCCTTTGCCAGCATGTTTAAAATGTATAAGTAATTTTAAAGTGTGTCTTCACTTAATATATTTTCCCCTTTCTCCTTCAGATGACAAGGAAGACCAGTGATTGCAAGATGTCTACAGATAGCGCCCTTTAAGAGTTTCCACATTGTACGGTCGGGGGGGRAAAAAAAATGTGTTTGCGGTTCCTCCGTCCCTGCCGACAACTTTTCTTAGTCTGGGTTTACGGCTCCTATTGTTCGGGCTGAAGGGCGGATTTAAATTACACCGTTCCCCCCCAGCCAAAAGCGGGAGGAGTGGGGGAAATTCGGGAGCGTTCTGATGGAGGGAAAAAGATTTATTTTAAAAATGTGGGGGGAAAAAAAAATAAGGAACGGATTGCCTCAAATCGCCCCCGAAGTGACTCCCCGTAAATCCAGGTTTAGCGGTGGGTTTGGGCTGGTTTTGATGGGATTTTTTTGGGGGGTGTTACAGACTCATTGAAGGTTTGGAGGGGTTTTTTTTGGGATGAATAAAGCGGTTTGTAGGGAATAGGAACGAAGCATCCCTGATCTTGGCAGACGAGGGTTGCGAGAGGATTAAAAACCAGTGATCGCTACCAAATTAGAGCCGCTCGTGAGCGAAATCACAACAGAAGTAACATTAAAAAAAAAAAAAAAACAAACCCACAAATTTTTCTTTTTCCCTCCCCTTTGGAAAACCAGACCAATTCACTGTTTTCCACACAGAAAACATTCCTCCTTTCCTCTCTCCCTGATTTAAATCACAAATCTCTCTTGCAATGCACTTGCTGGGACAAACCCTGCGGTTCCTTTGGCCAGGAAGATCTCCCGGGCGGATTGAGTGTCTGGAGAGTTTTCGCAGGACCTTCTCCATCCCGGAGAGAAGATGTGTCATTTCTGATTTCCTCCCTRGCTTTTTAAAAGGGGGTGCGGGGAGCCCCCTCAGCCACCCCGAGCTYAAATCAAAGCTTTAAAACAACCTTTAAAGCCAAAGGAGCAACGGGCCAGCTCGTTCCTTGGGTTTCGTGGCGAATATTGAGATTATCTGGGGAAATTAGCCGAGGTTTCTGCAGGACGGAGCAGCCTCGCAAAGAGGATGGAGAAAATTGCCCTGGGCTCCAGGAAAATCGATTTGCTTGGAGCAGTCGGCGGCGGCAGGCAGGAATTTGCTTGGGCACCYACAGCGGGATCAGGCAGGAGAAATCGGAATTTCGGAGAGATGCGTTGACCCACGGGTTTCCCACTGSAGCCCTGAAACCGAGAGCAAACCGGGGCTCTTGAGCTGCCAAATATTTGGTTAATTTGGTTGAGTTCAGGAGCGAAGATCATTTAGGATTCTGAATTCATTTTATCCACACACTGGCGAATGTAAGGCGGAAGTTACTCACGTTTTAGGCTTATTTCAAACTCTGCCGTGACACGCGTTACCCTCGCTACACAAACTCAATTTTAATTCTCCAGCCACCGTTTCACTTCAAAGTGAAATCACCTTCAAAACTTCAAAMCCCACCCCGATACAAAGCCGTTATTTCACCGATGTAACGATTCACTTCATCCCTACCACCGCTTTTAGTTTTTGTGAATTTAGGGAGACGGGCGGAGCAGCACCTTGGAGCTCTCGGGCAACGGGAAAATCGTCGAAATGCGTTTTTCCTGACGAATAATATTTAATTAAAAAAAAAAAATAAATAAAAGAAAACAGCAACCCAAACCAACGCAAATATTTCGTTCATTCCCGCACCCCCGACTTGTTCCTAGGGTTT
Organism: Malurus melanocephalus; assembly: GCF_030028575.1. Classification (NCBI taxonomy): domain Eukaryota; kingdom Metazoa; phylum Chordata; class Aves; order Passeriformes; family Maluridae; genus Malurus; species Malurus melanocephalus. The sequence goes on from NW_026623451.1 coordinate 1,063,665, forward strand.
GAGGATGCTGGGACCTCACCCGCCCCCGCCACCCACAAAAGATCCAGAGACATTTGTGTCACTCGATGGAGCACCCAGGCCGTGGTTTACGCGGTTCTGTGGTTTTTGTTATTTACGGGGAGGAAAAGAGGCAGAAATAGGAAAGGAATATTTATATATGTATACATATTTTTAATACATTTATTTATATGTCTATATGTATATATTTATATATTTATATATTTATATATGTATATATTTATATATTTATATATAAATATATTTATATATTTATATAGAGCTAATTCTTGGCCACGAACAGCCGTGGAAATGCGGGGCAGATCCCTGGAAGGGCCGGGAACAGCTCTCCGAGCCCGCGTGTGCTCCCAGCTTGGCTCCCTGCGGGAATGGTGCGGGAAAGGTGCGGGAATGGTGAGGGAACGGTGAATGGTGCGGGAATGGTGCGGGAATGGTGAATGGTGTGGGAAAGGCGCTGCAATGGTGAATGGTGTGGGAATAGCGCTGGAATGGTGCGGAAATAGTGCGGGAATGGCGCGGGAATGGTGAATGGTGCAGGAATGGTGCGGGAAAGGTTCGGGAATGGCGCGGGAATGGTGAATGGTGCAGGAATGGTGCGGGAAAGGTGCGGGAATGGTGAATAGTGCGGGAATGGTGCAGGAAAGGTTCGGGAAAGCCGCCCCTCCGCCCTCGGGCTGGATCTCCCTGCTCGCCCCGTCCCCCGTAGCCCGTGGCAGGGAAGAGCCAGCCCCTCTCATTCCGTGCCAAATTCCGAACACGCAGCGCMAAACGGCGCGTTGGAAAACAAAAGCAGCCGGAAAATAGCAAATAATGATCGAAAAGGAAAAAAAAAATCAAACGCCAAAGGTTTGTGCCTTTTCCAGTCAGGGGTGCTGGGTGCCACCGACGGCTCAGGGAAGGGGAGGCGGGGAAAGGGGATGGGTTTCTCTTTGATGAATTCCTAAACAATCCCTATTATTAATTTCTTCACCAACCAAGGGTGAATTGGGGCTCCAAATGGCAAGGTTTGCTTTTCAAAGAGGAACGTGAGATCAAAACACCTGTTCTACATTAGCCCTCTCCCACCTCCCTTGTAAATGAAATTATTTAAATAATGAAAAAAATTATACGAGAGAGAATAAGAGTATTGTTTTTCTCTCCTGACATATGGGATCAGAGCTGGCAAAGCGGGCATCACTTCAGGTGAATAAATTCATAATAAAGTATTTGAGGAGTGACATGGCAACTTCTACCAGAGCATCTTGAGGGCACATTCGCCCCCAAAACCTGCCACCCCAACCCAAAAATCTCAAAATTTCCCAAAATCTCTCCCCAAACTCCTCTGGTGGGGGTGGACAGCGAGCYCAGAAGCAGCGGCCGAACACTCCCAGCCCGTGCACCCCAAATTCCCCGCAGCCACGGGGGAGCTCCCAAAACCTCCCTGTACCCACGGGCGGCTCCCAAAGCCTCCCCGCACCCACGGGTGGTCCCCAACACCCCCGTGCTGTAGGATCCGCCCCACAGTGGGGCCGTGCCCACCCTCCCTCTGCCATCGCCACGCTCCCACCCATGCCAGGCTGACCCCACGGTGCCAGCCCCAGCCGAGCCGCGGGGCGGTGCCCGGGCAGGGGGGGCTCAGCGGAGCCCCTTTACCTTGGCGGGGGCTCGGCAGGGATCTCCTGGAKGCCGAGCTGCCCTGGCAGAGGGCTGCGCTGGCTCCCGGCCCTATTTCCGCTTGTAACTACGAGGGGACACWGGCGGGCCCCGATAAGGTATCGCCGAGTGGCGGTCAGCACCTCACCGCGGGCTCCCCGGCCCCGCCGGCAGCCGGCCCGGCCCGGCGGGGAGATGTCGAGGCATTTCTGGGAATAATCACATCACACAAGCTCTTACATTCCGGCTTCCTTGCTCTTTATCCCTACCACCGAGCTTGAAGTCACACCTTCTCCCGGATTGTTTAAGGTCCCGGGGTTGGGGAGGGGGTGGGTGGCACTCGGTGGTTGTTAATCTCGACGGTTCCTCCAGGCCAATAAAAGGAACGTGGTCAGAAATTTCTCCTTTTCCACCGAAACCTCTCCTTCTGCCCCCACGCCAACCCCTCACCCTCGCTGTTTGTTTTTTTGCTCGGACTTCAGGGTCTGCAAGGTTGTGGAGAACGGAAAACTGCTCGAGCTGAGCTGCAAAATAACAAAAATACTTTGTTTGCCCCTTGCAGGCACAGAAGGGTCCTGGTATATGCACAGACATTGTGGAAAATGCACCTGGAAARGAGAATTTATAAAAATATCTTATCCACGTGCATTGAAAGAGGCTTCCCAAAATGCAGCTGAAGGCCTTAAACCTGCAGCATCCAGGAGATTTGATAAATGTGCTGATGTGAAAATAATCAGCAGGAAATATTTGTGGGCGTGTGCACACAAATACCTTTTTGAACATTGTACATATCCAGACATTGATCTTAATTAACTTGAGATCTCAAAACCCTGAATGGTGGGATTTGGGCTGGGATTTGGGTATTTCTGTGCTGTAAATTGCTCTGGAAATTCAYGTTTTATTGCAGAATCTCTTCCATCGGCCATTTTGCTCTGTGTCCCCTGTGCTCTCCGTGCAGATTGCTGTGGCTTTGTGCCACCACCTGCTGCACTCTGAGCTCACCTCATCATCCCCTTCATCAGGATCTACTTGGGATYCTTAAAAATCATCCTGATCCCTTCTCATCCTGTCATCCCCTTCTTTGGGATTGACTTAGGATTCTTAAAAATCAGTCTGACCCCTTCTCACATYGTCATCCCCTGTATTAGGATCTGTTTGGAATCTTTAAAAATTAACCTGAYCCATTCTCATCTTCTAATCCTCTTCACTGGGATTGACTTGGGTTCCTTAAAAATCAACCTGATCCCTTCTCACCTCATCATCCCCTGTATTGGGATCTTTATGGAATCTTTAAAAATCAACTCGATCCCTTCTTACCTCATCTCTTCATTGGGATTGACTTGGGATCCTTAGAAACCATCCTGATCCCTTCTCACCTCRTCATTCCCTGTATTAGGATCTGTTTGGAATCCTTAAAAAWCAGCTGATTCCTCTGTTTCTGTTTCCTACCAGGCACTCAGCTTGTCCAGTGAGCAGCAGAATGATTTCTGTGAGCTTTTCCCCACACTTAAGATATTGGGGTTTACTGTTTTACAAAAATGGTGATTTTGGGGCTGGTAGTGAAACATCCAGCACTGACACACTTTAAAAAGGTAAAATCAGGCAGGTGGAGGAAAGTGATTTCTGCCTGAGGGCAAACCTTTGGCAGTGCCCTTGATCCCGCTGTCACCCATCCCATCTTTCATTTAATTCTCTCTTTTCCCCCTGTAACCAACCCGGAACTGCCTCTTTTTCCTGTAGGTCTCAGACCAAACCAGTCCCTCCATCCCAGAATGACTCTGCTGTTTTCTAATAAATAACCAGAGCATGTGTGCACCATGCCTATGGCCACAAAAMCCCGGCCTTTGGCTGGGATTTCTGCTCCTCACTTCGTGCCAGCAATAATAACAATAATAATAACAATAATAAGAACGCTGCTTTGTGGGTTCAGATCTGCCAGGAAGGCACTAAGCCAAGTGTTACACTTGTGGGAGGTATCTTGCAGAATGCTCCAAGGATCTTTTGTTGGGTCTGGCCTTATTTAATATTTTCATTAATGATCCTGTAAATGGATTACACAGCTCATTAATAAAACTGGCAGATGCTACCCAGTTTAGGGAACTCGTGAAAGGCATGAGAAGATTAAAAAGGGAAGAAAAAATGACAGAGAAAAGTGGGAAGAAAGGCCAGAGAAAAAGCCCAAAATCATTTGTGGCGATGATGAAATTCAGAGAAAGGTGGCTGGAGGATTATTCAAAATCCAGATTCTTTAATTGTRGTTTTATCCACAATCCAGTAAAAATAAGTTATTGGTCCCAGAGAGGGATGGGGCAGGAGGGGAGCCTGGAGTTTGCAGGGAGGGGTGACAGRAGGGCAGGGACCACAGCGGGAGCCCTGCTCACACCCCGAGGGGGGCCATGGGGACAGGTCTCCACTGCTGAGCAGGGCCAAAAAAMCCCAGAGAAAGGTCAGAAAACAACAAAAAGAACTGCTCATGCTGAAAAAGGTAGGAGACACTCTTAATTTAGAGGGTTAGTACAGAGAAAATCCCACATCTTTTGGGGTTCCCTGTGTTTGTGGTGAGGCATCATCAAATCGATCTGGATCACTCTGAGTTTGGGACAGTGATGCAGGAGACACCAGATCACAGAAAATATCAGAAATCTGATCATTTTGGAGCTTGATTGCCCATTTTGTGGAGCTCTGAAAATAACTTCAGCTATGAGGGGTGTTTGAGGGTCTCCAAGCAGAGGAAAGGCACCTCATTAAATATTTGGGATTTCACTATTGTTGTTCATCCTTAGAGTCATTTTCTAGTGCAGTGACAGCTGGTGGGGACCTGCTGCTCCTTCCTGCTGSGTGAACAAGAACCTGGCCCAGGAAAGAGCAGAAGACACAGTGAAAGTGAGCAAATTTAATAATCAGCAGGAAAATCCTCCCCTCAACTCTGCTGGCCTGAGAAAGGTGGGAAGTGCTTCAATTCCTTGCTGATCAGACTTAAAATGATGAGAAAACCCTAACTGATCAGTTATAAAATGGAAACAGGGCAAAAAGAGGATGAAGAATAGGGCTGATAGGTGTTTGTGCCTCCCTCACATCCGACAGGAACTGCAGGATGCACAGAGGGATGCACAGGAGGGCAGTGAGGGCTTTCCCCGTGGTTACACAGAAAAGGCTCTGAACAAACCGAGGCTTTGGGAGCCCCTGTGCCAGAACAGCTCTGTGGATTTAAACTGAGCCTGGGACATGACCACAGARCACCAGATGTTCTGCTGATGGAAATCACAGTGGATCCAGTGGCACCAGGAAAATTCCTACAGCTCGTGCTGGCCTGAGGGTTTGATGCATTCAATACTCCAAGGTTGTGGATTTTAACGTGTGCCCTTCTTGGCATTTTTACACAGACAAAATCTTCCTGCCTTAAGCTTTTGCAGATTATTGGACACCACTTTTGAGGATCTGTTATGCCAAGAATTGTAGCTTGACCCAAATTGTCACCCTTTCTCCTAAATAATTATGACACCACTACTTCCAACGGGAGAAAAGGGAATAAAAGCCCAACACTGGGCCCAATTTACCATTGTTTTACACCTGTTTGAAATCACAAACYTACCTGCCTCAAAGAATCAAACCTCTGTTCTGCTCCTGCCCATTTTATTTAGACACAAATCCCCCAAACCCCGAGTATTTCCGCCTTTTCTCTTTTCTTTCAGCACTTGCTGCTCACCTATTTGCTTTTTTCTCTTTACGCCGAGTCACCGCTACAAAAATCTTGGCCAAACTATGCGAAGCCATGAATATGATTATGGCCTGCTAATGTAAACAGGCAGGAAGGGGTAAAATAGGTTGGTTTTGTGTGCCTGTGTGTGTGAGAGAGAGAGAGAGAAGGATCCAGATCCAGTTTATAAACATCCATCTCCAGTAATGAGTCCTCTAGGAAGAAATGAAAAATAGCCCAGGCCTGGTAAAGTCAATTAAGTTGCTTTTAAATAAGAGGTTACCCAGAGAGGCCAAGAGTTAACATGTAAAGGCTTATTGCCAGCGCTGTAAAAAATAAAAGGAGGCCTGAATATTTGAAGACATTTGGTTGCTATTATAAACAAGTGGATCTAATAGTGTGGGTACATTCATAGACTCACTGTAGAAGTCGGGCATCTTACGAGGACAATTTGAAAGGCAAAAAAACTCCAAGGTTTTCCAGTTTTCCCCCTGGCTAAATAATTCCAAATGGGTCATTATAAAACCACTGATACAACACGTGTGGTTGGGACCCGGGGCGTTTTTAAGGCGAGCTTTTCAAACCCCCCCTCCCCAGTAATGAGCAGCTAACGACAAGAGCRCAGCCAAAGGTGTGTGGAATCTGCAGGGAACACATGGCAAAGCTGGGCCCTGGGATTCTTACAGTGACCTGGAGAGCAGATGGCCCTGACACYGCTCCCAATCCTTTGGAAAAATCTACCGAGGCTCATCGGGAGTTGGGATTGGAAAAGTGAGCGCGGTGACAGCGCCTTCCAGGAGGGGAGGGATGTTCTTAAAGGGATGAGAAAAGGAATTAAAGACAAAAGGAGGACAAAGATGCTCTGCTTTTCTGTTGGAAAATCCAATTTTTTCTCCTCGCTTTTGGGGGGTTTCAAGGGCTGTTAACATAGTCTGGGCACAGAGCTGTAGATCCTGCAAAGACAAATTACCTGGAGGTGGCACCCAAGCACCAACACCACCTCCTTCAGTGTCCAGGGCTGGCCACACAGAGGAGCTTCCCAAGATGGCCCCAAGCTGCCAATTCCTGCCTTTGGAAGCAGTGGAAATGCTGCTCCTTGCCCCAAATCTGTGTGGAACAATCTATTCTCAGTGTAACCCATGGTGTGTGACATCCATCCGGCTGTCCGTCCATCCATCCATCCATCTGACCATCCGTCCATCCATCCATCCATCCATCCATCCATCCATCCATCCATCCATCCATCCATCCA
>NW_026623451.1:1070631-1082625 GCF_030028575.1 Malurus melanocephalus
CTGAGTTCACAAATCCCGCTTTTTTCCCGAGTGAAAACGCCATCATTTGAGTGACAGCCTTGACCAAACCACCACATCCCTTCCCAAAAGCAGACTCAAGATGTGGGAAAAGCAGAAGTTTTGACCACCACAGCCCTTTCCTGTCCCAGCTCAGGGCTGGCCACAGACCCAAATGCTTCATCCCATCACACATTTAAATATCGGAACCTCTTCCCACACTCTTCTTCAGATCACACAGTTCAAGATGGTAAATGCAAAAGTGAGATCCCACAAAACATATGGGACCAGGTTTTATGATCCTAAAGAGGCAGAATGACCCTCAGTGAGGAAGTTTTTGGAAGCATCGATATAAATTTGAGTTAAATATTGAGCTGCTCCTCACTGTCCAAAAGATAGTCAGACCCAGAGGTGAGGCTCAAAYGGGAATTCCCAGGAGATGCAGCGTCCCCACACAAGATCCACCTACCAAAAGGGATCTGGGATCAGAATTCCTCACTTTCAAATCCATTTTTGAGTGATGTGTCCCTCAGCACGGATCCACGAGCTGCTGTGCCGGCTCTGGAGCACAGCACTGATTTCCTGCGGGCTCAGCAAGCGGCAGGACAGTGGGATCAGTGGGATCAGTGGGATCAGTGGGACCAGTGGAATCAATGGTACCAATGGGATAGGTGGGATCAGTGAGATCAGCAGGATCAGTGGGATCAATGGGATCAATGGGATCAGTGGGATCAGTGGGATCAGTGGGATCAGTGGGATCAATGGGATCAACGGGATCGGTGGGATCAGTGGGATCAGTGGGATCAATGGGATCAATGGGATAGGTGGGATCAATGGGATCGGTGGGATCAATGGGATCAACGGGATCAGTGGGATCAGTGGGATCAGTGGGATCAATGGGATCAACGGGATCAATGGGATCAATGGGATCAGTGGGATCAATGGGATCAATGGGATCGGTGGGATCAGTGGGATCAGTGGGATCAATGGGATCAATGGGATCGGTGGGATCAATGGGATCAGTGGGATCGGTGGGATCAGTAGAAGCAGTGGGATTGGTGGGAACAGTGGGATCAGTGCAATCAGTAGGATCGGTGGGATCAGTGGGATCAGTAGGATCAGTGGAATCGGTGCCTCTCCCGATCCTCCCTCCCGCTCCCTCCCACCCCTGTCAGCCTCGAGGGAACGGGAAAGCGGCAAACACCGGGTCAGGCGAATTAACGTCAGCGGAGAGGAAGCGGGGTCAGAGTTGAGCGGCGTTTCCCTGCATCCACCGCAGGCTCAGCGCCGGGGTGGGGACAATTAACTCAGCAGCTTGATGAGGACACTCATCAGCGCCCTTCCCCTTCAGAGGGAGGSGATTCCAGCAGGAATCATTCCAGGGAGCAGCGCTGGGCTGAGCACTGGGAATCCCACAGCAGAGGGGTCCTGTCCTGGCTCCTTTCTGGATCTCAGGACGGCAGAGGAGGAGAAGGAGCGCAGATCCGCCTCTGTTTGTTTAAACAAATCAGCAAATTAATGCTGCAAACCTGCCAGGCTGGCGCTGTGGTTGCAGGGAGATTTTTCTGGTCTGGGGTATTATACACACAGGTTTCCTTCCGAGACCTCGATAAACATTCCTGACCGATTCCTCTCGAGGAGCAGGGTGGGGAGAACATTCCCAAATCCCGGCGTGAAAACCCCGAAGCCTCCGCTTTCGTGGAAACAGTGCCATTGTCACAAGAGTGCCACATCGGGCTCCCGGGGTGGGGACAACTCCCCCCTGCGTGCTGGGGGTCACCTGGGAGGGTCAGTGTGGACCCCCACCCTGGAGGGTCAGGGGTCACAGTGGGTCAGCAAGCCTGTACCACACCAGGGAATCCCGGGATTTATTTATTAGCTTGGCCCAGCTCTGTCAAAGGGAGAGCAGCAAGAGCCTGGACACACTGGGGTGAAGCAGAGTCCAGCCTGGGGAGATGCCAACGAAGAATGTCCATTAGATCCCTAAAATTCCGATCCAGAAATGGTGCAAAACCCCACTGGTACCCTCCAGAGACCCCAGCAGCACCTCAAACCAGCAGGAAAAACCTGAAGCACGGTTTGAGCACAGCTCCACATCCAAAACTGTGGTGAAGGGGGTCTGTCCTAGAGCACAAGGGCAGAATAAAACCTTCCCAGGTCCAAGGGGGACAAATCCATCACGGGACAAGCTGTCCTCCAGAAACACGGAATAAAAACATGAAACAACACCTTACACGGCATGATTGGGGTGGCTGGCAGAGCCACGGGGGCACTGGGAGCTGAGATCGCACCAGCGGGGCAGGGAATGCCCTTGGAATGATGGCAAWGGGTGAGGAGAAGGTGCAGAAACACCGGGTCACTGCAGGGGGGTGACACAGCGCAGCAGCCGCACAGCCGAGGAGCTGTCCCTCCGTGCCAGCAGCCAGGCAAAATCCCTCTCCAGCTCCTCCTCCCTTTCCCCATGGCACAGCCAGCACAGCAGCCTCTCGGGGGTGGCTGGGTGCTCGCAGCCCTGGCAAGGCTCGGCGCGGCCGTGCCGCTCGCAGGTGATGTCTGTCACACCGTAAAATTCCTCACGGGCACCTCAGCCCTGCTTTCCGCACAGCAGCATCCCTCCGAAATSCCCCCSGTGCGATCGTGGAGCAGGGAGGAGRAGACAGGGATGWGTGACCGAGGCACAGTTTGGCTGCTGGGGCGGGACAAATCGGGTCCCACAGCTCCAAGGGACGGGATGGCCTCGTAAATCCTCTGGTTTTTGGGGACAGCAACCCTCTACTCGATTTTACTCAGATCTCGCGGCTGGGACACTCTGCCTGAACACGAGGAAGGAGCAGGGATTGATCTGTGCCTGTGTGAGCATCACCCCCGCGCTGTGCCCCGGATCCGCGCTCGGGGGGTGCACAGGGACTGCTCAGYCCCGGGGACAGGCTGCCTCTCAAAACCCCTTTTCCGAGCCTCGTTTTTCCCCTCTGCAAAAGGAACACCGAGGCTGTTCACAGAGGACGAAAAAAAACCCTGTTGTATCAGCCAGGAGACAAAATCCACTTAGTATGGCATCGAAAAAAAAAAAAAAAGGAAAAGTGCCCCTAGAGGGAGATCAGTCAGCAAGGGGTTGTCGCTGTGCTCCAGCTTCGATTAGGTCCTCCCGCACGGAATAAACAACTTTCACCTTGCCGTGACCCCAGGGAGCCCTCCCGCCCGCCAAGGCAGCGCTCCAGCATCCCACGTGGAGCGGAGCCCCCGCTCGCTCGGGATAACCGGGAATCCTGTTCATCCACCCACCTCAACCCTCCGAGCCTTTTGCTGGAATAAAACCCGTGGAAAAAAAGGCAGAATTTTATTTGTCTTCACATGGAGATAAATGAAATAATTATGAGTCTTTGGGATGAAATACATATATTAAATATATGGTATCCTGTGCTGCATGGCTCAGATACGGGGATTCAATCTGCCCCGTATTTTACTTCCATGCTGCTTGTCAGGCATCCTCCCCCAAGCCAAGGGGAGGGATCCATCCCAGTCTCCAGTTAAAGCACAACTCTCCTTGAAGGCACCGTTGTAGGCAAAGGTGGAGGGGGGAAGAGGAAAAAAAAAAAAAAACAAGAAAAAGATAATTCTGTCAGCACAGATGTCTCCTACGCTGAGGGGTTTGCAAAGAAGTAAAAGCTGAGCCTCTATTAGGCCGTTTGCAAAGTTATGGAGTGTAAATAAACAGAGCAGAGCTGTTCCCCCACCTAGGAGATAGCACGAGGCAGGGGACAGCCCTGACAGGACCGAGTCTCGCTGTAACCRGCTTATCTCTGTAATCCTGGGGATTATTAATAGTAGTAGGGCTGTGATGGAGTCCAGAGGCCACCCCGTGACAGACACTGCCGTGTGAAGCATCCCACAAAGCCACGGGAAGCGCTGTCCCTGTCCCTGCAGAGGGACATGCATGTCCTCTGACACGCAGGGTTTGGGGTGAGGCACAGCAGGGCCAGGTGAGGTGCCCCACACCACAGGCCACAGCAGGAGCTCTGGAGAACCTCCTTCCTCCCAAACTCTCTGTCTATCCCAAGTTCAGAGCAGGGATCTTGCTGAAATTGCCTCCCAGTTTCCTCTCCACAGCCTTTGGCAACAAAGAAAGGACTGGAAGCCCCATCTGGATCATTCCCAAACCACTCCAAGGCAGGGAAAGGATCAGAACTCCATGGGATCCAGCAATAAGGTGATCACCTCAGCACCTCATCTGACACCAAATCCAGGCCCTTTGCCATTTTTTAGTGGGGTTAAAATGGGTTTAGTGGGTCCACCCTCAGCTCGAGGGAATYGCTCACCCCACAGGCAGACCCTGCTGGGTGCAAGGGACAGTGAGGATCAGCAGCGGGGAGATGGGTGAGGAGAGGCAGGGATCAGCCACCCCTCTGCACAGGGAGCCAGAGCTGAACTGGGACATTTCCTGCYCTCTTTTTAGTCCCACTCCCTGGTTTCGAGGGATCCCTCCTGCTCCAAGCTCTGCCAGCCCTCTGGAACTGCAGGATCCTGGGGAATAGGACAACTCTTCCCACTGACAGATCTCATAAACTGCCCCAGGAGTGTGACACACTCAGGACACTGCTGCCATCGAGGTGACAGCTAAAATCCCACTTTTCTCTCTTGCTACCCAAAGCCAAGTCCCCGTTCCCAATCCTGTGTTCCTGAGAGCGTTTCCCTTTTCCCCCTGCCTGTCCAGCTTGGCTCCTGCCCGGATCCCCACAAAGCCCTGACTTTCCTGCTGCTCAGGCCATTTCCTCCAGAGGCAAAGGGGTGCATTCAACAGAGCAATAAAATCCCAGCAGCTTTCTGGGCACGGGGCCTAATCCAACTCCTGGGGAAAAGGAGGAGGAGGATTATTCTCTTCAAGCCAGGGGGCTGCAGGAAAAGACAGGAGGGTGTGTGACAGTGACACTGCCATGGTGGCGGAGCTCTTCCGAGGTCAGCACGTGGTAAAAGCCTTTTCCGCTGTGTGGATGCCCCCTTGCTCCCATTTGTGTTTCCTCAGTGCTACCTTGTGCTTCCTCAGCAAGCCATAAATCCAGTCATATGGGTTTTCTCTGTCCTCCTTTTTTTTTTTCTTCCCTGACAACCATTTAATGACTTTTCTCTTTAATATACGGCCGGCCTTTTCCTTCAAAAATACCTGAGGTTTAGGACAGGTAGTAAATGGAGACCTCTCCCAGAACCACTGGCCCAGAACCCAGGCTTATTGGCACTCAGAAAAGGAGATCCATTTTTCCCTCTCCGCTCTTCAATTAGCTGCAAKGTTTGCCTTTAAAACATAAAATTAGGAGCCTTTTTTTTTTTTTTCAGAGGCACAAAGCAATATTATACTGCAAAACACTTTTTTATTCTCCCCTCCCCGCTACCAGTTTGGCCCAGCAGATATATGAGACAGCTGGTTTCTAGGCACCGCTCTCCCACTCAAGATTTAGGGTCCTACTCGCAGTTCCTGTGAAAATAATGACCTCCCTTGCTCTTTGTAGGCCTGTGCTTGATCCTGCTCATATTAGCAGGACCTTTCGGGTCGAATCCACCAGGATTTAGTGCTGGCAAGCAGAGGCACGGAGCAGGCAAAYATCTCAGGGTCTGTTCAGCTGAGCTTTTTGGTGAATGTAGCGGTCAGGAGCTGCTGCTGTCAGAGCTTCCCACCCTTCCTGGAGCTGCTGTCTCAAGGAACAGCTTCACACAGTCACTGTCACCAGCCAGGTGTCATTGCACTGAGGAGTCACAAAGCAGGGCTGGGGAAAGCTCTGGGAGTGCGTGATGCAGGGATTGAGATGGCAGGGATTGAAATCACAGGGATTGAAATCACAGGGATTGAGACCTCAGGGATTGAGACCTCAGGGATTGAGACCTCAGGGACTGAGATTTCAGGGACTGAGATTTCAGGGACTGAGATCTCAGGGATTGAGATGGCAGGGATTGAGACCTCAAGGACTGAGATCTCAGGGATTGAGACCTCGGGATTGAGCTCTCAGGGATTGAGACCTCAGGGATTGAGACCTCAGGGATTGAGACCTCAGGGATTGAGCTGTCAGGGATCCAGGCTGTCCCAAACACAAGGCTGGGTCCGATGCCAGCCCCTTCAGCCCCGACTCATGCCCAGACCAAAGCAGGGGCAGCCTCAGCCCATGGCAAATCCCTGCATCAGGAGCCACATCCCGAGCGTGCACAGAGCCCACAAATCACAGGGTTGGGTAAAAAGACCAGAGCGCAGCTCAATGTTCCTGCTGAACCCACACCCCAAAACCATTCCCACTCCGGTCCCCGCCTTTTTACCCCCACCCCAAAGAGCTCTGGACCCATTCCTGCTCCAGGTAAGCACCTTAACCCCAACCCCAGCAGCCGATGCTTTTGGCTCTGGAGATCTGTGCTTTGATTTCCACGAGGCTGCACAGCCCAGCCACGGCCACCCAGACTTTTGCAAATCCCCAGTCGTGTGCAGTTCCAGCCCGGCTCAGAGGAACCACTCAGCTGGTTGCACTCCTGATATCCAGCTGGTCCATGCCATTCTCCTCCTGGCATCGGCCGTGCTGTCACAAATTCATAAATAAACACGATCTGAGACAAAAAGCAGCTAGCAGTCGTATTTTCTTAAAGTGGTTCAAATCAGCCACAGCGTAGGAGAGTGAAAAATATCCCCATTGATCTCAAGAGGCAGTGAATTGTGCTCCATGTTGGATCAAAGGRGAGCACGGAGCAGAGAAGAGCCACTTTCTCCACCACACATCCATGATTTTCCAGATGTCTTTTGTGGGAAATAATGGCACTCAGCACCGCTAACAAAAAGCAGCCAAATCGCAGGAAGGGGAGGCTCGACTCTTTTATCTCGCTGGTGTTACTCATCCATCTCTAGAGCAAGCTGATAGCACAATGACTGATTCCGAAATTACAGGAAAAAGGAAAAAAAACTCAATGAAAGCGCCGAGACGGAGCAGCAGATGTACCTGCCCCAGTAATTCTGGCCGTGCCCTCAGTTCCSATCCTCTTTCCTTATCTGCTGGGACGCTGGGCAGGGACAGGATGGACAGGTCAGAGGAGCTGCAGGACCCCGCTGTTCCTMCAGAGCCCCCCGTGAGAAAACCTCACAGTGCCTCGATACTCGCCAGCTTCAAGCAACCAAAATAATCCCTCTTTCCAAGGAAAATCCCAAAGGAATTTCCTGAGGAACACAAAAAAAAAGCTGATTTGCCCTAATTTTTCTCATTTTTTATAAATTTCGAGTGCTGTTGCCTCTTTAACCTGAGGTGGCAAGAGAGGGGACACTTCTGACAGACAAATCAAACCAAAATATTTTTTTCACAAGAAAACCCTGTGGGTGTTCGAAAAGGCTGAGCCTGAGATTTGCAACAACACTTTAAAATCCCCCGCCAAGACCCTCCTGGGCTCCTCCACCGCTTGGTCACTTCTACCAGCACCTGAATATTTGTTCCCAGGTGGTGGGAGGTGTTTTACATCCCCAGGGTGGGGATGCTGCGGGAATTGGGGTTGGATTGTCCGGGAATGCCGGGCTGGGTGCTGAGGTGGCTCCTCTCGGCCCTTCTCCACCTCTAACATAAAGCAGGTGTGGTGCCCTGCCCCTCGCAAACCTTTTGAAGTCCACCAAGTGCTTCAAGCCCCTAAATACGGAGGAACTTTTCCTCTTSTCTGGGAGGAAATGGTAAACTCAGCCCGAGGGCTCAAATCACGTGCAGGCAGCGAGAGAAAAGGCACCCGATTTTAGGGGGATCAACCAGAGCTCTCGTCCTCATCTTTCCCCGGATTTGTGAGGGTTCAGCGCTTCCCCGGTTTTATTTAGGTGCCTCAAACTGGCTGAAGTGGCATAAATTTATGTTTGCCCTCCAAAGCCTCAGTGAGGAGCTTGATATTCAAGAGCTCCTTGAAAAAACACGGGATTTTTGTGTGTTAACACTTCTCTTTGACRTGTCCGAAGAGCTCCAAGGTTTCCACTCCCTCTGAGTTGTTTCAAAACTACACATTTTCCCCCAAAACCATTCACCCAAACCAAAACAAAACAAGCGGGCTGCTTTCCGTCAAAGTTTCAAAAACACCGAGCCCGCTGCAAGACACGGCTTAAGAATCCCTCAGTTAATGAAAATGTGAAATCCGAGGGAAAAAGAAAAATCTGCAGGAAAACCGAAGAGACGTTAAAAACAACTCCTTCAGGAAAGAGAATTTTAATTAAAAATAATATCCCGGTGGATAATTTATGTTTCTACCTAAAGATTTAAATTGCAGAAGCAGCGAAGTGGATTTTTTTTTCTTTTAACGCCATCAGCATCCGAGAGTGGAAAACACCAGATTTCAAATTCATGTATTCTATATTTGAACATCTTGTTTCTATTTAATAGAATAGGCCTTTTTTTTTTCCTCCGGAATTTTCTCTCTCTGTTTCTTTTTTTTTTTTTTTTTTTTTTTTTTTTCCCTTTTTTTTTTTTTTTTTTTTTTTTTTTTTTCTCTTTTTTTTTTTTTTTTTTTTTTTAACCCAACATATAATTCATCCTAATATATTACAAATGGCACACTCAAAGTGCATGCCCGGAAAATATTAATAATTGAATTCAAATGAGTTTTCCCTAAGAGTCTAGAATGGAGGGGAGAAATTCTTCAATGTATTTGTGAGGGGAAAACGAGGAAAGGAAAAAAAAAAATAATCGAGACAGAGAAATTTTTCCAGGCGCTCTGAGAAACCAACTGGACTGTGTGGAGTCTCTCGGAGCATGACAGAAAAGGGATTAAAGCAGGTGACACTTTGAACTTAGCTTAGATAAGTGACCCTCAAAATCAACAGTCCAAAAGTTTAGTACACAGATTCCCTGGACACGTCTAGTCGGCTCTGCGTCAAAACCTTCCCGACTTCAGAAAGTCAAATTAAAATAAAGAAGACAGGTTGCTTGGGTTATCTCCTCGTATTGTTTTAGCCACTTATTAGCGCTAATGGACAATTAGTGGCCGGCGCGGATATTTTCTGCAATACGAGGCAAAAGGGGATAATTCTTTGTTTGCTCCTGTGTGGGGGAAAGCCTCGTCTGCGGTCGAATGTATAAAAATAGCAGCCAGCAAAGGAGTGTGAAAGACACCCGTTAAACAGCGCGATTTCCAATTTTCCAAAGCGGAATAAAAGTTGAAAACAGACCCATCGACGGAGTTTTAAGAAATCCTCCCGATGCGCTTGAAGCACGAGGAAGTCTGCACTTTATAAACAACCAAATATATGCTCGGGATAAAAGGCGAGGCTTTTTTGAACTCTTAGCTGGTGTGTTAGGAAGACCTTTAATGACATTAGCAGTTCTTCAAACCCAGAAAGGCCACATTATTCCTGCTCCTATATGGTCACCACATGTAGCTTTATAAAGAGGGGGAGAGAGCAAAAAAAAAAAAAAAAAAAAAAAAAAAAAATCCTCCTCTTTTCATGCCAATAAATAACTTGCCAGAAGAGAAAATATTTACCGCTGCTTTTCAAAATTCTTGACGCATGCTGTAAAATCCTCCTCTGAGAAAATGAGCCCGTAAAGAAACCCAAACCCCTCCGCACCCCGCTCCGCAGCCCTTTAGTCCCCCCTCGTTAACACCTCGGGCTTGGGGCGCTTCCCAGCGCCGGGGAGGGGAGCGGGGATGCGCCGAGAGGAGCAGACACGGCGGATGTAATAAAAATCGTAATAATCAGAAGAATAACAATAAGGGTAATACCTGGCACTAAGCTGCGCGCTTTGCCTCCGCCGCCCGGCGCGCAGGCAGGGCCGGCTCCTGCTCCGCGGAGGCGCTGCTGCCCATGAGCAGGAGATATTAATGAAGTTATAATTGAGGGATAACAGACCCGGCAGCACCTTCCGTGCTCGGGCGGGCTCGCTCGCTTCCTTAAGCGGCCAAATTAAGCCGCGGCTTAAAGCGAGAGGAGCGTTCCTCCCCCGCCAAGCCAAGGAAAAAAGGGCGGAAAAATTGATATTCCCTGGCTCCGAGCAGCGGGACAAAACATCGGAGCCCCCCGCGCAGCATCCGCGGAGCGAGAGCCGGCTCCTCTCCCCGCTGCCGGGCCGGGGCTTTGCGCCTTGCGGGGAGATCAATGGTTTGTTTCTGTTTTGGGGGAACGCTTTCAAACAAACACACAATAAATCACCCCCGGCCCCCGGCCCGGCCGCTCCCGGCCCGCGGAACCGCGCCGGCCCCGGCTCCGCTCCTTCTCCGCTCCTTCTCCGCTCCTTCTCCKCTGCCATGGCCCTGCGAGGGAATTTAAACAGCCTCGCTCAGCTCCAGACACCGGGCTTCGATACTTTCCCCAAAGCTCTCTCCGCTCTGCTTCCCTTCTTGCCCGCGAAACGCCTTTTCTAATCACGCTGCAGCTTYCTACATTTTTCTTCTCTCCCAAAAGGGCCAGATAAGGAGTTTTTTTTTATTGTGTGTATGCGCGTGTGGTTTGGGTTTTAAAATTATTATTATTATTATTATAAAGGAAAAAAATACACGAAGGACCCCAACCTAAACCCAGCCGTATTTTAATCCCCGGATCGCATCTTTCCCACCGGCAAAGTCCGGGGTGGTTTTCACTCGCTGCAGCTCGAGAAATTGGTTTCTGGCAGAAAAAAAAAAACAAAAAACAAAAAACCCCAACAAAGCCCTGATCCGGCAGAAARCTTTATCCTGGCACCTCGACTGTTTTCCATCTGGTAATTCACCAGGTCGCCTTGGTACAAAAGAGGAAAAAAAGAAAAAGTAAATATACACAACGAATTTGAAAAAATCAGGTAACATGTGGAATTTTTGACCGTGCAAAAAAAAGGTTGAAGGCAGAAGAAGGCAACGGTGTAGCAGAGGGACCTGTTATCCCTAGGAGCTCACAAACATTTGCAGTTTCCCCCTTTTTCCCCCGTGCCCAGCCCTAAAGGCTCTGTTCCAGGGAGGGATTTGGGGCAGGACGGCGGCTCCGTCGCCTGCAGAGCAGAGACACCGGCACGCTCGGTGGGTAACAGCACCCAGGCGCACACCTCCGCAAATAACTCCTTTATTTTCTAGTTCCTTGCCCGTTTCATTTTATTTTATTCGCCCTGAACTCCAACCCTCTCATTTGGAGCCGCTCTCCCCACGCTTGGCTGGACACGGGTTTGCTTTTTGCCTCTGTGCTCTTGGCTCCACCGTTCCTATAAAATACTTACACTCCTGTAAAATAATAATAATAATAATAATAATAACTATTATTATTAATATTATCCTTTCCTTGACAGAGGCACGAAACAGTCCCTGCGTCCGTCCAGCCGAGTCAGGAGCGCCCTGCTCCATCCCCGGCCGCTTCCCACGGCAGAATCCACTTTTCCGAAGGAATTTACAGACTCAAGATATCCCGTGCCAGATTTTTTTTAGTTAAATCTCACCCATGCCTAAAGAAAGCGATGCCCCAAAACTTTGCACTTCGAACGCTGCAAGCGTTAAGATTCTCTAAAGTCCTTTGCAGAAGCGCTAATTATCCAAATAATAAATATTCCTTTTAATCTCACTGTTTTCTCCTAAGTTTAATTTTGTTTGGCGGTTGTTCCCGTTCATGTTTCGCCCGGGTGAAAGGGGTCCAGCCCCAGCCCGGAGCTCTGAGCTGACCGACCCGAGGGGTGAGAGGCGCCCTGCTCCTTCCCAAACCCCAGCYCAGCTCAGCAAACTCTCCAGCTCCTCTCCAGGAACAGGAAAAAGGGAGAAAAGCTCTTTGCCAAACTATTCGCGAGCGCACTTCAAAATAAATGAGTTGCCTACTAAAACTTAATGTTATACAAGATGTCTATTTGTCTATATTAGATTTTAAGCAGCTGTTCGCATGCTCAGATCCACTCCCGCCTCCCGCCGATTTAACCGAAGCAAAAGAGATAAAACAGAGCGTTGTTTATTTTCGCGGCTGCTCGGGGCTCCCCTCGCTCCGCTGGAGCGGAGTCTCCGCGCTCGGGCTGCGCGGAGCGGCGCGGCCGCCTCTGCACACAAACGGCGCTTTCCCCCCAGAGC
>NW_026623451.1:1084395-1087119 GCF_030028575.1 Malurus melanocephalus
CTGATCCGCATCTCCCCGAGGGGATGAATCGGGACTGATCCGCATCTCCCCGAGGGGATGAATCGGGACTGATCCGCATCTCCCCGAGGGGATGAGACCGCACTGTCCCACATCTCCCCGAGAGGATGAGCCCGCATCTCCCCGAGGGGCCGATCCCTCATCACCCCGAGAGGATGAGCCCGCATCTCCCCGAGGGGCCGATCCCACATCTCCCCGAGGGGCCGATCCCACATCTCCCCGGGCACCGCTCCCACCCTTCTCCCGCCAGCCCCGAGCAGCGAGGGGAGCATCCCCATGCCGTCCCTTCCACTCTGAGTCCCGCCAAAAAAAAAAATAAAAAATTAAAAATAGCACGGCTGGCCCCAAAAATCCGTTTCCGAATAGATTAACAACCCCTCCTGTGTTAACACCAGCTCTGTTCTTTTTCTTATTAGGTGGAGGAGATGAAGGAGGCGCTGGGGGGGAAGGTTGGTCACCATTATCTGCTCTCCACATGTTCTCTGTGGGCATATATAAAATATAGGAATGGAGTCCCCTTTAAGTAGTCCTTTTATGACTTGTTTTAACAGAAAACACAGGAGAAGCCAATGTTTGATATTACAATATAAAACACATTTGTGGTATGCTAGGGGCTGGCTGGTTCCTCCCTCCTTCCCCCAGGTCTGCTCCTCACCCAAATCTGGTCCAGACCCCACCCTTCTCTCCGTCAAATGGGCACAAAACTTCCACCTGAAATAGGGTCCTGCCTGCTCCAGAGCCACGCAGAGCTTCAGTCTTTTGAAAGAGAATTTGGGCTTGCCTCTCACCAAAAAAATRAACCTCCAGCCCTTTATTATTATTATTGCTACTAGGCATGATGTTGGAATCATAATTCTCCATTTCTGTGATGGATTCAAAAAACCTATTGGAGCCTCACAGAACAGAACTGCTTATAAATCTGAAACCAAACACACCCTGAAAAAACCCAACCCAGAGCAAAAATCTGGTGGAGAAACAGCAAACCCATTCTAGCTCCAAACCCCCAGTCCATCGTGACACARTAATTAGGAAGAACCCCAGGCTGGCCACAAATACAGCCTAAAAATGCCATGGGCATTGGTGTGTGGGCAGAAGGGTCGGGAGAAAAAAGCAAAGATGAGAACTCACTTGGGACACTGGGTTTTGAAAAGGCTCCCAGGGTTGGGACTCAAAAGTGGCATTTCATAGAGGATGAGGGTTCATCTCTGCCCTAAAACTAAACTCAGCCTTCCCAGGAAAATCTGAAAGGTTCTATTTTTAATTTAGCATGCTGAGGTTCTCCTCCTCGTACAGCGGGACAAGCCTTGAGGGTGGAATCAGAGCCAATTTCAAGCCATGTCTTGTCATGGAAATGAAATAAGTTTGGTGACACTGGGGTTTGGAACTAAAACCCTTTTCACCCAAGGGAGGAGAATCCTTGAAAATGAGTCCACGAGGAAGCCCTGGGAGGTCCAGACCCTGCTGAGGACATTGGGGTAAAACAGAGCAGCATTTGCAGTGATTCACCCTCAAAACTGGGCAATTCCTGCGGTGGGAAGGGATCCTGGGGCAGGTGAAGTGTTACAAATAACCASCACTCGGGGTTTCTGCTGGCCCTAAAGAGGAACAGCCCTTCCTCACAGCCTTTCCAATCCCCTGCCCTCGMAGGGAAACACAATTCCTGATTTCAGGGCCAAATATTCCTTTGTATTCCCTCAATCYGTGCCACCGAGCCCTGCTGACAGCCGTGTCTGAGCCTGGAGGGCCCCAAATCAGCAGTGCACCCCATCAGCAAAGCACTTCAGCACCTGCTGAACTTCGGGCCCGATTAAAACAGCCTCCAGAACATGCTTTCAATTTATTAATAGTTTAAAGCAGCAGGAACACATTGCAGGGGGTGGAATTTAAAAAAACAGGCTGCAGCAGGAGCAGTGAGGGGAGAAATAACAAAATAATCTAAAATATAATTATTTAGGTGGGGGGGAAAAAAGATGAAAAAGCAAAAAGTACAAAAGTCTCCCAAAATAGGTGTATTTTAAAAGAAATGCCTCAGCCTGCCCCTTCCCCCACCAGCATATTTCAAGCACTTTGGATGTTTGTGTCTGTCTTCCTTTCAAGGAACTCCGAGCACATGAATGGGCAGAGCAGCAGAATGAATGGGGCACTTCAAAGAAAATGAAAACCATTACTGGGAAATCTGTTTATAGAGGGAATGAATGATTATGAGAGAAGATGGCAGCGGAGAGAGAACACAAGTGAGGGTGTTCTCTRCACAGTGCACGGCACAACTCAGGGGGGTGCAGACCTCTCCTGARCAACTCAGCCTTCAGGATAAATTTTGGGTTGAAAATTGAAACCCCCCCCGCTCCCAGCCTTCCCAGCAAGGCCAGAGCCCCCTCCAGCACCCCAGGGRATGGCAGCATTCCCGAGCCCCCCGTGCACCTGCTCCTGAGCCCCCACTGGGTGATCCCCCCTCCCTCCTCCCCAGTGTCAAGATAGGATATGAAAAGAAATTATTTCCACGGGCTGGTGTAGATGAGGAATGGATAAACAACGCGTCACTCACGGCCCGAGTGGGTAAACTCCATTTAGCCTCGACACCGCCGCGCTGAGCCCCTGCCCTGGGAACTGCAGATTTTATCTGAACCTCACAGCATTCTCCCAGAGTCTCATCCATCTCCGAAATTGCCTCGTGCTCGGCTTGCAGAGCTCTCTACGGCACTGGTT
>NW_026623451.1:1088972-1096439 GCF_030028575.1 Malurus melanocephalus
GTGGCTGGAGGAACAAAAATACACCTGAAACATTTCAGCTGTACATTCCCAGATTTTCATGCACGGTCTCAAAACTGTCTTGGTTTAATCCCTGTTTTCCCCATGCCAGAGCTTCCTACTGGACAGAAATGCTGTAGGACAGGATGGAGTCACCAGTTTTTCCCAGTTTTTCCCAGTTTTTCCCAGTTTTTCCCAGTTTTTCCCAGTTTTGTCCAGTTTTGCCCAGTTTTGCCCAGTTTTTCCCAGTTTTGCCCAGTTTTTCCTAGTTTTACACAGTTTTTCCTAGTTTTTCTGACTTCTTGGGAGAAAAATCCTTCCTAGACAGACCCAGGATAACAGAAAATCCCAAGGAATTTTGGTCCCCTCACCTGGAATAGCCCACGAGTCCTTAGGGTCCGTTTAGCAAAGAAAGGACAGAACTGGGATCCCAAGACCTCCAAGCAGCATCAAACTCAGAAAAAAAATTCAGATCTGGTGTGTCCGTGGTAAATGCAGCCGGGAAGGTGCCTGGAGACCTTCCCTGGAGCCTCTCCTGACCCGGCATCCCCCGTTCCTGCCCTCTGGCAGAGGATCTGAGCCGCTGCCCACCCTGCAGCCCATGTGGGCACCGGCGCTCCCCTGTCAGTGCAGTCAGCTCCCATTAGAGTTTGGGTTTGAATAATCCCCAGTGAAGGCTGGAACGGGCTGGGCTCCAGCAGGGATGCAAGCAGCAGTGCCAGGCAGCTTTCAGCAGCTCCTTYTGGCTGCTCCTCTCCAGGGAAGGACAGGGAGCACAGGGATGGATTGGCTCAGGTTGGGTTCCCCCTCTCAGGGCTCATTTCTCACACGTGATCCCCCAGCATCACCAAACCATMATAATCTGRCCTGTGTAGATATCTCCCTTCAAARATGTTCYCACYTAYTCTTATCCATTTAAATATTTGATTTAAGCTGCTTGYTTTATAGACCAAAATCAAAAATGTCCTTTCCATCTCTGTGTCTAAATGTATATGGGAATAAAGGTACTAAAAATAAAAATTAAATCCCTGAAACAGCACAGTTGTCCCACTCCGTGTTCTGGGCGCCAACAGCCAAAATCCTCAATTCCTGCCCCAAAAAACATCTCCAGCTCCTTACAGAGAAGCCCTTTGGGTGCACTGACCATCAGCTGGTACCAAACACCAATGCCAGCCTAATGGAAAAAAAGAGAAATGAAACAACAGCACTTCCCATCCCTAATTCCAGGACAAACTCCCTCTGGAATCATCCAGCAGGGTGACCACACAAGCGTGGGGAAAGCTGCCAGCCAGAGGCACACAATCCCCAAGCCCTCAGCCCTCACTCCCAAGGTTTACCATGATGTCACCAAAGCCCCGGCCGTGTATTTATCTAACGGGAATAAAGGATTGGGAACCACCAACGGCACAATTGTAAATATGTCTGCAGAGGTGACACCCTAACAAATGAGATGAGAGCAGAGCCCCGGTGACTTCTGTCGTCATCACCATCCCTGCTTGGATGCAGAACCTCAGATACAATTCCACAGCTTCGGTTTGGAGTGATTGTATGGCTTTAAAAAATTTTTAAAATAAAGAATAAAATGTGCTGGGTCTGATTTCTCTCCATCACACTTGCCCTGGAAYTGGTCAGCTCCCATATTTATTCTCTTCTCTGTGTTTCAGAGGTATCAAATCTTACCCTAAAAAGAGAATWAAATAAACTTTTTCTGCATGAAAACCATGAGGGCATGAGCAAATTATTTGGTTTGTACCTAAACAGCTTTTGAAGGGCATCAAAAAAYGAAGGAAAGGGAAAGAAATCTGATTTTATGTTAATTCAATGTTTTGGTTTGARTCTGTCTTGGAGCAGTGATGAGCATCACCAGGTTTCATTAATTTGGGGGAAATTAATTAATTYCATTAATTTGGGGGGTACAGGATTACACACTACCCTTGAAAAAGCAAGGATGGAAGGAAAATTTCCCAAAAAATCCAAATCTATGGTGCAAGTTTTAATCCCTGCAAATTTTCATTTAAATCCAAAGCTGCTGGGGCACTTGGCTGATGCTGAGGTCTGGGTGCTGCTGCCAGAAAGGCTCAGAACAGCACAAAAATCCACATTGCAGCAAAATTCAGCAGGACTTGGGATGCCAAAACCCGGGATGTTTGTATCSCTTGGAAATCCCAATTTGAATTTGGGGAAGTGGCTCTGAAAGGCAAAGCAACATCCCCGAGAGAAAACAAACCTCAGGGCTGGGGAGGGAGCAGTGGGAGGCAGGAATTGACCCACTGGGTCCAGCTCAGGACTGCGAGCCTTTACCCCCAGTCCCAAGAACACATCTGGATCCACATCCATGCAGGAAAGTGAATTTACTGACAACAGCTTTCCTTTCCTTACAGGGTTTTGGGTTTTGGGTTTTTTTTTGGTTTTTTTTTTTTTTTTTTGGTTTTGGTTTTTTTTTTTTTTTTTTTTTTTTTCCGTCCACAGAGGCAGTTCTGCAGGCCATATGCTGGCCTGAGTCTTGGGAGGCCAGGCAGTATTTCCTTCCTAGAGGAGACAGGAATGTCCTACAGCACCTCTGTCCAGGTAGGGATCTCTGGCACGAGGAAAACACGGATTACACCAACACAGTTCTGAGCCCACGCATGAAAACCTGGGAAGCTGAAACCTTTCAGGAGCTTCCTATCCCTCCAGCCGCACAGCACCAATTTCACCTCAAACCTCACAAAAATTTGGGGTTTTTTTTGTTGTTCTCCAGACCCCCGAGCCCATCATTGCTTTTGACACCAGCCAAAGGTTGAAACCCCTCCGAACCCTGAGTGAAGCTTTGCTCCGAGCTGCGAGCTCCGAGGCCGGGCTTTTAATGGTGCATTTACTGATGAGGTGAAATATGAATCTGGTTTTGACTTTAAAAAGCCAATTGTATTTTGGGGGCGGAGGGAGGGGGGAAGGGGTGCTCTGACCTGACCCGCTAATCTCTTTTTCTTCCTTTAAAGTTGTCTTCTAAATCTGAACATTAAAGGTGATTAGATACCTAAGGGACTTCCCATGTCATTAGTTAATACTTTAGAGCTTGTTTTGGTTCCAGCTAGCAGCGAGGCAGAGCCCTTTGGATAATACATCACCCTGCTGCAATATGCCTGCACAGTCTCCAGATGAAATACCCCACCCGTGTCTGCCTCTGCGCAGCTCGCAGAGCCCAGGGGTCGGAGACGAGTTTAATTTAAAGATGAGCCGCCCCTGGGCTGCCAAAGGAAATGGCGTGTCAGCCACGTCCAAAATAGATACTGTTGTGCAGATATATGGGGGGAGAGATGGACGCTGCCAGTGCTATCAATTACCTGGATTGCCTTTAAATGTCAAAGCAAATCCTTACCCATTCCTTCTCCAAAAGCTAAATCACCCGGAGAGACAAGGGCGACCCAAGCGGGCTGGAATGCCGGGAGAGGGAAACACAGCCACGGCATTGAGGGTGGGAGGGGAACATTGGTGTGCACACACGGGCTGGGGGAGCACGGAAATCATATTGGCCTGGGGGGTTTGAATTGTRGAATGGCGATTTTCGGGTGCCACCAAAAACATCAGTCCTTTCTGAGTCAGCAAAGTGGCCTCCCTCAATGTGTTTCAATGAACACATTGAAAATTCTCCTGCTGCTCCTGTTTTTGTGTTGTTAAAGGTGATGGGATAACTGGACACTGTGGGTGATGGTGGAGAACAGAACAGAGAAACGCTGCAGGATGGGGAAGGTTAAAGTCCAGCAAGAGAACCCATCTCTGATCATCCTTTCCCCCAAAACCCTCAGTGTCAGTCTGAGAGACACCAAATATTTTCACTGGGTCTCATTATTTAGGTTGCTGCCTTGTTGCCTTTCTCTATTTTTATATCTTTTAACAGAATTTAAAATTCTTTAACTTTTGGTTGACCAGGTCCACCCAAGCGGGCTGGAATGTCTGGTGAAGGAAACACGGTCACGTTAAAGGTGGGAGGGGATCATTTGTGTGCACACACGGGCTGGGGGAACACAGAAATCATATTGGTCTGGGGGGTTAGAATTGTGGAATGGCGATTTTCAGGTGCCACCAAAAACATCAGTCCTTTCTGAGTCAGCAAAGTGGCCTCCCTCAATGTGTTTCAACGAACACATTGAAAATTCTCCTGCTGCTCCTGTTTTTGTGTTGTTAAAGGTGATGTGATAACTGGACACTGTGGGTGATGGTGGAGAACAGAGCAGAGAAACGCTGAAGGATGGGGAAGGTTAAAGTCCAGCAAGAGAACCCATCTCTGATCACCCTTCTCTCCAAAAACTCTCAGTGTCATTCTGAGACCACCAGATTTTTTACATTGGGTCTCAGAATCTAGGCTCCTGCCCTCTTGCCTTCCCTATTTTCATATTTTTTAACAGATATTAAAATTCTTTAACTTTTGGTTGACCAGGTCCACCCAAGCGGGCTGGAATGTCTGGAGAAGGAAACATGGTCACATTAAAGGTGGGAGGGGAACATTTGTGTGCACACATGGGCTGGGGGAGCACGGAAATCATATTGGCCTGGGGGGTTAGAATTGTGGAACGGTGATTTTCAGGTGCCACCAAAAACATCAGTCCTTTCTGAGTCAGCAAAGTGGCCTCCTGCACTGAATGCATTGAAAATTCTCCTGCTGCTCCTGTTTTTGATTGTTAAAGGTGATGTGATAACTGGACACTGTGGGTGATGGTGGAGAACAGAACAGAGAAACCCTGAAGGATGGGGAAGGTTGAAGTCCAGCAAGAGAACCCAACTCTGATCATCCTTTCCCCCAAAAACCCTCAGTGTCACTCTGACAGACACCAAGTCTTTTCACTGGGTCTCATTATTTAGGTTGCTGCCCTGTTGCCTTTCTCTGTTTTTATATCTTTTAACAGACTTTAAAATCCTTTAACTTTTGGTTGACAAGAGTGACCCAAGGGGGCTGGAATGTCTGGAGAAGGAAACACAGTCACGTTAAAGGTGGGAGGGGATCATTGGTGTGCACACATGGGCTGGGGGAGCACGGAAATCATATTGGCCTGGGGGGTTCCAATTGTGGAACGGCAATTTTCAGGTGCCACCAAAAACATCAGTCCTTTCTGAGTCAGCAAAGTGGCCTCCTGCACTGAACACATTGAAAATTCTCCTGCTGCTCCTGTTTTTGGTTGTTAAAGGTGATGTGATAACCGGACACTGTGGGTGATGGTGGAGAGCAGAAAAGAGAAACGCTGCAGGATGGGGAAGATTAAAGCCCAACAAGAGAACCCATCTCTGATCACCCTTCTCTCCAAAAACTCTCAGTGTCATTCTTAGACCACCAAATTTTTTACAATGGGTCTCATTATTTAGGTTCCTGCCCTGCTGGGTTTCTCTATTTTTGTAGTTTTTAACACAGTTTAAAGTTCTTCAACTTTTGTTTGACAAGGTCCACCCAAGAGGGCTGGAAATGAAAATTCTGCTGCTCCTATTTTTGCRTTGTTAGAAGTATTTTTCCCTGTGGGTTTTTAGGTGCCTTTGACAGATTCAAAAACAACCCCACAAATCTGAAATGCTTTTGGGGAAGGCCAGAGCAGTCCCTCCTTGTGTCCTTTTCCCTCTTGCTGCTGAGCAAATAACACAAGAGAGCACACGTGCACCTCCAAACCTGCACTCTCCTGGGGAACAGCCTGAAACCATCCCTCGGGCAGGGCCCCAGCCCTTTTGGGAACAGGATATGGGGAAATYGAGGATTGGGGAGGGAAAAGGGGAAATCATCAAATCCTACAGGTGGGTAAATAAAAGGGGACAYGGTTTATTACAATAGCCAGGCAAAACATAAGGTTTGAGCTGGGTCCCTTAAGAAATGAGGTTTCTGCAGTCAGCCTGCACGTGGGATACATATATAAAATATAAATAAAACAAACATACTCATCTCCCCCGTCTCCAATAACTTCCAAATTTGCCGGCCAATTCCAGCCCAGCTCGGTGGAGGGGGCAGAGGTCTGCAGTTCCTACAAATTTTATGAAAATAGGGCCCTCTCCCGTGCCCTGAGACCTATTAATGCCCCCACACTGAAAGAAATCGTTGAGCTCACGTTGCAGCTTATTAGGAATATTATTGGACACCGGAGAACCCGCAGGGGAGGGAGGAATATTAAGAAGGCCCCGGCGGCAGGAAAGGCTTGGGTTGGAGTTTGCACCTCCTCAGACACCGGAGGATCCAACCACAAGACACCAAATGGTCCAAACCCCCCTGGTTTCACCGCGTCCCCTGCTAAGAACCACTTCTTTGCCATAAAGATATTTTGTGTATTCCCAGCCTGGCCTCCCGGATCCGTGCCAGCCAATTAAGCCGAGCTGTAATTTACAGCTCCCTGCTCCCCTCTCCTTCTCCCCGGGAGGGATTTGGGATGCAGAGAGCAGGAATGTGAGTTTATCACCTGCGTTTTCATCGGGGGCACCGATTTCTGGGAGCTTCTTCCTTCAACAGAATCATCTCCTCTAGATAACTCCAGCAGACCTGTGTTAAACACCAATTCCAGCATCCGAGGGCCAGGGCGCTTCCCAGGCACGGGATGGAGGGGAAAAATGTCAAGAATTCCAGATAAACGCATTTGGAGAGCCACTTAGAGCTACTGGGCAGATGAGGGCAAGGAAGGCAGGGGAATATTTCTGCAGGGARCAGACACAGAGGGACAGTGTTCATCTCTGGAGGAGTGTGAGCTGCTCTCCGGGTCCAGACACGGAGATTTGGAGAACCTCAGGCACCAAAGACCAGGAAAAGGAGCCCTAAAAGAGCAGGGAAGGCACAGAGGAGGTGGAGGGTGTGGAGTAGATCTGAACTGAGGCTTGTCTGACTGCTGTCACTGGTTAATCCCGTTGGATCAATGGATTTGGGGAAATTTTGGGGAAATTTTGGGGAAATTTTGGGGAAATGAGCTGGGGAGTTCTCAGCACAAGTGTGAATAAGATTCCTGAAGCAGGGGCTGCCCTGAGAACAGGATTTCGAGTAGCACATGGCCAGAGATGATCCAAGACAAAGAGAATCCACCTGGAAGGATTCCTTCCCTTCCCAAAGGGAGATAAAATCACTGATCATAAATAAAACACAGCCCTGACCCGCTCCCAATCCCACAAACCCATTTCCACCAATACAAGGCACCTGTCTTGAACATTTCAGCCTGATTGTCGCCTTTCCCACACATCCCACAGCTCCATGGATCACARCTCCCTCCTCCAGGGGCTCTTTGTCCACTCCCATCACATCAGACCCCACTGGGTGCTTTCAGGGGAAATCAAGAGAGAATTTTGGGTTTCCCTGCAGCTCTGCCAGTGGAGCAGCTGCAGAGACAATTCAGGAGTCAGCAGAGAGCCAGGAGCAGGCAGGAGCTGCCCAGCACTGCTTGGACAAAAACCTGCCCTTTCCACATAAAGGTTATTCCGGGAATCAGCGGCTCATCACGCTGGGTGATCCCATGGGAATGGAGACTCCACTGATTTCTG
>NW_026623451.1:1098180-1099755 GCF_030028575.1 Malurus melanocephalus
GGAGGGAAATCTCCAGGCCAGATTCCAGACTCATGTGCCAGCCTGCAAAACCCCTCAGTTTGGGTGGAATAAAGAGAAAAGGGAGAACTTTGGAGCACAGGGCTTCAAACAGTGACTCCCAAAACTCAGTACACCGCCCCTCCCAGCCTCGAGATTTATGGAAAACCACCGACTTTGGAACAACCACGCGGATCCTTTCTCCCCTTTAAAGGTTCCTCCCGGGCCRTTTCTGAGCCCCCGAGCGCATTCAGGTCCCTCCGCGCAGCAGGATTAGGAATCCGAGCACTGCCATCCGCAGGGGAAGGAGGAGAACTGCGGCACCGGGCAGGGATGGAGCCTCTGCATCCCTCAACTCCGGCCTTTGCTCTTCAGCACCATCCGAGCTGCGATTTTGCGCAGCCCTCAATGTTCTCCCTCCTTAAAGGTCAAAAATATCGTCTCTTTCTATCTGCGAGTTCTCATCAACATCCCTGCTCCAGCCCCAGCTCAGGGGCTCTTATTCCAAGACAAAAAATTTCTGCCAGATACAACATTTTTTGAGACTTCCCATCTGCAGGTCTCGAAGCGTTCAAACTGCGCCGAGGTTTGCCTTGGCCTCGGCACCAAATGTCAGGCGGAGCCGTCCCAGGAGCACATCCCAGCCCAGCCCAGCCCATTCAACATCACAAAGCCACTGTCAGGAAGGGATCACGAAACAGGATTCTCTCTCCAAAAGAGATGCCAGGGCGTTGATTTCATTTCCTTCTGATTGCAGGTTGAAAGGGGAAAATAAAATAAAAGTCCAGATCTTGAGATATTTTTGCAGGATGGAAATTCTGAGGTATTCCAAGACAGAATTGTTTACTTCGACRTGCAGCCCAAAAATCAGAACCGAATTGAGTCAGAATAAGAGCAAGGTCAAAGTGAAAGGGCAAAATGAGCATTTTCATCTCAAACTGTTTCTRAATTTCCTCTGACACCCAGTTGAAAGGGGTTAAGTTCCTCCACAGGCATGACAGTAACTAATTCTTAGGGAAATCTCTCCCTGTCACCATTTGGGACAAGGAAACCAAGTTTTCCCTGCTCAAAATTCAGGGAAATAATATAGAAATCGCAACCTCTCAACCAGGACAAAATACAAATTTGAMATTAACTCCCTGTGTATCCCCTTTGGCTTAGATCAGGAATTCAGGATACAGAAACCAGGTTGTTCCCTGGAAGGCTTGAAACTCTGAACCGCACCGAAGGAAGATGAGCAGAATTCACAGGACTCGTGAGAGCTGCAGGGAGAAAAATCTCCCTGCAGAAAAGAAAATCAGGATTAAACAGCGATGTGGGTGCGCCGTTCTGGCCCTGTTCAAACTCCAGTGCTCTGATTTAGGATTAAAATGGAGCGGCGGAGGAGAAAAATCTCTTTTTTTGGGGGTGACTCCAGCGCTGGGGTGGTTTGGGACCGAAATCCGCATCCTTCCAGCGCCCTCTCGTGGCCACCGCTCCCACTGCAGCCCCGGGGACGCGCAATGCGGGGAACACCGGGAATTGTCCCGGGAATGGGAATGGCAGGGGGACACCGGGAATGATCCCGGGAATGGGAAT
>NW_026623451.1:1101407-1104368 GCF_030028575.1 Malurus melanocephalus
GGATCTTCCGTAAGGATGGCGGGACAGAATGCAGGCCGTTGTCTTTATTTGCACCATTTATCCCCTCCGAGCGGGCTCATCTCTTTTCAGACCGGCTCGGGGCCTCGCCTCCTCCACAAAGGACTTTTGGCACCTCGTTAAATCTCGCATTTAAAAGTCTCTTTCCCGCCTGTGTTCTGACAGAGCCGAACCTCGGAGCATCAATCCCTTCCCGAACAGCAATAATTTCATTTTGTACCCCACACCAGGCACAAAGCAGGATCCTCCCAGCAGGAAAAATGAGCAAATCACTTCAAAACCATCAGCCCAGGATGCCTCCTTTCAAAAAGCATCAGCCCTGGCTGTCTCGTTTCCAAACAAGGAGCACATCTGGAGGACCATCGGGTCTCGGTGAGGCAGAGAAGCTGGAATGATGCTGGGAATGCCTTCACAGGATTCCCACCTTCCCCTCTGCCTATTGTGGGCTCTTCGAGGAGGTCACTGCTCCAGGACCACCCTCACCAGAGGCTCTGCAGCCACAGCCAGGTATTGCCGAGGCTGAAGGGAGAGGTTGGGGTGGAACCCAGGGGTGGAAGAATCCCCCAGGCCTGACAGAGCTGATAGCTCGGGCTTGTACGTGCAGGGAGATGAAATAATGAGCAATTTKAAAAGATGTTTGCTCTGGGCAGAGGGATAGCAGGAAGGGCTCTGAGGATCTGCTTCCTCTGCACCGGGACATTTCCTAAAACCCAGAGACTCCCTGGCTGTTGTACCTCACTCAGAGAATGATCTGGGGATGGGGTGCTTGGTTTTAGACACCTCCAGTGCTGACCTACAGCACAACCTCGCCCTTTTCCCGTGGATTGCAGCAGCATCCAAAGCCTTTCACGTGCAGGGTTTTGCCTGCTCTTTCAGCCTGTTTTGGTGACTTGCTCTATTCCCACAGCAGGCAGGCGTGAAAGGACACCTTGCCTCTGAATTTCTATTTAATTCTAACAACATCAGCATTCTGGGATCCCCAGCGAGCTCTAAACGATCCTTTGGTTACTCCAGATCCATGGCAGAATAATTCCAGATTCAATTCCCAGAAAAAGGATTAAATCCAAACTTCATCACATTCTTTCAGAAATGTTTGACTCAGGATTCTCCCCGAGAAGGAGCCTAGCAACAGGGATTTCCATACTGGAAACCATCCCGTGCCATCTCTCCTGGATTTGGCTTTTCCATACACACACAGATCAAAGTTTCCCTCTGCAGTTCAAGGGTTACATTCCCAAATATTGTCTGCATTCGTGACAACTGCAATTTACYCTTCAAAATAATCCACATTAATGCCAAAGGACTAGAAATGATGGGAAGAGAGTGGGAGCCACTCCAGGCAAAGCTGCTTTCCTCCACAACTGTCCAAAGACCCCAAGGAAATTCAGGAAGTAAAAAAATTTCGGTTTCTTTTGTCTGCCCCTGGTTTTGGCTGCACTAGAAAGGCTCAGGGTGAATTTGGTTCTATTGCAGCACTTCCTTCCCTGCWCACAAAATTATTCTGCAGTGTGGAACGGGTCAGCTTCACTCTGGGTCCTGCTAGATGGCAAAATCCTGCACGAGGGAAAGCTGGGATAAAGGATTGGGGTTTGGGTTTGCCATTTCATGCTCTGGTCCTGTAAGGCTGGAGGAAGGGGGGAATCTCTAGGATTTGACTGTTTAAAGGATTATTTTTAGCTTCCCTCTCCTGCACCCCTGACTCTAAGCAAGAAACAAGGAAAGGATCCTATATTTGCCTTTCTTCTGCCAGCTGGCAACACCTTAGCATCCCAAAATCCTCCACATTTATCCCAAATCACATTATTCCCTGGTAGACACGGTGGGATCACGACCTCGTTCATCTGACCAGATCTCAGGACAGGACTGGGAGCCCGGGTGTGAGTGGAAAATCCATTTAGCCAGCTCTGGACT
The DNA here is from genome assembly GCF_030028575.1 of Malurus melanocephalus. Lineage (NCBI taxonomy): Eukaryota > Metazoa > Chordata > Aves > Passeriformes > Maluridae > Malurus > Malurus melanocephalus. The sequence continues at coordinate 1,103,337 of NW_026623451.1, forward strand.
TCCCAGATCCGAGCRCAGAGACAAAAGTGAACCCTCGGTGCCACGATCCCGCTTGGAGCGGGCAGGAAATGCAGCCGGGAGAGGCAGGAGGAGAGCAGRAGCTGCGCARAGCCAGACCTGCAACTCCAGYTGTGCAGAGCCGAGCCCGCGGCTACGCTCTCCCTGCTCCCCAAATCGCCCCGYTTGATGCATTTCTTCCGAACTTTGATCGGATCTACCCCTCAGCTCCAAATCCCCACCCGAGGCAGTGCGGGACGCAGTGAAAGTTGCTTTCCGAGGTGGGATTTGTCCGTCTGCAGCCCGTCGGAGCTGTCCCACCCACCTCGCAGCGCGGGTTCCTGCAAGCTCGATCTTGCGCTTTGTTCCCGAGTTCTGCCTCGCTGGGGGCTGGAGGTGGAGCCAGAGGGTGTACCCGGGGAAAGCTGCCCTCAAACAGTCGCTGTCACATTCCCTGAGTATTTTCCAGCCTCCGGGGAGCAGACGGGACGCTCCCGGGCACTGCTCGTTGCCCTCCGGGGAAATGCCAGGGGCGGGGRAAGGGGATGCTKTGTCTGCAGCCCCATCTCGCAGCCYCTGGGTCCCCTGCTCTGCCCCAAAACCACCCATGGGACCTCAGCCGGGTCACAGGCTCTCAGGAGGGTGAGAGCAGAGTAAAACCCTTCAGGGCAGGGTCTGTGTCCCTCCAGGCACCGAGAGCCATCCGGATTCCCAACCTGCCAATGCTCAGCCCTGGATCGCTCTGGAGGTAAAACCGTGCTGTTTTCAGGTAAAACCGTGCCGTTTTCAGGTAAAACCATGCTGTTTTCAGGTAAAACCGTGCTGTTTTCCAAAGCCAGCCGGTGAAGGAACATCTTTCAGCAGCCCGGTGAGCCTGGAGGGCCGGGCAGCGAGGGGCAGAGGAGCTCTGAGGCACAGGGCTGCTCCCCAGAGCGCGGCTCCCACAGCTCCAGGCCCTTTCCAGCTGGCACAGACTGCCCAAGGTGTTTTCCTGCCGCTCCTTCTCCTCCTCCCGAGGCTGGAAGGGAGCAGAAC